>NW_021135425.1:0-399673 GCF_004193835.3 Ostrinia furnacalis
TCCTGTATATTGTGTACATAAATTGTAAAGATTGTACAGCTGTACATAAACTGGTGGAAGGCGCACAGGCGCCTGCTTAGTGTTGTCCTGTGGTAATCAAGGTGGGTCCGCACAGCGGATAAACTGAGCATAGTTGGAACTCGGGTTAAGGTTCGCTACACCGGCAACTCCCCTATGCTCAGAAAGAAGGACACTGGTGGATTTTTAGTGGGTAGCCCCCTCCCGCCTGGAGAGCCCCCTGACCACAGCGGCGGGTACGCAGCTCAATGCATTTTTACCACATAAAAAAAGGCTTGAAAGTAATACCAAATCATTCGTAATTTCAGCTAACAAGGCTGATCAGTGGCCGATCGCTGTGTGCCAGGGTAAACATCGCATCTTCGACTGCAAGGTTATCAACAGTCTGTCAACTGATGAGAAATGGACCCAAACTGCAAAACACAAGCTCTGCTACTAATATGAGAAGCTGAGCGTATTAACATAAGACATGTAATAATTTGCCGTTTCAGCTCATAATGACAACTTCTCAAAATGACAATAACGTGCCATGGACTGTATATAATGTATACCAATCTACATCAACGAATAAATCCAAGTCCAAATTAATTGACATTGAATGAACATCTTGCTAACTTACAATGTAAAATTAAACGGTACCATAATAATTTTATTGATTTAATTACACAATTAAAATGCAGGCTTTATTCCCTTAACGTCTTTATTATTATAAATTAATGTTGGATGAAAAAATACTAGCTTTTATGTAATTTCACAATTTTACAATTGTTGTGTAAGTATTTCATTTTCCTTCACCGTAATTAAAAATGATATAAAATTTATGGCAACGCGGAAATATCGTGACTCATCTTCATGAATACATAATTATTTTCATTAAAGTATGCTGATATTTAAATTGGCAGTACGGTATTACGAGTGGGCTGATGTAGATAATAAGAATGATAAATATATTTAGTATTGATTACAAAACGGAAGTGTGACGAAGACTACAAGAGGAATTGCCGATAGAAATTTGAATGAAACTGTAGAAGTGTCAATGAGTAAAGGACAGACTGTACAGGAAATAATGTTGTCAGAAGACACTCACTTGATTTCGAAACACTGTAAAGATAGGTATGATTTGACAGAGTGGAGCAATTATGACGTATGAATATACATAAGCATAAAACCCTCTTTATTTTCAAACTCGGACCAACACACATGTCATTTTTATGGTTTAACCGATTGAGTCCTTGACGGCATTAATTAATGTCATAACAATTGATTATCTATTGTGTCTAGATTCGCGGAGCTTGAAGGATTAATAATGTATTCATTTCACTATGGAAAATGTTTAGTAGACAAAAAAGGTTTGTCAGCCAGCTTTAAAATCCTAGACTGATAGCTAATATAAGCTGTGCCCAATAAGAGACCTGTGGTAGGTCAAGCAGGAGTTGAAGAGCAAGGATTTGTCAGTTTCGTACTTTGATTTTAATATTTATTTAGTGTTAATACTAATTTAGATTTTGTATTTTCAGGGATCATTTCGTCAAACACCTTCTGTGGAAACACCATCAAAAGTTGCTTCTACTGTTGGTTCAGATCCATTACTTTCCGTTAAATGGTTTATGCGATAGTTTGAATTTAAACACCTATCATATTAGTTGACCCCTCTAGAAAATATTAGCTGGGCTTACTGAAATTAACTTAACATACAAATTCTATTTTCGTACTCTAGACTCAAGTACGCGATCGCCGTCGCTGCCAGTGATGCCATCACCAACATCGCCGTCATTCACATCACCAGCTCCGCAACACTCACTAGCCTCGCTTCAGTCACCAGCCCCGCTACAGTCACCATCACCAGTCTCGCTACAGTCACCATCACCAGTCTCGCTATAGTCACTAACAATTATTACAACCACCTAGTCACTCAGAGGCACGGGGCTCACCACCTCCTCCACCAATGCTACCATCGATGACTACCGGTCAACCAATGCGCCGTTTGCAAAATAGCAGGTTCCAGATACGCCGCAAGAGGGTGGGCCAGAGGCGGCGGGCTTTTGCGCGCCGTCTCTGACACCTAACTAGGAGAGGACTGATGAGCGCCAGTCGACAGGCTCTTTACACCTGTAGACTGGATGACTGGATCTTATTGTAAATAATTGTTGTGTGTAAATATGTTCTGTATATGTTTGTATAGTTCTGTATATAGTATGCGCGAAAGCGCACTCGATGTCCGTGGTACAAAAGGTGGGTCCGCACTGCTGGACAAACTGGGCATAAGCCGAAATCGGGACAAGGTTCGCTATACCGGCATTTCCCCTATGCCCAGAAAGAAACATTCGTGGTTGTTTTAGTGGGTAGGCCTTGCCCTTCTAGCATGGAGAGCCCCACATAACCCGTCGCCTGACCCCAGCGGCGGGTATGCAGTTTTATGCATTTTTTCAACGTACAAAAAGAAAAGTTTCCAGAACCGTAGGCTAACCACATTCGATAGAGTAGCAAATGAATTTGCATGAATTTGCTGCGGTCGAGAGGTGGAGGCTCTATCTGGAAGAGCTTCGTGAAAAACACCAACATAAGGCTGAGATGGAACGGCTTCGCATTGGGGCTATGAGAATGGATGCAAAATCAACTCCTGCAGCATTTAGTGAATGCTATTCAGCAAGTTGCGAATACTATTACTCGGTGTGGATATTTTCGTACTCTAGACTCAAGTACGCGATCGCCGTCGCTGCCAGTGATGCCATCACCAACATCGCCGTCATTCACATCACCAGCTCCGCAACACTCACTAGCCTCGCTTCAGTCACCAGCCCCGCTACAGTCACCATCACCAGTCTCGCTACAGTCACCATCACCAGTCTCGCTATAGTCACTAACAATTATTACAACCACCTAGTCGCTCAGAGGCACGGGGCTCACCACCTCCTCCACCAATGCTACCATCGATGACTACCGGTCAACCAATGCGCCGTTTGCAAAATAGCAGGTTCCAGATACGCCGCAAGAGGGTGGGCCAGAGGCGGCGGGCTTTTGCGCGCCGTCTCTGACACCTAACTAGGAGAGGACTGATGAGCGCCAGTCGACAGGCTCTTTACACCTGTAGACTGGATGACTGGATCTTGATCTCTCTCAGCACTTGCCATATGTTTGTCTCGAAGCGCTGGTAGGGCCCAAAAGATAAGGAGACGTAAAGTGCCCCATAAGGGCTACCTTTTTCTTTTTTATTATTTTCTATTGACGTTCATAAGTGCCACTTGTGGTCTAAACTGAATAAATATTTTTGATTTTGATTTTGATTTTTGATTTTGTTGTAAATAATGGTTGTGTGTAAATATGTTCTGTATATGTTTGTATAGTTCTGTATATAGTATTCGCGAAAGCGCACTCGATGTCAGTGGTACAAAAGGTGGGTCCGCACTGCTGGACAAACTGGGCATAAGCCGAACTCGGGACAAGGTTCGCTATACCGGCATTTCCCCTATGCCCAGAAAGAAACATTCGTGGTTGTTTTAGTGGGTAGGCCTTGCCCTTCTAGCATGGAGAGCCCCACATAACCCGTCGCCTGACCCCAGCGGCGGGTATGCAGTTTTATGCATTTTTTCAACGTACAAAAAGAAAAGGTTCCAGAACCGTAGGCTAACCACATTCGATAGAGTAGCAAATGAATTTGCATGAATTTGCTGCGGTCGAGAGGTGGAGGCTCTATCTGGAAGAGCTTCGTGAAAAACACCAACATAAGGCTGAGATGGAACGGCTTCGCATTGAGGCGATGAGAATGGATGTGACGCGTGAGCAAAATTAACTCTTGCAGCATTTAGTGAATGCTATTCAGCAAGTTGCGAATACGATTACTCGGAGTGTGGATATTTTCGTACTCTAGACTCAAGTACGCGATCGCCGTCGCTGCCAGTGATGCCATCACCAACATCGCCGCCATTCACATCACCAGCTCCGCAACACTCACTAGCCTCGCTTCAATCACCAGCCCCGCTACAGTCACCATCACAAGTCTCGCTATAGTCTCTAACACTACAATTATTACGACCACCTAGTCACTCAGAGGCACGGGGCTCACCACCACCTCCACCAATGCTACCATCGATGACTACCGGTCAACCAATGCGCCGTTTACAAAATAGCAGGTTCCAGAACCGTAGGCTAACCACATTCGATAGAGTAGCAAATGAATTTGCTGCGACCGAGAGGTGGAGGCTCTATCTGGAAGAGCTTCGTGAAAAACACCAACATAAGGCTGAGATGGAACGGCTTCGCATTGAGGCGATGAGAATGGATGTGACGCGTGAGCGAAATCAACTCCTGCAGCATTTAGTGAATGCTATTCAGCAAGTTGCGAGTACTCTTACTCGGAGTGTGGATAGTCTACCATCCACAGACATTCTGGACGTAATATAATAAAGTCAACGTCAACACTTTGCTGCCTGAGTTCTGTGTGCCCATTTTTTAGCTCTTATAATTATATTAATACGCAACACTCATTAGCCTCGCTTAAGTCACCAGCCCCGCTACACTCACCATCACCAGTCTCGCTATAGCCACTAACACTACAATTATTACAACCACCTAGTCATTCAGAGGCACGGGACTCACCACCTCCTCCACCAATGCTACCATCGATGACTACCGGTCAACCAATGCGCCGTTTGCAAAATAGCAGGTTCCAGAACCGTAGACTAAGCACATTAGATCGAGTAGCAAATGAATTTGCATGAATTTACTGCAGTCGAGCGGTGGAGGCTCTATCTGGAAGAGCTTCGTGAAAAACACCGACATAAGACTGAGATGGAATGGCTTCGCATTGAGGCGATGAGAATGGATGTGACGCATAAGCAAAATCAACTCCTGCAGCATTTAGTGAATGCTATTCAGCAAGTTGCGAATACTACGGCTTCGCATTGAGGTGATGAGAATAGATGTTTAGCGGCCGAGTGTACCGCTAATTTATTTTTATAGTAGGGATGCGAGGAAGAAATAACAACGCAAAGTTACGAGTGATAGTGAGCGAGCGAGCGGCGTGCGCTCCGCGTCGTGCATGGGTTCGGACTAGTTTGAGGTGCGGCGGCGCACGCTCGGCCACGATCGCCGAACGCTCGGCTCAAACAATAGGCGGGCGCGGTGACGTAGTGAACGGCACTCACAGGGGGCGAGTACACCGCGCCGCGCCGCGATAGCTACGGACGCGCGATAGATGCGCGAAGCTATAATTCGACTTGTTGGCTACTACGCGTGTGTAAATATTTGTAGGATATGAAATGTTATTTATGTTTGTGTATTTAAATGTAAATAGTAAATGTAAATGTGTTAATGTGTAAATAAGTGTAAATATGTTTTGTATGTAAATATTACTCTTTAAGAATTTAGTTTAAGTTAATTATTTACTATTATTTATTATTGTTAACATTTAGATAAATAAATGAGTAGCCTACAGATGTGACGCATGAGCAAAATCAACTCCTGCAGCATTTAGTGAATGCTATTCAGCAAGTTGCGAATACTATTACTTGGAGTGTGGATATTTTCGTACTCTAGACTCAAGTACGCGATCGCCGTCGCTGCCAGTGATGCCGTCACCAACATCGCCGCCATTCACATCACCAGCTCCGCAACACTCACTAGCCTCGCTTCAATCACCAGCCCCGCTACAGTCACCATCACCAGTCTTGCTATAGTCACTAACACTACAATTATTACAACCACCTAGTCACTCAGAGGCACGGGGCTCACCACCACCTCCACCAATGCTACCATCGATGAATACCGGTCAACCAATGCGCCGTTTGCAAAATAGCAGGTTCCAGAACCGTAGACTAAGCACATTCGATAGAGTAGCAAATGAATTTGCTGCGACCGAGAGGTGGAGGCTCTATCTGGAAGAGCTTCGTGAAAAACACCAACATAAGGCTGAGATGGAACCGCTTCGCATTGAGGCGATGAGAATGGATGTGACGCGTGAGCAAAATCAACTCCTGCAGCATTTAGTGAATGCTATTCAGCAAGTTGCGAGTACTCTTACTCGGAGTGTGGATAGTCTACCATCCACAGACATTCTGGACGTAATATAATAAAGTCAACGTCAACACTTTGACGCCTGAGTTCTGTGTACCCATGTTTTAGCTCTTATAATTATATTAATACGCAACACTCATTAGCCTCGCTTCAGTCACCAGCCCCGCTACAGTCACCATCACCAGTCTCGCTATATTCACTAACACTACAATTATTACAACCACCTAGTCACTCAGAGGCACGGGGCTCATCACCACCTCCACCAATGCTACCATCGATGACTACCGGTCAACCAATGCGCCGTTTGCAAAATAGCAGGTTCCAGAACCATAGGCTAACCACATTCGATAGAGTAGCAAATGAATTTGCATGAATTTGCTGCGGTCGAGAGGTGGAGGCTCTATCTGGAAGAGCTTCGTGAAAAACACCAACATAAGGCTGAGATGGAACGGCTTCGCATTGAGGTGATGAGAATGGATGTGACGCGTGAGCAAAATCAACTCCTGCAGCATTTAGTGAATGCTATTCAGCAAGTTGAGAATGTGCTTAGGGAAATGGAAGACCGACACAGGTGCACAACAGTGCGCCAATTGGAAGTCCTGGTAGAATTTTTGGAAAACCATCGAGACCTTGCTCTTGGCCGGGTGAGGTTTAAGAAAGCGAGAGCACTTCTTTCCCGACTATGGCAAGACTGCGCCGAAGCGCTGAATTTTTTGGGCCCTGCGAGAACAGGGAAGGAGTGGTAAAGAGTATGTTGTTGTAGGCCAAATTATAATACATTCGTGTGAATGGAATTGCATTATTTATACGGAAATGAAAATTGAAATATTTCAGGCACGGGCCACGCCAATACTATGTGCGTAATTATGAACTTTCTAATACAGTGTGTCACATTAAAGTGCACATATGAAATTAGAAGAAACTAGGCCCATTTTTACTGACGGAAAACATGACAAAAAAAATATAAAAAACATTTCTTTCTTTCTTTCAATTACTTATTGTAAATAAAATATAATAACTTTTAAACTAAGAGGTATATCCTGTTAAAATAAAAACATTAATAATGCTAAATAACAGGCATAGGCAGGCAGGTTGATAACCCAGACTAATGTTTACTTTATTTTAACGCAATCTGCAATCGACGGGATCGAGGCTATGTCACAAATATACAGCTATATATAGACAAGAACGCCGAGCTTGATCCTGAGATTGTCAGTAGGTTATTAGACTACGTTGACTAGAAAGATGATGCCTCGTTAAGGCAAGTAGCCAGCTAAGACATGTTGCCTTTTGCTTGGCCAAGCCACAACAGACTTGTTGTCTGACCAAAGATAATGTTTTAATGGTTAGCCAACGTAACAGACACTATGGGAATAATTTACCTTAATTGCATTCCTAACAGCTTCAAACCCAAATAGGTACATCACGCGCACGGGGAAGTGGCAAACTGTCGTTTGGAAAGATGCTAATGTGATATCGTTGATCTCCACATAATATCACAAAACAGTCGGCATAAGAGAAAAATCTGGCACGTTAAGTATACGTTCTTACTAACCATTCTCGCAGGTGTTTGGTTGCATATTCCATTGCACAATCGTGTCATAGCTAACATAATCGCCCCGAACGTGTCTGGATGTGGATACAGAATACAAGTGACCTAGAAAACGACACATCTATCCAAGCTATTTTGTATTATGCAGCTAATCTAACAATAACTTGGCAAAAATTAACAAGCCGATTTTAATTCACTCATTATTGACTGATTACGTAAATACGTACTATAAAAATTTATGTATTATAAATGTGTATAGTAAACACATAGAACCCAATATAGAGAAAATCCCGTTTGCTTATAATGTGATTGTTGTTGTACTAGTGATTCTTTATTTTCTATGTCATGAAACCGGAATGTATAAGTAGACATTTCGGTAGCGGAAATCTGCAACTAACAGTACAAAGCATGAAGATTGTATAGTTAGTCATAGTCAAGTTAGTGTCAAATCATAACTATAAAAACAAGACCACTACGAAAGGATGCAAATACTCCAGTATTTGAAAAAAAATCACCTGACAGGAGTAAAATACTCTGCACAGCAGTTCGCTTTCACAAAGTTCTAATTAACAGCTATTTGGAAAAAATTGTGAGCAATCCATTTACATTATACTGACTGGAAAAAATAACTTGATCGGAACAAGCTCCTGTTTCTCTAGAAAAACGCAAAGACAAGAAATTACAAAAACAGACCCAACAATGCAGTTTGCTGTCAAGCTTTCAATAGTAGAATTTAAACAATAAGAACGCCGAAGAATGCAATTGAATCCTTGCAAAACATATAGGTGGCTAGAAAATTTACTTTTACTTTGTAAAATTCATATAAAGCCCGTTGTTATGCGGTTGCCTGCCTTTAATACGGAGATTGCTGTGGGCAAGTTAAACGCAAATACCTTTAACAAGATTTCCAGAAAATGCCAGAATATCAATTTAGCGTTTATGAAACTGCTGGGAGATCAAAAAGGACCATTTACTCAAAAGTTGGATAAGGTATTTTGTTAAAATGAAAATTTTTGAGGTGAAATCGTTTAGTGAAAACTTTATTGGAAGTTGACAAGACCGCATATTGGAAGTTGACAAGACCGCATTAATGCACGAATGCAAAGAGAGACTCAGAGGAAGAAAAGCTGAAAGCAAAGTTAACTTTGATCAATAGATAACATAAAAGTTCGTAACTTCGTTCGGTACAGTTACTTTCTGGGAAAATAACTGTAACTAAATATTAACTGTAAATCATAACTGTCCATAAAAAGTGTACGAGGATTTATCAATACTGTCTATCCTGAACGCTTTTACTACCTGAAGCTTCATGTGGGGTCTACAACCTGTTGATCCTGTTTTTTATAAATTAAAATCGGGTTACTTTTAGATCTCAACGCATATGTTTTATTACAGCTTATTAAATCCAGAATTTCTTTTACTTCTCTGACGATACCAGTATAGCAGTCGATGCGCAATAATATTTTGTGGAGGAGGAAATTAACTGTGACAACAATGGGTACAAATGACGACGAATTACGTTAAGAGCGTGCCAACTGAGGTGCCAACTGTCGTATTTTATTTCTGTTACCTTATTGGTCCTTATTTCATATTGTTACTTTTTTATTCCGAATCCACAGAAGATAATATTCTACCGAGGCAAACACTTATTACTTTTAGTACATAGTCATACGCATAATACGACTAGAGGCTCAATGGCAGTTATTACATTCATGTAAGATTTCTTTTAGAACCATTTTATTAATATTAGTCGCTAGCGTTCCTTCTTGTCTCTTAACATCATTATCTGCCGTTCTAGATTGTAAAAGATCATGAACTCCCTGTTAATATCTTTCCCCAACTCTATCTCATCAAAAAAGATGATTACCTTTAACACAAAAAAATTACAATAAAACATTTACACTTGGAACGATTAGTGAACTGATAAAATATAAATAAATCAATGCACTTTAAATAAACTTTCCTCCATTTATTTACTTTCCCTAACTTACAAGTGTCCCGACTATACACTTTTTTATAATATGTATATTGACGTTTTCTTTTATAATATTTATGATATTGTTTTCAATACATTTTTTGATGCTGAAGAGTAAAACTGTCGATTTAGACTAGTTAATAGATTCGCTACCATCTTCGAGCTGGATCGCACGCTAGTAAACGAGTTTCGTTTTCAGCAATTATTTGATAGATTTGAATATCTAAGACCTAAGTACACGATCATTATAAGGATCCAACACAGGCAAGTCTTTATAAAATGAAGACTACGATAAGAAAATACTTACCGGGTGTTATCTTTCCGGGCTCCAAAAAACTTTCTGACTGAGGCTGATTTATACCTCCATTTAGGAAACGTTGTTCCACATCTATGAAATGGCCCATTGTTACTATGGTAACCGAGAAGTACACCTGTGGAGGAGGAAAAACCAATTAATATCAGGAAGAGCGGAATCGTTTTCGTTTATTTTTGTCAAGGATATAGTATCACCACTAGGCGTATTGTTCGTCAATTATAAAGACGAACAAAAGCTTTTTGAAACGACAAACCTTACTATCGATTTACACACGCTATCATTTATCGTGTAAAGGTTATTTAACTCGTAATTTGTAAGTAAATCGTTTACTGCTTTCAAAAACATTCAATAACTGAAATTGTAACTAAAATAAAGATCTATTTCACTTAATAAATAAATAAATAGACTTCGTTGTATAATATTTACTCCATTTTTTATGTAAAATAAAAAGACCTGTTCAAGATAGGGGCTTGTGACTATGGAATATTCACATCGTTGTTGTACGGTCACCGAACATCAAAGTAAAGGGCTGACATTAAACTCTTGCATATATTTTCATGCTGAAACTTCAACTAAAAGTAAGTCTACGAATATTGCTAATATTGTAGTTTATTTTATAGTTATAAAACGATATCGTAGTTAACTAAACCTGAAGTTCTTTAAGTTCCTTGTGGTTCTATAGTCTATCAACTATTAAAGTAACTATTAAGTACTGTTGACTTTGATGCTAATGTGAATGTTTATTAAACGTATAAGTAATGATCAATTTTACTATTTTGATACTGGACACATAACTTGACAATACTTTTTGGCGTAGATCTATGATCTAGTTAGATTTAACGGATTTAAATATAATTATTAAAATCGGTACGCTTTAGAATTAATCACCATAGTGTACAGGGCCGAAGCATAGCATCCTCGCCGAAGGCTGCGCCAGCAGCAGCATGACTGAATGATCGGCATGGCGGCACTGACCACTGCAACAAAAATATTTTCATTTAATTGGCTGTTTATTTTTTTAATACAATAGAAAGAGGACGACAGTAAATAACAATTTAAAAGCTTCACTTTCGATCTTTCCCATTGTTAGTAATCACTATTTGTAATCGGTTGCTTAAAAATGTTCATTTCATTTATTGACTAATCGATTAGAAAACACTTCGATGACACTTTGCTACCGAGACAAGATACCGAGCTGACTTTATGTGCAAGTTTGATTTGATACTTAAGATATAAAAGAATAATGCTAAAATTAGGGCTTTACTTCCTAAAAATTATGGACCCGGGAATCATTTTCCGAGCCGATAAAAATTAAATTTCAATAGCCAAAGTAGAGTTTTAAAAATAAAATCAAGAAACATTTGAAATAGTGACTTCAATTGGTCCTGTGCTCGAAATCACCCCTAAATAAATATTTGACATCATCACTACTATAAACTATTACTGAACTGAAGGTGAAATTAACCCATTTAGACCGATAATTATTTTTGTAAATAAAACTTGATTTTTCAGCAAAAACTTACAAAGGGGAGCCTAAAAATAATGAAAAAAATATTTAAAAAAATATTCCATAAATAGGGGGCCGTGGGGAGCCCGTACCATATAGGGTACAGTAGGTCTATAAGCAAGCAAAACATAGCCGTTGCTCAAAGAAGGTTTTTATTCATTTTTGTATGATATAAAATAAAAATAAAATCACATAATCACTAGTATCACACATGGCATATTTTGTAAGACGTTATCTGTGATACTAACTACATTTGGTTCTTTTTTCCTACCTCCTCCGAAGTTAGTGAGGAGAGCTGAAGAAGACCTGGCTTTTTCTGATTTGTTACGTTTAGTGCTATCCATAATCGCATTTAGCAACACGACGATGGAAATTTAGCAAATCCATCGAAGAAAACTCTGAGGGTAATTATTTACATTAACACTATCTTTATCGCCTAAATCTTCTTCAGTCTGATCATCATTAGCGGTCATCTGACAAGATAGCAGTAGATAAATACCAACATTGCTTTATTTTTGCTGAAATTATAAAATTTTCATGAGTTATGGCAATATAGTAAAGCATCAATAGCCTAAAACAAATAAAAATAATAAAAATTTAATTTATTTTTTCGCATGATGTGCTCGTGCATAGACCTACTGTACCTTATACGGTACACCTATTTAAGACTGGAATAAACCCTATAAAAATAATCTCAATAATATTTTTTTTGTAGTCATGTTATCTATTGTACTCTATTTTTTAAATAAAATTGATAAATAACATAATTTACTATGAACAAAAAGAAATTATACCTTCTTAAATACATTGTAAATATTTTTTTTGTTTTCTGTCGAGGAATTTTATAAATATTTCCAAAACCACTTGTTAAAACATATTTTTAAATATTTTTATGTAAAATAATCACTTTAAGCTTACTGTCACAATCATTTTTACAAATTAACAACAGTTTGGTTTTTCGAAATATTTTCATAAAGGTACCGTACCACATAGGGTACGGTAGGGCTAAATGGGTTAAAAGATAATTTAAACAGTAACTGAAAAGGCTATCTATTCTGATGTTCAAAAGGAGGTAGGCGATTTGGAGCAACACTTTCTGTATATTGTTTTCTGTGTAATCACATAAGGGTTCCGTTTCTATCTTGGAGGTGCGATCGGAACCTTAATAATGAAGTCTTTACATAATATCGCACGAGTCACGTGCCCCGTCCGTCTGTCACAGAGTTTTTCCTTCAAAGCTATGAATGTAACAAAGAATTGTGGGCATAGAGCTCGCTAGTACTAGCATTATTTATTGTAATACCACTTTACTGAAGTGGATTGCTTGTTATTGTAGGCCAATTACGAAAACAAAACAAGTCTACTTATTGTATTAAAGAAAATATCATAACATATCCCAAAGTAACAGGGGCTGGTAAATAAATACTTCAGAGTGAATATTAACTTATTAAATTAAATTAAATTAAAGGTGCTATAGAAACATGTTTTGTTGTTTGTCACTTGTATCGGAGTAAAGAAATGAGCTATCATCCAATTGTGTTTTAACATTATGTTCCTACCCTAATCAAATATTTTCATGGACCGATCTGCCTTCTAATTTTCTAATCGTGTAGGTACACACTGAGCCTTACGACAAACAGCTTTTTATCAGCAGCTTCTTCGTTCTCAATCCATTATTCCTCAGCTATCTCTCATCCATAGTCACTCTTTCATCACCTTTCTTTGTTCGACCCCTACTGGTTCCAATTATCAAAATTAAAACACAATACTCCTTTTGTAAGTAAAATCTTCATTACTTCGTGATTGTATTAGTAGGCTTTGCAAATAATAATAATAATTACGAAAATCAAAATTACAGGTCGAATACTATGTTACTGTGCCAAAAGGTTCAGAAAAATATTGCCAAACATGTTTCTAAGTCAAAAACACCCTGTGGTTAGGGTTCCCTGCCAAGATTTGTTCTTGACAGTCATGCAAAATGCAAATAGACATACAAGGAAGTGATCCTAAAAGGGTTCTTTTTTATTTTGGAGATGCTGAACCCAAAAACTATACGAGTATCACCACGGTTAAGCGGCGCTTTGATATAGAGGTGGCGCTGACAGGTGTCGCTACACCTCATAGCCAACGTGCCAGACTTGACATGTTAGGTTGAACCGCTAGTAGAGGGACTGTAGCCTTTTTAGTTTTTGTAATCAGCGAAGTAAATACATTTTTGTTCCTTTTCTATACCAGTTGTTAAACGCCTGCCAAAAATAGCTGGACAAAAAGTTACCATTCTTTTCATATTTTTGAAATAGATCCATTTTTAACCGACTTCAAAAAAGAAGGAGATCCACTGTGTTTTTTAGGGTTCCGTAGCCAAAATGGCAAAAACGGAACCCTTATAGTTTCGTCATGTCCGTCTGTCCCAGCTCCATGTCATCATAATATTGCATGGTCATCCAAATCACATGTGTTTGCGAAATTTCAGCTTAATCGGTTACCTGGAAGTGGGTCTTAATTCAGCTTGCAAGATTCCACCCATACAAATATGAGCCAGTCACTGTAATATGACGTCACGCGCATAAAATGGCGGGCCGGCCGCCGCCCGCACTTTTAAAATTCAATATCTTGGAAACTAATTGACGTATCGAAATAATTCTTTCACGTGTATTTTTTATTTTTAACAGAGAATATAGAAAGCTAAAAAACAAAATTAGTGAACATTCTTCATTGTGGACCGATTTTCAAAATTCTTTTTTGTTCGATAGGGTACACTTCTGAGGTGGTCCCATTGTCACCAAGTCAGGATCTTATGATGGAATCCTAGGGAAATCGAGCGCAAACCTCTTTTGTAGGAACGTATTACGTTTTTCATATTTATTCTAAAGTTATTCAAGTATATGCGTCTGGAAATCATCATCCAATGTTGATGAGGTGATGATGGAAGGTAAAACTCCTTAACGCTAAGGAGTTGGAGAATAATTCTTTAAATATTTTAGGTACGTATGTACGTACATACAGTTGTATTATTTCAGGTATTTTAGGTAAGCTGATAATGAAAGGTCAAACTCCATAAGTTAGGAGTTAGATGATACTTTTTATGCCAATATTTAGAGTAGGTTAGGTTAGGTGCCAGTAAATTTTGAACATTTGGCTTGAGCTTGGCACTGAGCAGGCAGGCACCGACTCCGAGAATATCAATCATGGTACACACACTTTTTAGTGCAGGATTTTTGGAGTCGGTTTTAATTTTTTTGTTAAAATTAATTTTTTGGAATAACTGAAATAATACAAAAAAAAACACTACTTATTTAATCAATTTATCACGTTTAGGCGACCTTATCTAATACTAGACAAAAAATCTGGTAAACAGATAGGTGAGGGACGCTTTTAATTCGGACGTTAGACTAATATTTACAGTTCACCTGAGACGGCAAAAACGTAAGGAATAAACGTGAGCAGGTGTGGCGCGTAAAATATACATTGCACCGTGAACTTTATTACTCGGAAAGCGCATGCATATTTAATGTCTTTACTTACCGTTCATATTTAATAAAGAAGGTTACGTGTTTAGCACAAAACAATGAATGATTTTCTTATTATAAAAATGTTTTTTGAAGATGCCGTTAGTTACTTACTACATATCAATTAATCCCTATGCAGATATTTAAGTAAAAGTCTAGTTAGTGTAATTTCTATTTAGTATTTAATATTAGTAGGATAATGAAAATCATACTTACGAGTAAAGTTCATCTATACTATAATATTATAAAGCTGAAGTTTGTTTAATTGCTTGCTTGAACTCGCTAGTCTCAGGATTATTATACCGATTTAAAAAAAATATATATTTTAATTTTTATTTGTCGAGGTAGGCTAGGCTATATAAAATCACCCTATTATACCCAATAGGTGCGGAGCAGTAACGAAAAATGTTGCAAAAACGGGAAATATTATTCAAACTATTTTCACGCGTACGAAGTCGCGGGAACTAATATGTATGTAATATCTGGTGTTACAAATGTCATTTTTCAGCTCGATCCACTGAGTTGAACAATATTCGCATTTGCTAGCACAAAACGATTTTTTGTCTCAACAGACATGTTCATCCAATTCCTTGGATATGATCGATAGCTCTGTATCCACCAGCCAGTGACTTACACTATAGAGTTTTCTACGTGACAAAAAGTGCATGACATCTTCATTCATCTTGGATAATCTTCTATACAGGGTGTTAGGTAAATCTATATCTATAACTATCTATATCTAATATCTATACTAATATTATAAATGATAAAGTAACTCTGTCTATCTAGCTTTCACGCCTAACCACTGAATCGATTTTGAAACAGGGACGCGCGCGATAAAGATTTTCTGTGACAGACGTAATTCCACGCGGGCGAAGCCGCGGGCGGAAAGCTAGTAGGTTTATAAGACGACACTAGCAAATTCTTCCCGAATGTACGCGAACGTCTAACTAGGCGATGGTTAGAAATCGACCATTGCTCGTCGCAGTTCCTCACGGGACATGGCAACTTTAAACATAAACTTCACGAATTCAAACTAGTTTCGTCTCCTTTTTGCGAGTGTTCCACTGATGATGTCAGTCATGAGCAGTCTGCCCATCATATCTTGTGGGAGTGTGATCTTTGGAAACATGAACGTGATATAATGCTTAATTCAATACAACATACATCTGTTTCTGCAATTTATTACACCGATCTTGTCGCGACAAGGAAACATTTCCGTGCTTTTAAGAGATTTTTTAAAAAATATTATTGGTAGGTAGTTGCTAATTGCTCATAAGATAGGCCCCCTTAATTGATATTTATTGTCCGTGGTGCTTAAAGGTTTTAAACCTTTGTCACCTGTCATCCGCGTTGCAATGGAGGGAAGTCGAACCTTAATTTCGAACTTCGCCTATGTTCTTCTGATTAATTTCGTTGCGAATCCAATGACAGTTTAACTTTCCCCTGGGACAAACTTAACCTTCATTGGTTGAGTTTTTGTGGCGGTCAAGCTGTAGATCCTGGCTACACAGGAATTGCAGTGGTGGGAACGAGAGGTGGGAATAGTCCAGTTTATTGCAATCGTACCAGTTAATGTAACGGTATCTTTCTATTAAAGAGTATAACCGTGACGTCATCGATGCGGATACATACACTTATACTTATACATATAGAAACAAAACGCATAGCGGTTGGCGCGCGCGTCAGCATGTCGCAACTGATTCCAGATAAAACTGAGTATCTCTATTTGACACACTATCTGTGGTATTTCTGTGTATATGGGTAAATGTGATAAATTGTAAATTATTAATAATGACTTGTTATTATGAATAATGACCGATGGTCGAGGTAAATGTAAGAAATTAATCACATTTATCAGTGATTATTTAATAATGTAATCCTTAGTACTAACAAAAGAGAACCTCGTGTACAGCCATACATTTTGAACGTTTTGACAAGTATCATATTAATATAATTTGGCATAATGAGTTTGGAATGTTTTTTGCATAATATTACTTTGTCATGATGCCCATAACATATGGTTTAGATTTAAAGTGTCAAATAGGTTAAGATGCGGCGGGGGTGGCCCTTAAGCCGCCTATTTAGTTTTATACATACTTATATGATTTCATATTAATCACATTTTTTACCAAATCATGAGGTACTTATTCATTATAACCGGTGATTATTAATAATTTTCACATTTATTGCATTAACCGTAACACAACCATTTTTATGTCTTATTTTAATGGCAGGCAAATCAAGCAAAGGACAGACTGGAACGAAGGGAACGCACGATACTTTTGCCGTGTGAAAACAACTAGCTTGAAGATTCAGCAGATTCACAAACCCAGCAAGTACTTGATTTACGAAACATCTCTAACACCGTTCCTTAGACGACAGTTTTATTTCAAGTTAACGAACTCTCGCATAAGACGGAAGGATGTCCACATTTTGCTAACTAGGTGTCTTCGGGATGGACAACAGTCACCAAGTAAAAGTAACTACCACGCTTACCTAATCTACGACAGATTCACTCTTAGATAGTCACTAGTAAATCTACCATGTATTTAAACAGAAAATAAATATCCTTAACAGAAAGCACTGGGACATACTTTAAAGTGTACTTTTCTATACTTACTAAAATATTAGAAAACAATCTAATACTGCGAAGTGCACAGTTTGCGCCTGACTCCAGCACGGTTACAAGCAAAAGTAGTAAATAAATAGTGGATAATAATGCTAACTGAATTCGAGAAAATGTAGGTACGGCCTTAGGGCTAGCGTGCACGGGAGACTTTTCTCAAAACGACATCAAAGTTGTTTTGGAATCGAAGCGTTATTTTCTAATATGGATTTCGATGAGACGGTCGTTGTTTGTGAAATCATCAGACTGAGGAGAAAAAAAGCGGAGAGAATACTGGTTACATCCTCTTTGGTGTGACAGGCTGTCAAATGGGAAGTTTTACACGATGTTTTACAAATTACGAGAACATCCTTATACAATATACATAATTTTATTAAAGGCAACCGCTATTCACTTGTATCATACCACAAAACAGAACGGTTACCAACTATTTTTGGATCTACCCCCGAATTGGAAAAAAATGTATTTTGATGTGTAGCAGTGAAAACTGGGAGGTTTCCAGTTGCCTTGAAAAAAGCAATTGTCCACCCCATCTATAAGAGTGGGGACAGAGCCAGTGTTAATAATTACCGTCCAATCTCGGTGTTGCCTACCTTGTCCAAGATTTTTGAACGTTTTCTAAATCGCCGTCTGGTTTCCTTCCTCGGAGCAAATAACCTAATCTCAAATAATCAATACGGTTTCAGGAGAGGAAGATCTACCGAGGACGCTGTGGCCTCACTTGTAGAATACGTAGTCAGTGAGTTAACGGTAATAGAAAATGTCTAGGTATTTTCTTGGATCTCTCCAAGGCTTTTGACACTGTCTCTGTCCCTTTGCTCTTGAAGAAGTTGGATGCATTTTTTCCGATTATCTATCGGGAAGGACGCAATGTACAAAGACAGGAGAATTTGTCAGCCACCAAGAGGCTCTTGACTTCGGAGTTCCTCAAGGGAGTATACTGGGCCCTACATTATTCTTAATATACGTTAACCAGCTCTGTGATTTACAGTTACCCCACTCTCGAATAATAGCCTATGAAGACGACACGGTTCTGGCTGTCTCATAAAATGAGCATAGCATTTATTTTATTCAAACTAAAGATTACTTAAGAGATTCAAATAATTTATTTAAATATTACGAACGACACGGTGTTGCCAATCAAAACTAATTTTATCCCCAAAACTAAACTCACATTTGTTGTAAATTTAATGTAAGGCAGAACTAAAGAAGGAGAAGTCAACGTGATATATTCCTTGTTTGATTCTAATAGTGTAGTAGTAAGAGGTCCCATTTTGATAAAATGTTAGAATACCTTGCCATTGCCAATTTTGCATTGCAAATTTTAAGAAACGTGACTTCAGTCTGATCTTTTTTTACTGTCACCCCGATTTACAAATAAAGCGAATAAACAAGCATCAGGACAAATGTCTTATCTTTATTTGAATAAAATAAATTGACTAAAATAGATTACAAACAATGGATTGTGAGATTATAAGCATCGGTTTTATCCACGAAACAAAACGAATAAGTACAATTGTGTTTTTCTTTTATTTAATAATAAAATAAATCTGTACCCCCAGTGAAAAGGGATCTAACTCGACTTAGATCAAAATTGACTTTATAACATAATGTGAATCTCTGAAAAATTAGCTATTTTTGTATCTAATCGGTATGTTTCTACGACGTATAGAAAAGAAAATAATGTTGTGCCAAATGATACAAGTAAGGCTTTGTGAACCAATTTTGAGTTTTCTTTCGTGTATATTGATACATGTCTACTTTTAACAAAGTGTACCGGAGGCTTCTTTCAATTTTTTATTGTGTCAAGAGGTATGACTCGTGTTACTACTTTTTACACGATTGAAGTTGTTCAGATTGAATTTGTGATTAACAATATAAGAAGACTCATATTAATATACACAAAAAAAACTATGTATTGTTGGTTGGTGAAAAAGAATGTAACTTAATTTATACTTTTTGAAAAAAATCTGCTTTTAAATTCGTGATTTTTTGGTTATTTGATAAATTTCTCCAAAAAATGCCCCTATAACAGGTGGTTTTTATTACTTTGTATTATTCTCTATCGTATTATCTTTGCAAAACTAAAAATCGCATGTCTCTATCCCTATCACAACAGTTGCTATGAGCGTTTGAACAAAGGCCTGCCACAACATTATTCTCCGCTGCAGGTAGAGAAAATTTTAATTTTAACTAAAATACTTATTTTATTTCGAAATCTTTTGTTTTTATTTGAAATTTAACTTGTCTTTATCTAAATTACAAATCTAGAGCCATTTTCAGTTTCGTTGTTAACGAAGCGTTGAATAGCGCGCCCGGAGAGGCTTAGTTCAAACGATCATTGCAAATGTTGTGATAGGGATAGAGACATGCGATTTTTGGTTTTACGAAGGTAATACGATAGAGAATAATACAAAGTAGTAAAAACCACCGGTTATAGGGGCATTTTTTGGAGAAATTTATCAAATAACCAAAAAAACACGAATTTAAAAGCAGATTTTTTTCAAAAAGTATCATTTGTTGGCCTTTTTTGTGTATTTTATGTATTTTTTTAGTATCGCCTGTTATTTAGCATTATTACTGTTTTTATTTTATCAGGATATACCGCTTAGTTTAAAAGTTATTACGTTTTCTTTACAATAAGTAATTGGAAGAAAAAAATTCTATAAAAAATGAAAAAAAAAATCTCAAAAATTTTTTGACCTCCTTTTTGTCGATAAAAATAGGTCTAGTTTCATCTATTTTCATATGTACACTTTAACGTGACTCACACTGTATACTTCTAAATGTATATGTTACGGCTAAAGATAGGTATGAACATAAACTTAAGATTAGCCGGCTAAACTTAATTTTATCTTTGAGAAGCGGCTAAAGTTCGATAACATGTTAGTTTGCGTCGTGATATTCCATCTTTAGCCGGCTAATGTGCACATTAGCCAAAACGAAGCGGCTAAAAATGTATTCGATGGGCGCGCCAGGCCGGCGGAGGGCTTGAGGGGGCGGTGGGGAGACAACGCGCATTTTGTAATTTTAAATACCTACAGAAGATTCTGTAATGACCAAATGGTTCCTTATTATTTTATTTTAATGATTAGTGTTGATATTTCGGGGAAAACCATTGAAACACGGAAATATTAACAAACGTATTATATTCGAGACTTCACACGTTTACAGGAAGAAAGATGGCGAGAGAGAGAAAAAAAGTGCTGCCAACATGAAAACGTTTAAACTAAACAATAAAGCCAACCTTAATAAACTAATCGATTGCGTTCTCATTTACCAACACTCCCTCTAGAACGCAAACCCATTTCATTAATACAATACAAATGCTTAGCAAGCGTTACACCTTTGGTTAAATTGTCAGCTACCATGTAACTACCATTAACAAATAGAAATTTAACTTTACAATCAACAACATTCTCTCTCAGGAAATGCAACTTTATATCTATGTGTTTAGTTTTAGGTTTATAACATTCATTTGAAGCTAGTCTTATTGCACTTTGGTTATCACTATAGATTAGTAACGCAGTGTCCACTCCTTGGCCGAGCTCAGCTTGCAGTTGCCGAAGCCACAACGCCTCCTGGGTCGCCGAAGCCATCGCCATATATTCAGCCTCTGCAGTCGAGAGCGCCACAGTCTGCTGCTTACACGAGTTCCAAGATATGCAAGCATTCTGAAAAATAAAAGAATAACCAGAGCATGATCTTCTATTATGTGGGTCACTAGCCCAGTCTGCGTCGCAATACCCGGTTATTTCCATGGAGTCATCTTTGACATAACATAGCTTCAAGCTTTTGGTCCCCTGTAGGTATCTCATAACCCTTTTAACTCCAAGCCAGTGTTGAATCCCTGGTTCATTACAGAACTGACTCAATTTGTTCACAGCATACATAATGTCAGGCCGTGTCACTTGTGATAAGTACATCAGACAACCCACCGCTTCCCTGTATGGGAAATTACTANAAATTTCGAAATGGTATAGAGACAACAAGCTTCTATAAAAAAAGGTATCGAGATAAGAAATGAAAAAATCTTTAAATTGTTTATCAGATAAAGTTATTTTATGTCGTACCAAATTATACTCACTCAAGCTTTAAAAAACAGATCTCGCCGTTTAATGCATATCGTTAAACACCGAAATCAATCAATTGAAAGTGAAGTTGTGAAAGTTTGTAAGTTTTCTTCAGTAGTAAGTAGCCCTGCTCTGCTTCCTCCTAGTCCACATTCATTATTTTCATACATGTTTGAGCAATGCCAAGAACTTAATCCTCCATTTCATTCCAACTTGCACTTAATACAAAATAAAATTGGAGAATTATAAAAATCTCGTAGAAAAAAACACATTCTCAATCAGAATGTCGCGAGCAGTTAATATTTTCATAGGTATGGGATTCACTCTCAAGGACTCTATATGCCTTGCAAATTGCAATATCTGCATGCTAAAGTAGCTACATGTAAATACCTAAACTCTGGGAACTAGCGAAAGAAACAAAAACAGAGAGGAAGCCGTAAAAGAAGAATTTGAACGTCGAAGATCTCTGTAGATCAATATAAGTTTAAAAAAATATTTTCAGTTCAAATTAATTCAGCAGATCAAGCAGATTATTTCAGCATCACCTACGGACCAAAATTAGGAAATTCTTAGTTAAAGCGAATATGTGTGGATGGGCATCATAGATAACAATTTAATTGGTTGGGCCTTCCTTTTTTACCTAGTAAATGGTACACAGTAGGAAGGTTTTGTAACAAACGATGCTACGTTTGAAAATTATTTTAAATTCAAATTGATTTAGCAGATCAAGCAGATTTATTTCAGCATCTAGACGACGGATTAGCAGAGGATATAAAATACCCAGTGCATGTTCAAACATGTGCCGATAATTTATAAACTCTATTCCATTCACGTCAATATAAACACAGAGAATAGCGAGACGGTAATATTGTACAGATCTTAGAGCCCCTGGAGAAAATCATTGTAACAAAAAATTTGGCCAGGCAACCACATTTAGACAGGCAAGATCTTGCTGAAGATATCAAGAATAAATTAAAAAAAGAATACACAGTATTTCTCGTCACAATTTATGTGACTAACTGTTTCTGTCACTATTTAATGTATTGATTTAAAGAGCTTATTAGACTTAGACTGGAGCATCATACACTCATAAGGACAGACTGCATCACCGCGAATCGCGAGCTCTTAATTTTCGTTCCTGAAATTATTCACAGTAGACCCAAAGTTTCATTTGATAGAACTGATATCCGATAAGGCGGTTTCTCCGGATTTTTCCACTCTATTCACCTCGGTAAGAAAGTGGAATTTTTAGTGTCCACATCCAGACTAAAGGATACGTTGGGGATTCACATTCTCAAACTCTACTCCTACGTTGGATAGTCTAAAATGACAGAACCAGAAGCATTTTTACAATCAATACATGAATTTGGATTTGTTATAGATAAAAGGGCTTTTGGGGGCTCGTGAGTTTCGGGTGAACATCTGTTATGATTATGAATATGATGATGAATTATTACTAGAGAAGAAAAGATTTTCTGCCACATCACCGCGCTCATAAAGTTAAGTTTTATAGATAACAAATAATAAAGCTTTGGCTATTGAAATAAATACATTTTCTGCCTCTTATGAATCGCCCGCCTCTTGGGAACTGGATTCATCGTTTTAAGTAATAGCCATTATTTAAAATTATTACCAAATGCTCGGTAAGAGATACGCACTTTTTATTCATTTTAGAGTACGCATCCTAAAGAGTTCAAAACAGTGTACTTTATAGGTTTCTAACGTGACCTACCTACCTATTGTTTAATGATTGATTTGAATGATTATGACGAAACAAATTGAATTACATTTACCTACTTACAGTATAGCTTTGCCTATAAGATGAAGTTACACAAATAAACATAGTAACAAACATACGAGCCTTTTATTGTCTGGCAAATTTTTTTATAGCTTCAGCGAAAAATTTATCACTCTCGCGATTTTGAACATCCACTGAATTTGAGGTTGAGTTGTTTTATGTGAATATTACGGCGTTTCTGGTTTTGCTATTACTAGATTTTTTAGATTTAGATGCAAGAATAAAGGAATGTCTGTAAATCCTACTAATAGTATAAATGCGAAAGTTTGGATGTCTGGATGTTTGTTACTCTTTCACGCAAAAACTACTAAACGGATTTTGATGAAAATTTACAGTATTATTGTTTATAACCCAGAATAACATATAGGTTATAATTTATGAGGTATCCTTCCGTTTGGCCAAATTACTTTTCGCCAAATTTCACTTCGCAAACAACTTATCGCCAAAGTTTCATTTCCCAAATGAACTTTTAGCAACTGTACTTTTCGCAACTAATTCATTTGGTCAAATTATCATTTGGCAAAATTTTACTTGGCAAATGTTTAAATAGCAAATGTTTTATTTTGCCAAATATTATATCCCAAATAATTTGTTTGGTCAAATTGACACTTCACATACTTACCCACCGTTACCCACAAATCAAAGCATAAGGCACATAATCATGGTTTTCACAAGAATTTTATGTATAACAAAGATTGCAAAAAATAGTATGGTTGCAAAAAGTAGGTATTGCAGAAAATAGTAGGTTAGGTTAGGTTAGAACAGTGACCCTTAATGCGCGAAGGCGAGCGAAGCGTGCCGCGGCAGCGGCCGCCGAGCGCTAGAATCACCTCTATTTTGGAAATTTCGATAAAAATAATGAAATAAGAAAATTAATTTACAACAAGTTTTATATTAACTACCCACTAAACAAAATAATAACCACAAGCTAATTTATATTCCATTCTATGCACCAATCAAATTATTTTGTAAATAGTTTATCGTGGAACATTTTTGCCAAATGAAACATTTGGCAAACCATACTTTGCCAAACAATAATTTGCTAAACAATAATTTGCCAAAAACGACATTTGCGAATTAAAAGTTTGCAATAAGTTGTTTTGCCAAATGAGAATTTGCCAAATGAAAATTTGCGAAACGTTGTTTGCGATGTGATAATTTGGGAAACGTTTTTTGGCCAAACATTAGTAATCCAATTTATGACGATATGTGACAAATTAAATTTCACGCGGGTGAAACCGCGGGCAAATGCTTTCATAATTTTTCTTTTATTAAAATAAAATAATTAATGGGAGCAACGCACAATAGCACACGTATTCTCAAACGATGCTAGCTTAAGTGAAACAGCAAATCGAACGCACAGCGTTGAATATAGCTCTGTGATTGGTTCATGTGTCACCCTGTGCGTCCACGCTCACTGTGAGACCTCATTGTAATGTTTGTGAATACGGTAGTAAGTCTCGAACTGTATAGAGTAAATGTGTTAGAATTAAAATTTCAACACCAGATTTTTCAATTAACGCCTTTATTTTAAAGAACTTATGTGAAGTCCCGTTCATTGTGATGCGTGTTTCCTCGACACTCGACTTATGGTCTTTTCTCCACCAAAGCTTGAAAAGCTTTGGGTAATATTAGGAGCATTCTGAGTTAACTGACCTACAATTTTCCATTGACGGCATTGTTCTCTCCGTGAAAAAAAAATTGACACAATCTTTTTTGCTGACATTGCGAAATAATTTTGTCAGTAATTGTCCTTCTTAGAAGACCCCATACCGATGATTGGCCTTTTACTTTTCAGATTATATTGATAGATCTGATAAGAGTCGAGTCTTCAAAAATACGAGAGCTTAAGTTTTATTAAATAAAACTCCAAGACTCGAGTGTCTTACAACACTAGGCCACAGGGATAATTGCAGTTTAAGCACAACTCAACAGACACCATTGTCGCCTAATTTAGGACAACAATCATGAGCCGACAAATAGGTCAACAAATACTGTTTATTTGTGGTCTCAGCGAGGACTGATTTAATAGATTTAACAAATTAAGCCGACTGGTTAAATCGTTGAAATAATTAGGATATTTATAAATTGGAGTGCTACTATACGGACGGACAGACACTTGGCAAACGAAGGGTCATCAAAATTCTACCTCCTCATTAGCGTGTAGGTGAGCGTATTTGACATACTTTCAAACATCAGACAAACGTAAATGGTTAGGTACAAAATAGCAACACGGTAAAACAAGTCGTTATGAACCGCGCCGCACCGCAGGTGGTTAGTGGTAATCCTGTTAAAAAGGGCGGGTAAACCAACCAAATCATTTTCACTGTTCGCTTTGCAGACGTACGAGTATATACCTATCTCAAAACTTGTATTTTGTTAAAATTGATATTAAAGTATGTTTAGAAACTATTTAAGTTTTTGGTTTGTGTATGTAATCGGTGAACATACATAGAAAAAAAAACATACAGCCGAACATATAACCTCCTCCTTTTTTGAAGTCGATGTTCTTTGATTTTCACAATATACATTTCGTAAACTTTTACAAAGGGTAAATTTTCTATGAACATTTGAAACAAATGTTTCACTTGCAAAAGCTCAAAATGTGCAATGTGTTTAATTTTCGTATGAGTCATTCGAAAATCTGAGTGGTACGGACAAAGTTGGTGCAAACTGCTACTTTCAACATAGCTTGAACAGCTAGTGGTGTTTGCTTACAAGTTCTACAAAGGGTGCCGCTAATCGTACCAAGTCGTTCTTATTATGAACGTATGTAACGGTGTATAAAAGTTACCGTCGATTCGCGACTGACAGCATGTTATTAACTTGTGTTTGTGTTCACTTTTGAGTGACAGAGAGTGATGGTGCGTGCGAGGCGAACTGCTTTTAGAAACCGTGCGTGGCTAGATGTATTTTCAACGGTTTTACCAACTAAAACACATGTGCATCGACTATGTTATTTCTTTTTAATAATAGAAATAACCTTTTATTTAAGACTACCTTACATAATAACAAAAAAAAATATTTTAACCAGTAATATATCTTCACCAGTTAAAATATAGTATTGGCAGCAATCGTCACAGTGGTTTGGAATTTTGGATATCAAAAAACCGCCACACACGACGCCCTACTCCGTCGCGTTACTCTAGAAATTCTAGAATAGGATAAACAAACGCACGAATGGCTCTCATGTCAACTCCTGAGGTAGTAGGATGTTCAGAAGCAATGAAAGGATATAAGAAAGGATATAACATGGAACCATATTCTCAACTGGATGGTGGAAGGTTTGGCAGCAGAACGTTCTGAATTGCGAAGGGAGTGGTGCAAAGGCGAGTAAGCAATTTCGAGAAGCAGCGAACCGTAAAGCTCCGCGCTAAGCGCGACGAGCTGAAAACCCGTCCATTGGCTGCCATTCATGATTACTACATAATTATTTAATAATTAAAATTTATTTGATGCTTCAAATTATGCGACTGTAAAGTTAAAAAAGTTAGGAAGCCAGTGAAGCCATATTGTAGTGATAAATAAATGTAGAGACTTGGTGACAGAAAATATTGTTGCATTTTCATCTAATCGACCACGCAATGCTCTTGTGGGTAAGTTTAATTTTCTCGGTCTAAGCAATTTGAGGACTGGGAAATATGAATAATAGGATGAGAGCTCGTAGTTTTAACTAGCGGCCGCCCGCGACTTCGTACGCGTGGGTCCCGTTTTACCCCCTTCATCTATCTTACGCGGTTTAGATTTTTTCATACAAACGTTTTTTTCCCATAACTGCCGTTCCCGTGGGAATTTTGCAATATCCTGTTGTAACTAAGATTTTAGTTTACTAAGATACCTGCATGCCAAATTTCAAGCGTCTAAATTAAGCGATTTAGATTTTTCATACAAAAGGATTTTCCCGCTAATTACCTACCGTTCCCGTGGGAATTTTGCAATATCCTGTTGTAACTAAGCTTTAAGTTTACTAAGATACCTGCATGCCAAATTTCAAGCGTCTAACTTAAGCGGTATAGATTTTTCATACATAAGTATTTTCCCGCTAATTCCTGTCCCCGTGGGAATTTTCAATATCCTGTTGTAACTAACCTTTAAGTTTACTAAGATACCTGCATGCCAAATTTCAAGCGTCTAACTTAAGCGGTTTAGATTTTTTCATACAAATGTTTTTCCCGCTAACTCCCGTTCCCGTGGGAATTTTGCAATATCCTATTGTAACTAAGCTTTAAGTTTACTAAGATACCTGCATGCCAAATTTCAAGCGTCTAACTTAAGCGGTTTAGATTTTTCACACAAAAGGATTTTCCCGCTAATTCCCATTCCCGTGGGAATTCCTAATAACCAGCCCAGGGAAGTATGAAGAATAATTGTACCAAGTTTCGTTAAAATCCGTCGAGTAGTTTTTGTTTCTATAAGGAACATAGAGACAGACAGACAAAAATTTTACTGATTGCATTTTTGGCATCAGTATCGATCACTAATCACCCTGATAGTTATTTTGAAAATATATTTCATGTACAGAATTGACCTCTCTACAGATTTATTATAAGTATAGATAAAGGCTACACCTGTTACACTATTAATTACTATACAAATGGACATCGTAATTAATACGGGATATTGTAATTAATGTTAATGTCGCTTTATCTCACTTTGCATTTGACAGTTGTCAGCGCACATACCATACTTCGGTAATAACGTGCCTCTGCTACAGGCGTAGTAGGAATAATAGTACAGTATCTAATTAATAACACACAAACTTTAACGTGTAGATTAGTGCTACTCAAAGTTTGTAATCTACAAAGAACAAAAATATTTTGTATAACAATATTTATAAATGACGCTGACACCATTGTTATTATTTATTTGAATTAAAATGGGACATGTACTTATGTGGAATTTAAAAAAACCGGCCAAGAGCGTATCGTGTCAGTTCTATTTCTTTTTAAAAATAAGGAAAAAGGTAAAAGGAATGGTTTTTTTGAGTAAAATTTTCTATTTACAGTATTAAGAGTACTTTCCCTTCAGGTGGCATTACAAAATTCAATCCTGTATACCTTACCCTGATTCGTGCGATTTCAGAATCAACAGTATGGCGACGAAGGGCAGATAAATTGATCATAGAAGCAATTCAAGACAGCGGTTGACATAAACCACAGCGTAAATGACTGTAATTATGTATACCTATCAAAAGCTTCACACAGTAACTTTTCTGGTTTTATGCCTGTTTTTGACGATTCGATTCGATCATAAAAAAAAACTAAAACTCATTTATTTCTGCAAATAGGCTTTAAAAAAAGCACTTTTACACGTCCCAGTATTAGATCAACTTTCACTGTATTTTACAACATACATAATGATTCCGAAAAATAATTTGCATGAGTTAAATCGGTATTATGACGTTATGGTCGAATTCTGAAGAACGATAAACATTGGACAGTATCGTGCCCACAAATTAATCATCATGGCCATAGTAAACTCATTGAGTCGGATGAGCCATTCCGACGTCGGAATCCTGGTGTCTTTAGATAGTGCCTTAAGCGAATAATGTGTACCGTACCGTAAGCCACACAATGCCTTCATCCTGCAACAGAATTCCCGTAAATTGATTACGCTTAGAACAATAGGCCTATACATACACGGCCTGGCCGTCCATGGATCAATCTGCGCAGTGACAATCATGTCCATCAATGGCTTGCTTGGT
Organism: Ostrinia furnacalis; assembly: GCF_004193835.3. Classification (NCBI taxonomy): domain Eukaryota; kingdom Metazoa; phylum Arthropoda; class Insecta; order Lepidoptera; family Crambidae; genus Ostrinia; species Ostrinia furnacalis. The sequence continues at coordinate 29,094 of NW_021135425.1, forward strand.
CTGATGATTTAAATCCCGTCGAAAATCTATGCGGGCTTCGTTGTTAAACATGACAAAACGTTCTTCAAATATTTTGATCGAGTATAGGAGATTATCGGGGGATTAATGCACACGACACGCTTCGCCTAAATGTGAATAGATTGCATTGCGATTAAATATCTTTGATATTAATTTGTCCATACACCCTGGTTTCATTGAAGCACATAAAAAAGGTAAAAATGTTCAATATTTTTTGTTTCTTTTTTGTTCATATTCATTGTGGTGTGCAATAAAGAGTTTTATTATTATTTTATTTGTTTTGCGCCTGTTTTTTTGTATACCATGTATAACAATTAACATTTGTCTTCAGCAGAGTTTGAACCCACAACCACGACTGACTTCGTAATTTGTGAATCTCTGTGCGAACCATTAGACTGGGTTGCCGCACTTATAACACCAAAGAATCAAATTTTGAAAAACGAGAAATAAATACCTAAGCAGATAAAAAAAAATCATCCCCAAATCTGAGATTTTGTGTTCTATTAATTACCTAAACATTTATTTCATCTTAATTTACTAAGGGACGACCTAATTGAGCATCGCTTGAAAGTGAAATCGATAAAGGGCTTCTACTGATGAATCATTGATTTATCTTTAAGAGCGTTTACGCGAAGCGCGGCGTTTCAAGGGGCATCATCGGAAATGATTCGCGCGCGGCGTTTTTTAATAGTTTTCAAATGTTTATAGCAAAACAATAACAATGAATTAAATATCGTTTCAAAGTAAATATTTTAAAGAAGATGTTGTTTTATTATATTAAGCTATTTTTATGTTGAATAAAGGAAGAATATTGGTGAAAAAATCACTTTGATTTTTGGGTATTTCACGTTCTTTTAATTTGTGATTTCTTATTGTAAAATGCTTAAATCTAAAAATTTTCTCAGATAACTATTTGCCCAAGGATCTATGCTATAGGATATAAATGTTTGTTAAATCGTATTCACAGTATTTTTATAAAAATTTCAGCTTGTAAACTGACGCTAAAGTGGAAATTTACAAAACCTGTGTGGACTTATCTTGATAGAATTCTTAAATACTAAACTAATCGCAATATTTTCTCAATTAACTATTTAGACGACGAAATTGCCTAACTATTTATGCCTATAACATATTTGTANACAAAACCTGTGTGGACTTATCTTGAGAGAATTCTTAAATACTAAACTAATCGCAATATTTTCTCAATTAACTATTTAGACGACGAAATTGCCTAACTATTTATGCCTATAACATATTTGAAATATTACTGGTTAATGATTGTAACGAGTTGAAAAAGTACTGTTTTTGCGCCAAACGGCGTAAACGCTCTTAACCGACTTCAAACAGACGTCTTTAATCAACATTGGAGTTGCTCTGCAGAACGAAGTTGTTATCGCTAGTATCGGTCATGGGCTGTTATATTATTTATTAGCTATTTTCTTTTATCACGATTAAGAAAGGATGCGAAGGCGATCTAGCGTTATGCCGGCTTTTTTCGTAGTAGGTAAAAATTGCTACTTATTCCGTATAATGATGTAAGCTATTATTTTATGCTATTTATTTATTACCCGAATAAAATCTTAACTCTTTTTTTGGGTTCTTGCAAAACAAAAAATGAAGTCCCAAATTCCCAAATTATTTTATAGGTACAATAGCAGCTTAAGAAGTAAATCCTTCGTGGGTGGAAAAACACATCGTGTTAATGTATTAGCCATAGAACCATATTGTACAGCGCCCCATCCGACTCTTTGTTTGAAGCTGGATCGATAAGAATCTTTCCATGTTAGATCGTTAATTTCTCTTGCGTGTAATGTGTTGTTAGAATATTACGATGTCTTTTACGAATAAAAGTTAGTGCTAATATGTGATATAATAAAAAAAATATTCTAGACGGTAATTCCTTTTGTTTTATTGTATATTTTACTTCTTACAATTCAAACAATTTTCCTCGAATTACTATTTTTTATTTATTACTATTACTTATTAGTGTCTTTGTATCAGTGGAGGAAGGTTTACAACTATCACGTCATGAAACTCATTTTTTTGCGAAAAATATTTTTTGAATAAAATTGTAATAGAACCCGCCTGAAACAGGAAGGAAGTATCGGGTGTGGTTCAACTGCCGTAATCCCCATGTGAACTGTTTTTAGGGATAGCATATTTATCTCTTGGGAGTATGTCTATGGAACTTTCGATTAATGGTATTGCTTTTCAGTTGTGTATTTTGTAAAAATTATAGCCATAAATTTGAACTTTTTCAAATTGTAGTTTATGAAAAGTAAAGCAGTTTAAAATTGTAACTTTCTTAATTATGATGTACGAGTATAATGTGTGTTTATCATCAAATCAAAATCATCACGAGTTCGATTCTCAGACTATGATAATTTTATTGCAGATCGAATACACTTAAGATTCTTATCAAAATCGACCTCGAAATTCTTTTGGGTAACTTACTTTTAACATTTCTTAAACTTTTTCGTCCAAATCCAACCCACGCACACATGATTAATTCATCCATCACGTCCTATGTCCTCTTTGATGAACGTTCTGAACAACTGACATTATTAGTCATGTTTCATGCATGCATTGAATACAGATGACTGAAAAAAGAACGCTGAAAGTAGTAAAGATGTAATCGTACTTCAGTTAGCCGTAACGTTCAATTACATTTAAATTGAATTTATGCAAGCTTCGCCCTGCCTTCCTACGACTGTTTACTGTTTGTGGCGAATGGTATTAAATAAACAAATCACAAGAGGTGACTAAAATATGGTCATGGGGTTGATAATTGCACTATCCGAAGCCATCTTTCGTTGATGGTCTCAATTTTACGCTACGAACCAAATCTAGAGATCTGTTCAACGAGAAAGGTATTTTAATTGTGGTAAAAGTTTTGCTTATTGAGGGATCTTAATGAAATACTTGCGTCCTTTAAACTTCTCAACATGCTGTCATATAAAATATCAAATAATTACGGTATACTTATTTGAAAACTTTATGGGCTCTTTTCCATTTAAGATTGAAATCAATATTTTTACTCATTTGATTACTTTATAATACACTCGACATCAAATAAATCGCACCTCCCGCGGCAAGCATTTTCAAACGTATGCATCTCCACTTCCCACCAATATTGGCACCATTTAAAAGCCTAGTTCTAACCTTTATTTCATTGAAGGAAAGGTTTTTAATTGATCCCAGAGGTGGGCCCAAAGTGAGGTATTTTTTCAAGTCACATTTATGAAATTTGAAGCTGATGTTTATCTTGCCAGTCTTAACACATGAGCCAAATTTGAAGTATTAATGCACAGTACTTTTTGAGTGATGAGGAGTCAAAAGTGGCTCCAATTAGTTCGTCTAAATATACGCACGATACAGTCCCCTCCCTGGAACTGCTTAACATGCTCCCGCATGTCTATTATGTGTGCTTAATGTTTATTTAGTCGATTTTGTCCTGATGGGAACATGTAAGACTAAATTAAAATTTCCAATATTACAGACCTTCTAGAGCAGATGCCGCGAAAACTATACAAGATATACAAAAACTTGATTGTCTCACCTGTAGCAAATTGAATAAGCTTTTTTTGGTTCATAGTAGCCATGTCACTAGGACGCATAGTTTCCGAGGATTAAGCGAAAAACCGAAAAGTGGTACCTTTAAACCCCCTCACCCCGCCGGCTCAAGGGCTAAGGGCGGGGACTTTTGCTATGTTCACCTCCTAACTAGTCTAAATAAAGTCCCGAAGTCAAAAATTGTGTTCCACGGATTTCCATCTATAATGCTTTATTGACTGGACTAACGACAGAAGAAGAAAAACAAAAATGGAACTTTGTTTTGAGTACCGTTCCGCATCTTTGACACTCAAATGTTAAATGGGTGGAAATTAATCATACGCAAAGATAAGCCGGTCTCTCAAGGATTGAAATATGTCAGCCGTATACAAAACATAACCATATACCTACCCAATGTAACCATCATTTAAAATATATCTTGTTTATTTATGTAATATGTAGCTTTTTACCTAATTATTTAATATAGATTTCCTTACATTTATGCTGTGTAAAATTTATTAATCGATAATTTTCGTGTAATTTTTTTAAGACTGTTGAACAAAAACTTTTCAAAATGCTTTAATATTCATTATTTTTAGTTTCTTAGATTAGAGCAATTTCCGGAATGAGTTATTTTTAGAACGAGTCGTCAAAGGAATAATTGCTTTCGGAATAAGTCATCTACGGTTAAATTTATTTTGAGGATAGGTAATTTCAGGAATAAAGGCTTTCAGGACTCGTGGCCATTTCCGGAATAAAGCATTTAATGTTCAAAGGGGGTCAGTGTTTAGGACACACCTCTGAAACAGTATTCACTTCAGGGAATCTTTCAAGATAACATGAATATTATATGTTATGTCGACAATCCTTAACATCAAAGGCTAAGGATTTCGCAGAAGTTGCCCGCCTGGCTTTAATTGGCACAACTTTAGTCGAACGAAGAATAAATACGCTTGACCTAAGGCGGCCTTATATTAGCTGAAGATTATTCGTTCAAAAGACGGTAACGGGTGGTTTTCAAGAAGTCATAGTATTAGTTAGTACATCCCAACTAATCCCAACTAATATTATAAATGCGAAAGTAACTCTGTCTGTCTGTCTGTCTGTCTGTCTGTCTGTTACGCTTTCCCGCTTAAACCTCGCAACCGATTTTGATGAAATTTGGCATAGAGATAGTTTGAGTCCCGGGAAAGAACATAGGATAGTTTTTATCCCGGTTTTTGAAACAGGGACGCGCGCGATAAAGTTTTTCTGTGACAGACAAAATTCCACGCGGGCGAAGCCGCGGGCGGAAAGCTAGTATTAAATAAATACATTACAGTTAATTTGCTTTGACTTTGAATCTAAAGCATCATATTCATCATCATTTCAGCCATGTCCTATGACTGTCCGCTGAACATAGGCCTCCCCTAATGATTTCCACAATGGCCGATTGATGGGGGCCTTCATCCAGCGCCTTCCCTAATTACCTTTATGAGGTCGTTGGTCCACCTTGTGGATAGACGTCCTACGCTGCACTTTCTGGTACGTGGCCTTCACACCAGAACCTTGCTGCCCCATCGGCCGTCAGTTTTGCGTACTGCCCTGCCCATTGCCACTTCAGCTTGCTAATCCGTTAGGCTATGTGAGCGTCTTTAGTTCGTTTCCGGATCTCCTCATTTCTGATTTGATCTCGTAAAGAAACACCTATCATAGCCCTGTCCATAGCATGTTGTGCAATTTTAAGCTTCTTTATAAGGCCACGGTTTACGAGCCGTATATCATTTAAGGGAGGGAGTTAATCAGGTCGTCTGTCAATCCGGGTGGCTGTTCACTAAACTTTTCGGATTTCCGGTGCGCATTTTTCAACGCGTCTCACTTTTATAAAACTCGAAAACTCATATGTAGAGATATAATCTACACCATATTTGGATTTAACACTACACTACATTAGAAATCAATACCATATTCCTATATCAATTTGATGTTAATTACAAATTAAATTATTTGGAGCCACGTACTAGCTATGTAGAATTGTAGAATGTTATCAAAATTCCAGAATAAACATGAAAGCAAAAGGTCGTGTTTGATTTGTCCCTCGATTATCGCTCTTCAGAGCCACGTTTTCAGCTCTCTGACGTATGTTTTTATATCTGTGGCGGCTCATAAAAGTTTAAAACCGGCGCTGCTACTGCGAATTTCAAGGTTACAAAAGAATAGACATCGTTTAAGGCAAAAGTACCTACTGATTCTCTCTGCCGTGAGTTTGAAATATGAATTTCATTTTTATATCCAGACATCTTTGTACATTTTTGTTGAGAGCCAACAATTTAAGGGTAAATAATTTATTTACGATGTGAATACATGTACCTATTAGGTATATAAAATACTAACGGCTCACTTTATATACTATAAGAAGTCCTCACTGATGACTTTTAATTAACAATTATTTTTTATCTACACCGCTATTATTAGCTTACTTATCTATAATGGAATTAACAGCACTCAGATTTTATTAAGGTAACCAAAATGGGATATACATTAATATGCTTATCTCCGGCAACACGCGTGTTCCAGAAATAATTTATTTTTTGTGCTTTATCATTTTTGTTTGATGAAAGCTTAGATATTATTATCAACAGATAAAATATCGTTATACAACGTGTCCCAAAATTCAAGGATAAGCCGGCGCCGCAGGGTGGACCTAGTCATGACTGCTTTAGGAAAAATAAGAAAAAAAATCTATCTCAATTATTTTTTAAGTTACACAATAAATTATGAAATTCGTGGAAAATTGACACCCCTTATGATATTTTACATTACCACGACTACAATTTTTCAAATACTTCAGTTTTTTTGTTTGTATCGGCAACTTAAGTAGTGCTGCTGTCCACCCCAATTCTTAAAACCCTCAGAATCCTTGCAGTTTTTACACAAAAGTTAATCAAAATATGATATTTCCTTAAAATTTTGAACGATTTTTACTTACACTCCACTTTGACTCGTCGTTTTGTAAAAAAACAGTATGAACACTACTGCGGCAAGTTTTTTATAAAGTTGACGCAACTATCCAAGATTCCGAAATGGTATAATACTCTAAGAAAACTAGTCGCAAAAAAGATATGCGTACCATTTTTACAAGCATTTCGCTTGTAAGTTAGTATGAGATAAATCTTGCAACTGAATTTAAAACCAGTTCTCCTTAACCAATTGAGCTGAAATTTGGTATACTTGTGTAAGTACGATGACAATGCAATATTATGGTACCATTGAGCTGGATGGAGTATGGAGGTGGCCATAGGAACTCTTAACGAAACGGCGGAATTACATCTAGTTTGGGTTCGTTGGACTTGTCTTTTCGAGCACTTTAGTGCTAGACGATGTTCAGGGTCCTGATGATGAAGTCAAGAGGTGGCAGGAGCTGGCCATAGGAACTCCTAAACGAAACGGCGGAAGCTTATCGAGTTTGGGTTCGTTGGATTTGTCTTTTCGAGCACTTTAGTGCTAGATGATGTCCAGGGTCCTGATGATGAAGTCAATTATAATTTTCAAACGAAGTCAAGCTTGTTTTTAAATAAGTTTTTTTTATTACAACTTTATTTTAAGCTTTTTAGTTGTTTCTCAATCTCATGGCCTAAGTGCTCGGGAAGACAAATCCAACGAACCCAAACTCGATAAGCTTCCGCCGTTTCGTTTAGGAGTTCCTATGGCCAGCTCCTGCCACCTCTTGACTTCATCATCAGGACCCTGAACATCGTCTAGCACTAAAGTGCTCGAAAAGACAAGTCCAACGAACCCAAACTAGATGTAATTCCGCCGTTTCGTTAAGAGTTCCTATGGCCACCTCCATACTCCATCCAGCTCAATGGTACCATAATATTGCATTGTCATCGTACTTACACAAGTATACCAAATTTCAGCTCAATTGGTTAAGGAGAACTGGTTTTAAATTCAGTTGCAAGATTTATCTCATACTAACTTACAAGCGAAATGCTTGTAAAAATGGTACGCGTATCTTTTTTGCGACTAGTTTTCTTAGAGTATTATACCATTTCGGAATCTTGGATAGTTGCGTCAACTTTATAAAAAACTTGCCGTAGTAGTGTTCATACTGTTTTTTACAAAACGACGAGTCAAAGTGGAGTGTAAGTAAAAATCGTTCAAAATTTTAAGGAAATATCAGATTTTGATTCACTTTTGTGTAAAAACTGCAAGGATTCTGAGGGTTTTAAGAATTGGGGTGGACAGCAGCACTACTTAAGTTGCCGATACAAACAAAAAAACTGAAGTATTTGAAAAATTGTGGTCGTGGTAATGTAAAATATCATAAGGGGTGTCAATTTTCGACGAATTTCATAATTTATTGTGTAACTTAAAAAATAATTGAGATAGATTTTTTTTCTTATTTTTCCTAAAGCAGTCATGACTATGTCCACCCTGCGGCGCCGGCTTATCCTTGAATTTTGGGACACGTTGTATACAGGCTGATTTGGGGACTAATACTAACTGAGTAGTCATTGTTCGCGCCTCACATATTGTGATTATAAAATTGAATCTCATCTCAGCATTAATAGACCCTTAGATTTCGAATTATATATCCTGACATCAGATAAGACACAGAGATAGGCTTTGTAGTCGAGTTGTGGTTACCCCCAACGGTTACGAGCAGATAACAATTGATCTATTATCACAGCTTGCGGAGTTGGAAGACTAGGCTAGGCTCAGGACGAATAATTGTTTTCTATTGTGATGCAGGACGGACATATCCTCTTCAAGATATTCTTAAAATCCATGTTGTACCTACCTAATTGTATTTTGGTAATAAAATCTAGATTTCGGCATAAAAATATTTTTAACTGATATATTTAATGATAGCGTTTTGTATTCAAACTTGTACAGTATCAAACAATCAAGTCTTTCCTCTGTCTTTATAATATTAGTGTAGATAATGACAAGAATTTCCCTCTTTTAAATTATAAAAACACCTTTAAACGCCACTTAACGGTCAGACGAGCATGCTTAATTAAGACGCCAGCATAAAACTTTACAATAAAGTCGCAAATTGGCACAATGCAAAAAGTTAATACGGTTGTCCAAGTCGCCCGAGCTAAATTTTGTGAATCTTCTCGTAAGACGACACCGTCTGACAAATCATAATCAAATACCCAATTTCCTTCAGAACATTCTTTGAGAGTCAAATTATTTCAGTACCTATAATAATATCTATAGCAGGAAAATCTCTTGAGCTGCTCTGGCTTAAGATTAAAAAGAAAATTCGTTTAAAAGTTTATGCGAAGAATTAATATCGAAAAAAAAAAGAACTTGAATTTCTAAATCCTTTACGCTAAGTACCGAAAAATATATTTAAAAACATGACTTCATTTTGCTTCTAAAGTGCGTAACAACAACTATACAAATAAAAACCAAAATTTCATTGAAATAAAAAACCCTCATTCGTCACGATTACTTTTTAAATTATATCCCAACGAACTGAAAGTGAAGTATGGTTCAAAACAAACCAAATGAATGAATAAGAAACACAACAATGCAAATATTTTTTCGTTAAGACCAACATTTCAAAGTCGCATAAAGTTTAATTAGACTTGTTCTTGACAAAGCCACCGCAAACTTCTGGGTATAAAACAATAGCCCGATCAATTAAATGAAATTATCGAAAAAACCGCTAGGAAAATTGTTAGAGTAATCGAATTTAGTGGTATTTACTTTGAAATAATAAGAGTTTTATAAAGTACAACAACTGACTTTTATTGATGCCCACAGAGTAGATAGAAGTTACAAGCTTTCGAAAAAGGCGCGAATTTTACCATAGAGTACAAACATACACAGAATAAAACTAATATTTTAACACTCCTACCAAATTCAAGCCTTACAGTTTTACATAGTAACAAAAATTTAGTACACTATAAAGAATGTAATCAGTTAAATGCTTCGCAGCACTGAGCACAAGTTTAATTAGCAAGTTTTGACATTCCAATGTTATTTCTCATAAAAATAAATTTGTCTTTAGACAGGGCTTTTGTAAACATATCAGCATACTGATTATTAGTGTGTACATAGTTCAGACTAATTATATTATCATAGTATTTTTCTCTTATAAAGTTATACTTAATGTCTATGTGTTTACATCGCTTATGAAATTCATTATTTTTAATCACATTTATTGCACTCTGATTGTCAATGTTTATGCATACGGATTTTTGTCCAAATTCACCCAAATCACTGAGTAATTGTCTGAGCCACATGGCTTCTTTGGTTGCTGCACAAGCAGCCATGAACTCTGCTTCTGTTGTGGATAAGGCCACAGTAGGCTGACGTTGAGATGACCAAGTCACAGCTGCTCCACTCTTGAGAAAAACATAGCCAGTTATCGAGCGTCTCTTTTCCAGGTCATTAGCAAAATCTGAATCGCTATATCCGGTTAAATCAGCACTGTCAGAGTTAGATGTATAGCATATTCCATAACTTTTTGTCTCTTTCAGGTATTTTAATATTTTCTTTACAGCGTTCCAGTGGGAATCATCATAGGAATGTAAGTATCGACTCACCTGGTTTACAGCAAGCATTATATCAGGTCTGCTCACCGTTGCTGCATGTACAAGTGATCCAACTGCCTCTCGGTAAGGATAACTTTTCTTCAGTGCATTATCAGGCTTCTGCAACTTAACATTTGGATCAGCAGGTACATAGTTAGGGTTGGCATCCTGCATGTTGAATTTCTTTAGCAACTGATCAATATATTTGGATTGATGAATAAAAATAAAATTATTGTGCTTTTCAATTTGCATCCCAACAAAGTTTGTTGGCACAGAGTATACTTTTATTTCAAAGTTCATTTGCAACTCAGATATCACTTCCATTATTGCAGATTTATTTTTACAGAACAGAAGTCCATCATCGACGTAAAGGCACAGATAACATTTGAAATCATTTATTGTTCCAATATAAACACACTGATCTGCATTGCTTTTCTCAAAACCAAACTTATTGAGAACTGAGTTAAATTTAGTGTTCCAGCATCTAGGTGCCTGTTTTAAACCATATATTGATTTTACAAGCTTACATACCTTATTAGGGTTGCAGTTTAGTCCCTCAGGTGCTGTCATCAGGATGTTTTCCTTTAACTCTCCATACAGAAAAGCAGTGGTTACATCAAATTGAATTATTTCTAATTTTTCTTGAGCTGCAATTGACAACAAAACTCGAATAGAGTCATACCTGACTGTTGGAGAAAACGTTTCATCATAATCAATTCCCTCTTTCTGTGCATAGCCTTTTGCACACAGACGAGCTTTGTAACGAGGGCCTGTTGGTTCTTCTTTGACTCGAAAAACCCATTTGCTTCCGATTGGCTTTGCATCTTTAGGCTTTTCTACCAATACCCAAGTTCCATTTTGCTTATGAGATTCTAGTTCATTTTCTATTGAACATTTCCATTTCTCAGAATCAGGTGATGTGATGGCCTCATTGTAGTTCAGCGGTACAGGAATATCTTCACTGCTGCACAGGTAACCTTTTTCTTGATCATCTTTGTTTTTTGAAAATAATTCTCTATTTCTTGGTCTCAGTGTTATGTTTGAGTGAGAGGGTATTTCAATTTTCTGGTTTGGTGAGTAGTCACTATCAGTACCTTCATCTTGTTCAGAGTCAGTATTCGCAGATTGTAATGTGTCATTAGAGCTCTTGAATGTGTCATTAAGGTTCTCAGATGTGCAATCATCAGTTGGTTCGGATGACGAGTGGCACATTGAACTGTCCTGTATCAAAACCTCTGAGACATAATTTCTCTCTACTGTAGTTTCAAGGAAGACTGCATCTCTACTTTTGATTACCGTTTTGGAACCAGGAATAATAAATCTGTATCCTTTTGTATGGTCACAATAGCCAATGAATATTGCTTTTTGTGCTTTTGGGTCCCACTTTCTTCTTTTTTCTTTTGGAAGATGAATCATTGCTTCACACCCAAATATTCTTAGATGACTTATATTTGGTTTGCTTCCGGACCAAATTTCTTCTGGTGTCTTGTAGTTCAGTGACCTAGTTGGAGATCTATTGATGAGATAAGCAGCAGTGTGTACTGATTCAGCCCAGTATCCTTTAGATAATTTGGCGTTAGTTAACAAGCACTTTGCTTTTTCAACCAATGTTCTATTCATGCGTTCAGCCACTCCATTTTGCTGTGGAGTATATGGAGTGGTGGTTTGATGAACAATTCCGGCAGTTTTTAAAAATTCAGAGAAATTTGCATTCATATATTCAAGACCGTTGTCAGAGCGAAGACACTTTATAGTACATTCCAGTTGTTTCTCCACTTGGCTCTTGAATTCTTTGAATTTTTCTAGTGCATCAGATTTCTTGTGAAGAAAATAAACAAAAACTTTCTTTGAGAAGTCATCAATTAAGGTCATAAAGTATTTTGCACCACCCAGTGAGCTTGTCTCCATCGGACCACAGATGTCGGAGTGTACCAGCTGAAGAGTTTTAGTAGTACTGGTTTCACTTTGTTTTAGAGGTAAGCGACTTTGTTTTCCTTGTAGACAGGTGACACATGTCATTTTATTATTTTTCTTAGATAGTTGGACACCTTCAGTGTTATCTACTAATTTCTCCAGATTTTGAAAATTCAAATGGCCCATGCGTTGATGCCAGAGGTACATGTCTTGCTTGTCAACATCAGATAAGTATGCATGTTCACTTTTTACATCTAGCCTGTACATNTGTTCATTTGCACCTAAAATGTGATATAAACACTTAAATAAAACATTTATGAAACCATGATTTAAGATCTTCAAAGCTTTTTGTAAATATTTTGACAGCTGGTAGCGACCTCTAAATCTTAACTAAAAAAAAAAACAAAAAAAGCTAATTTCATATTTAGAGGTATATAATCGAATGAGAAAGTGCCCCGGGGAGAATTCAAAAGTCGAAAAATAAGGACCACCCTACTGTACATATTATTGACTAAGCTCGCCTTTGCAACAACAACATTGTTTTTATTGAATATCAAACAGCCTTTATTGTTGAATTTTACCTGACCTCCATTCTTTGTAATCTGACTGACTGATAGTAGATTAGTTGCTAATTCAGGTACATACAAAACATTTTGAAACAGAATTTTGTTGTACTGATTTTTGTCATTGCTCACATCTAATGTTAACTGACCAGCGCTGTGAACTGATAATAACTTGTCATTTGCTACCTTTATTGTCTTGATCAGTGTAATAGATTTCTATGTTTGGTCATATGTACTGAAGCGCCAGAGTCTATATACCATGGATCCTGTTCCAGGCTATCTGTTGAAGCTACGAAAGCAGCAGCATAACTTGAACTCTATTGATTCTTTTTTGAAGATTTTGACTTACACTCAGCAGCAAAATGGCCATATTTATTACAGCTATAGCAACGAGGGCCTCTTTTAGGTTGTTTCTTGTTACCCTTGTTCTTGTAGTTATACAGGGTGTAAAAAAACCTATCACGAAGACTGCAACTACGCATTCTATACACCCAACCAAGTAATATTACAAAATATTATTGGTGGGAAATATTTTTTATTTTTATGATTAAAAAAAATACAATATTCCGCAGCCCGCAATGTATAGCGCGCCACGCAACGCAATGACCGTGCCTATGTGTGTGTGAGTGTATTGGAGCGTACGCGCTTTCCCGCCACTACCTACCGCGACCGCAGAAGTATTGTGTATGTCATAGTCAAAGGTCGATATGCAGTCTCTTCGCGGAATGACTGGTCTATCCTAGGTTTGACCAAAGCCTTCGGGCCAACCCCGAAGTGAATTCTTATTTCGGCCTTTGACTAAGTCAAACCTAGAAGTGCCTAAACTGTTCAGTCAAACGTCGAAACTAAAATAATCTGTTTCGGGCTTTGCCTAGTCAATCCTAGAAACGACTGGCAGACTCGGTCAAAAGTAGACGCAGCGTTACAGAGGCCGGCAGCAATTATAGAAAACCGACCAAGTTCGAATCGGATTCACGTACGCAGGGTTCCGTACGACTCTTTTATTGTTATATGGCGAATGGGGATGATTTTTAAAGTGACTATAAAACTAAATATTTTGGGAAAGGCATGAGATACAGCCTGGTGACAGACAAACAGCGAAGTCATAGTAATAGGGTTCCGTTTTTACCCTTAATCCTTTAAGGTACAGAACCCTAAAAATAATAATTTCAAGATCGGTTTAGAAACACTGATAAACTACCGCAGTAAACAAGTTCACCTAAAGAGAGAACCGGTCGGTAAAGTCTATGTAGGTAATAAGTTCAAAATGAAGTGTAGTTTAGTTTAAAGTCTTAATTATTGAGGTTTGACTAGTCAAACCCCGATTTCATTAAATTCAGTTTCAACGTTTGACTGACCAAATTAGTCTCTCCTAGGTTTGACTAACATTCTTTAGTCAAAGGCCGAAATGTTTGGGCTTTGACTAAGACTTCTAGTCAGACCTGAGGATTGACTAGTCAAACCTAGGAGCGCCTGAGCTTCGAGGTTTGACTATAACTGTCATAGTCAAAGGTCGATATGCAGTCTCTTCGCGGAATGACTGGTCTATCCTAGGTTTGACCAAAGCCTTCGGGCCAACCCCGAAGTGAATTCTTATTTCGGCCTTTGACTAAGTCAAACCTAGAAGTGCCTAAACTGTTCAGTCAAACGTCGAAACTAAAATAATCTGTTTCGGGCTTTGCCTAGTCAATCCTAGAAACGACTGGCAGACTCTGACGAGCTATTTCATTATTGACACCAAAATCATAAATTTTTCGCGGACAAAACTTAAGGACGTGACTTAATCACAGTTATTTGGGAAACTTGCTTAATTTGGTAATCTTAGATAATAGATAGATTGTATAATCCAAAAATATACTTTTTCCCTAAGTTCTGTTTTGATTTTCAGCTAAAAAAATACATATTGTAAGAAATTAAGGATGTGGACACTGCACCAAAATTAGAAACGCTTAGTTCAATTGTTTTTTGTCGAATTTGTAAAAGAAAATACTCATTAATAATGTTGTCCTCAAAATGGAACCTCTGTATATTTTCGTGTAAAAAAAAATCAAAGTTCTATGTCATAAAAAACATATGATTTTCAGCTACGCCGCTCAAAAAATGTGTTTGGGAAATTGACCCAAATACAAGCGCAATCAATTGATAACAAATACTTATTATTGCCGATTTGTAACAATTAATTAATCCTACTCAAACGAAAAATATTATATCTGCGAAATACTGAGCGTGGGTGCAGCATGACCAGAGTAATTAATAGAAAAGAAATACTATACATGTGTTAAATTATGAGCTGTATTTTTTTCAAATGAAGAAAATAAAATACCTTAAACCTTTACAAGTTTAAACTCATACTTACAGATAATGTAAGACCATTTATTTGTTAGGACTTGAATGGGAAGATTTGAGTTCAAAGGTATCTAAAACTAGGTCATGAAATACATGAAACCACAAGTTTCTTTTCATTCATGCAAGAAATATTATTTTTAGAAAGTTGAGATATGTAGGTTTTAAGCAGCTTTTACAACTACAAGTAGGTAAGTTTTAATGCTATCGGTATTTAATATATTGATAGCACTGATACGAAATTGTCAACAACTTCGAGTGTAGTGTCTTCAACCTTCAGAGGAGTGGGTACTACACGGGCATTTTTTTTNTAGTTAGCGGCAAATGCAGATGTGTCATTTTCACATATTTTGACATCTTGTAGAATTTTCGACTTAACAGAGTCGGCACTTATTTTCATACCAGAGCTTTCTATTGCTATGATCATCGGCTTGTATGTTTCAGGTAGACCGGAGAGCAGCAGTGTCCCGAGCCACTCGTCATCTACTTTAAAGCCGATGTTACGGAGCTTGTGAGCCGTGGTCATAATTTTGCTCACATATTCTTCAACGTTTAGACATCCCGTAAGATTAGTTGTACACAGATCTCGAAGTAAACCCACGCGGCGTGTTAGCCCCGAGTCGTCGAATGCGTTTGCCAAGCAGTCCCAAACTTCTTTTGCAGAATTTGCATCTTGTATGTGCACATAGTTTACGGAGTCCACCAGCAAGATTATCTTTGACTTTGCTTTGATATCGCGTTTTGAGTCGATTGTTTCACCAGGCGCCGGTTCAACACAGTCCCACAAGTCTTCGTGTTGGAGATATGTTTTGACTGCAAATCTCCATGTGGAATAGTTTTCCCGTCCAGTAAGCTTTTCGATCATTACCAGAGGATTGCTTGACGACATTTTGAGATAGTATTTCAAGAATATTTCGTCGGCTGATTGCAAGAAGTCAGTAACTAGCAGAAACATGATTTCGAGAAATAGCTTAATGAAGTTTGGAGAGAAAAAAGCCATTTAAAAAAAATANTTTTCACTATATTTATCAGGGCTGTACTGGGCCCATAACCTGTTAGAGTAATCGAATTTAGTGGTATTTACTTTGAAATAATAAGAGTTTTATAAAGTACAACAACTGACTTTTATTGATGCCCACAGAGTAGATAGAAGTTACAAGCTTTCGAAAAAGGCGCGAATTTTACCATAGAGTACAAACATACACAGAATAAAACTAATTTTAACAAAAATAAACTTTTAATTAAGTTTAGACTTACCTTTTGTATCTAAAATTGTGTGCCAGGTATTCCACCGCACTGACTCAGCCTTTATAGATCATGCCCCTCAGTAAATTCTTCGGTTATAACTTCCAAGTTTATTGCCGAAATTTTATTCATTACGGAAACCGTTATAATTCTACTTTAGTATTTTTAACATGATGTTCTGTCATAAAACCTATTATAATTTGAGTTTAATATTTAGTTGTGTTGTTGTTAGAAACAAGAGTTCGAATGTTTTCGAGAGAAAACAGCAAATACGGAAACCGAACGTTCAACACTCGCCGCGCTACGGCGCTCTACTAGCGAGAAGCGACCGTTTGCTCCTCGCTGGTTCACTCGCTAGTGACGCGCGCACGTCTGAGGAACCCCAACTTTACGTTACGCGCTTTCGCACGATTCCTTAATACCACCCCTACGCACGCCTCGGTCGCCACTTTCACTTACGCGCTGGCAAATAATGTAGGAGGGTGAGTCGTATTATCACGCAATGGGTGATAAAGAAGATTAATTTCATTAATATAAAATTATTAATATTATGAATTTCCCAAAAACTTTTTACTGTACCTATTTCTTTTACAACATTATTTAGTAATAGTCTCAGTTGAAAAAAATACACTAATATAGTTTTTTTTATGATTAGGTGCTATCGCGCAATGCGGTCCGTTTAGAGGTCGCTAAAGGTCACAGTTTTTTGGTGGTAAAACGGCGAACGTTTTTCGGGTCCCATCTCTAGTTGTAAGCCGCCCGCCCCTCGTCCCATCGTCCCTACTCCCAACCGCGGCCCAAGAATACCTCTATACAATTATATATACAATACACTTACGCACCTCAGATCTTCCAAACATTGAGCAATTCAAGAGACACACCTAACACACCCAACATTCAAATATCACGAATGTTCTGGGCTAACTATACATTACAATAATGACAAGCTATGCCTAATCTTATTACGGACATTCACTCGTCAGAGTTGGGCGATGGATGGCCTTTGTGTAATCAAAATGAAGCTAGTAGATCAATGATATTATAAACATCTGTTAAATCAATTTTAGATCCGTTCTTAAAAAAGATATGTTCTTAAAAAAAACGAATAATAGTAACTTTAAATAAAGAAATATTAATGAAATTATAGCTAAACTTTAAATAAATAAATATTAATGAAATTATAGCTAATTTTCCAAGTTACTTGACTAATCAGATGTAGGTACATCTGTTTAAAATATTTTATCTAAAACAAAAATAAAAATCAAGGAAAGTACAGTCAGCGTCAGATACATCGAAGCGTCTAAGATAGCCAAATTGATCTGATATAATATTTCATATTAATGTAATCAGTCAAAGTAAGCATATTGTTTGAGGCACCCAAAGTAGTCAATATATTAAGTTCGTATCGGGACACTTGCGCGAAAGACACTAGTGCGAAAAGACACTAGCGCGATAAGCCATGAGCGCGAAAGACACTAGCGCGAAAAACATTTGCGCGCACGGACACTTGCGTGAAAAGACATGATCGCGAAAGACACTAGCGCGAAGGACATTTGCGCGAAAATAGTTTACGCGTTATTAATCATAATTTTCAATGTAAAAAGAAAGTATAACAACACCACATTCGTATAGGAAGTTGTTACGCCGCGCCATCTAGCGGTAATTTCCGCAAATTTCCTTCGCGCTAGTGTCTTTCGCGCTCATGTCTTTTTGACATGTTAGCAACACTGTTTTCTGGATGTTCAAAAATATGTATGCAGTTACACTAAGCAGGCGTAGTGGTCATAAGTTCTTCCTAATAGGAATGAGTATGGTTAAGAAAATTGAAAAAATCGTTTAAGCCGACCGCCTAATTTAAGTTTGAGAAATCAGTCGGACTCGAGATCCGAGGAACGCGGGTTCGAATCCCACCGCCACTCGACTATTGTGGTGAGCTCACTCGTAACACAAGCTTATTTAGCTTACCACGAGAGGCTAACGGAAAAAAAGTGATGCTGTAAACCAGTCTTTCCCAAAGTGGGCGATAACGCCCCCTTGTGGGCGCTGCAGGCTTAAAGGGGGGCGGTAAGAGACCCAGAAAAAAAAATCAGGACGTTGTGTAGAGGCTTGGGAGGCGTCATCTACTAGGAGGACTCTTAGACATCGACTGAGCTCGACTCTTGACTACAAAAATGGGGGGCGCTAAAAATAATTTAGTCTCAAAGTGGGCAGTAGACTAAATGGCTCAAAATCACCAAGGTGCAGAATTGGCTTTGCTAGCAATTTAATGTCTTAAATCTTGACTTATTTGAGAAAATAATAATAATAAATTACTTCAACTAACTTGTTTTGTGTGTACATCAAACAATATAACTAATTAATAAAGCAAATTTTAAATAAAATCAATATACATGCATGGATAATCATTTCGGGAACGCGTCCTAATGTACAATCTTCAGCAACAAGTCCAAAATTTTACATAAAAATTTAAGGTAATTTACAGATGTCATTACTTAATACACCGTATTTTTTATACAAAATCTAGTTTTAGAAAGGATACTAAAAGATTATTTCTTTTTAACTATAAAAATGTCTAATATAGTTTGTCCGATACCGCACAAGTCATTTCAGTGAACGTATCGATAATCGATCAAAAAATATTTTAAGTTAACGCAGCCATTCGGTGTCTAACGTTAGTCGAGGAAGAAAACAATAACAAAACGGGCTGTCAGAGTATTTATCGTCAAATAAAATAAATCTAAATGGTCAGTACCTTTCAATTCATTATTCGTAGAGCGTACATCAATAATCCGTCATTTCGTGAACGTAATTATTACATTTAATTATTGATGAAATTCTTTTTTACTACACGAAATAACAAAATAATCTCAAACATTTTCCTATTGACAAACCCAGATCGCATTTAATATGGCTGCCGTCTAATTAAAGCGTGCGCTTATTTGAAATCGTCATTTCGTGAACGGTCATTTCGGAAACGTTCCCGGACATGATGGCACGTTCCCGAAATGACTGTTGCGTTCTCGGAATGATGATTATTATTTCTAAGGGCGAATCATTTACAATATTTAATACATTTATTTTAAAATTTTGTTTCTTTATAATTACAGCAAAATGGAAACTCCTGATAAAGAAAAAAATAAACAAAAATCTCAAAAAAAGCTTAAAAAGGATTTGCGCCAAAGGGAAAAGACGAATGCTAGAAAAAGAAAGTTTTTGGATAAAATGACTGAAGAGCAGTAAGAAATTAAACGGGCTAAGGACAGATAATATCAGAGTCATTTATAAATCTGTATACTGTGCATCTTCCTCGGACAATAAAGATTTAGAGACAATATCTCGTATTCAGCAGATAAAAGTTAAACAGATTGATGTTGAAGCAAATACGTCTTATGGCAAAGAAAATATCCAAATCTCGTATATCCTGGAACATTCTTGCTTGTTAAAATCCCTACTGAGAAGAGACCTTTTTGTCCTTTTTTTAAGAGATAACTTGGAATTGTCATTCTCACTAAAATGTCTCTGGGGTGGTGGCGTAGTGAGGCGGGTCGTTACATTCCCTCTAATATGGTCGAGTGAAGCGATGGCTGGTTCACTCGTCATGTCTGTGAACAGGCGCTGCTTTCGGGGACTGGTCAATCCAAGTTATTCAAATGTATTAATGCGAGTTGCGATATTCTCACGTCCGAAATACCGCAGTGCCTCAAGTCAAAAGTATTCGACCAATGCGTGTTGCCAGTAATGGTATACGGATCTGAGACGTGTTCTCTTACTATGGGCCTCATAAGAAGGCTCAAGGTCACCCAAAGAGCGATGGAGCGGGCTATGCTCGGAGTTTCCCTGCGTGATCGAATCAGATATGAAGAGATCCGTAGGAGAACCAGAGTGACTGACATAGCCCGCACAATCGCTCAAATCAAGTGGCAGTGGGCAGGGCACATAGCTCGGGGAGCTGATGGCCGCTGGGACGGGAAGGACATCGTCTATCATCATCATCATCGACATGTGTCGAAGATGATGATAGAGAAATCTTAGTAACCTAAGGATAAATGATATACTATTGATTTTGAGCAAATAATCAGTATTATTCGAAAAATAATAAGTTTTGTTTTGTAATTTTAATATTTTTTTAGTTAACTTGTTGTTCGTGACATAATTACAATATATTGTTGATTTTCTTACGTTTCTTAAATATTTTTTGTATTATATACAGAACTTTAGTGCAGAAGACTGTGATTTAAGGTCAAAAGACTGAAATTGTAATAACTGATTAAAACTTATAAAAAATATAATATAAGTACAGAAGTTTAACTAGACTGATTTATGAAGATGTTAACACTGAATTATAATAAGAATTTATTAATAGTAAGAGTAGTTTTTCTTAACTGTGAACAATATGGCAATATAAATAAATAACTTGGTTATTTAAATAATTTAAATATTTCCTTATTTCTACCTAATTATATCAATATATCATCATTTCGAAAACATTTTTGTCATTCCGGGAACGGTTGATCATTTTCGGGAACATTACAATATTTCAATAAAATACGCATAAATGGAGGTATTTCAATATTATGTATATATTTATTACATTACAGAACTTGTGTTCTGTACATATTACGTTAATTCGATTAAAAGAGTTTTAAATATTATGAATTTTCTTAAATTGTATGCGGAATAATAGCAACTTCTTTATTTTTTTGACGTATTTTGCTTGTAGAAAATTTTGAATGTATTGATTTCATTATTGCTTATTCAAAATAGATACATAATATAGCCATGTTTTAAACAAAGCTCAAATTATGCGCTTTGTTTGGTTTTTCCGGGTTTTATGAAACTTAGGAAAACGTTCCCGAATTGATGGTTTTCTGCAAGATATTTACTACTAAGCAATATTACAAAAAAAATAAAGAATTCTGTGCGCTGCCCTGTCAAGGTTTAAAAATATACAAAATAAGCAACAGTATAAACTAATAGTTATCATTATAGCTTGCAATTTTTTTTGTCATAAAACTGATTTTGAAATTCGCAACCTTGGTGATTTTGAGCCAAATAAGTTTGGGAACCACTGCTGTAAACGTTTTCTATCGATCGGGTACAAAACATATTTGAAGAAAAATTGTGTATGAAAAAAATATCGGCGAGACGGGTGTCGCAATTACGAGTACACCCCATGGAACAAAAACAGAACCGACTGACAGTGACTATTTCGAAGCACTGTTTGGCCATGTTCAAACGTAACCCGTAAGGAGTAAAGGAGTTTCTGCGTCGTTTTATAACTGTATACGAAACGTGAATTCAGCACACACACAGCAACACAATCATGATGCCCCAACAATATTGGTGTTATTTGAAAGCCCAATAAATATCCTTAAAGAAAAACACATTTAATTTCTTAATAAATGATTAACATTAACATGTACCATAAATGTGACTTGTAAAGAGACTTTACTATGGGCTCACCTCTGGCATCAATTGGACCAAATTTTATGGTTATAAAATCAAATAATGATCACACATGTCCTCTTTAACAGATGGATAGCGATTAATCCCAACAGTTTTATAGTCATAAAAGTTAGTTCAAGCGTAACTACCTATTTTTTGAAGAAGTGACTCTGGATCCTTCTAAACACACATTTTTGGGGTAAAAACCTTTCCTTTAATGAAATGAAGTTTAGAACTAGGCTTTTAAATGGTGCCAATATTGGTGGGAAGTGGGGATGCATACGTTTGAAAGTGCATGTCGCGGGAGGTGCGATTTATTTGATGTCGAGTGTATTTTACCCGGCGAATCTGCTAAAAAATAGCGAAATCCGTCCCATATCAGCCAGATAGATAGATTGGCATTTTATTTTATTTTATTTAATAAGTACACATACAGGTTACAGTCATTTACATATCAAAATACATAAACAAAATGAACACTGTCTAGACTCCAACCTACAAGTAGCGTACATTTAAGTTACGATGATTTTCATTTACGTTGCACAATTAATAAACACATACAAAATGCTCAAATACACAACCCTATAAACTGTGTTAAAAAAGTAAAAAGTTATCAATTATTTTTTGTATTATTATCAATATTTATATTTAAAACTGTGTCAATGCTTCTGCGAAACGAGTGTAATAGGCTAGNAACGTCCGAAATACCGCAGTGCCTCAAGTCAAAAGTATTCGACCAATGCGTGTTGCCAGTGATGGTATATGGATCTGAGACGTGGTCGCTTACTATGGGCTTCATAAGAAGGCTCAAGGTCACCCAAAGAGCGATGGAGCGTGCTATGCTCGGAGTTTCCCTGCGTGATCGAATCAGAAATGAGGAGATCCGTAGGAAACCAGAGTGACTGACATAGCCCGCACAATCGCTCAAATCAAGTGGCAGTGGGCGGGGCATATAGCTCGGAGAGCTGATGGCCGCTGGGGCAGGAAGGACATCACCCATCATCATCGACATGTGTCGAAGATGATGATAGAGAAATCTTAGTAACCTAAGGATAAATGATTACTGTTGATTTTGAGCAAATAATCAGTATTATTCGAAAAATAATAAGTTTTGTTTCGTAATTTTAATATTTTTTTAGTTAACTTGTTCTTCGTGACAGAATATATTGTTGATTTTCTTACGTTTCTTATATATTTTTTGTATTATATACAGAAGTTTAGTGAAGTAGACTGTGATTTAAGGTCAAAAGACTGAAATTGTAATAACTGATTAAAACTTATAAAAAATATAATATGAGTACAGAAGTTAACTAGACTGATTTATGAAGATGTTAACACTGAATAATAATAAGAATTTATTAATAGTAAGAGTAGTTTTTCTTAACTGTGAACAATATGGCAATATAAATAAATAACTTAGTTATTTAAATAGTTGTTTATAATTTAAATATTTCCTTATTTCTACCTAATTATATCAATATATCATCATTTCGAGAACATTTTTGTCATTCCGGGAACGGTTGATCATTTTCGGGAACGTTACAATATTTTAATAAAATACGCATAAATGGAGGAATTTCAATATTATGTATATTTTATTACATTACAGAACTTTTGTTCTGTACGTATTACGTTAATTCGATTAAAAGAGTTTTAAATATTATGAAATTTCTTAAATTGTATGCGGAATAATAGCAACTTCTTTATTATTTCGACGTATTTTGCTTGTAGAAAATTTTGAATGTATTGATTTCATTATTGCTTATTCAAAATAGATACATAACATACCCATGTTTTAAACAAAGCTCAAATTATGCCCTTTGTTTGGTTTTTCCGGGTTTTATGAAACTTAGGAAAACGTTCCCGAATTGATGGTTTTCTGCAAGATATTTACGACTAAGCAATATTACAAAAAAAATAAAGAATTGTGTGCGCTGCCCTGTCAAGGTTTAAAAATATACAAAATAAGCAACAGTATAAACTAATAGTCATCATTATAGCTTGCAATTTTTTTTGTCATAAAACCGATTTTGAAATTCGCAACCTTGGTGATTTTGAGCCACCTACTGTAATTAGATAAAACGTATAAATGAACAAGATTTTATTTTCAGTAAGTGTATAGCAATGCTATACCCTTCCACACTAGCGATTTGACTGACGATATCTCTGCGGATGAAATCTCTCCGCGATTATCAACTTACTGGTAGCGTAGTTAGTGCGATTTATCGATAAATCACCGAACAAATCGCTAGACTGAAAAGGCTTTTATGATGCTTTCAAATAAACTAGAAAGAAGTAATTTGATCTACAATTTTCAAATGTCAGTATCACATCTTGCGCCAATGCGGGCACCAGGTGCCCAAGAAGGAGTAGACCGCCGGCCTCTCTGGCAGGCAGTAGCCCAGGAGTTCCAGCAACGGAGGGGTCTTCACAACCGAGTCGTGGAAGTCCTTGAAGTTGATCACGCCGTCTAGGTCGGCATCCATGCGCTTCAAGATGATGTCTACCAGCTCCTGTCAATGTCAAAACGTAGGCCTAACGTCATGCGTACTCACATCGGGACATTTGCGACAAACATGTGACTTTTGCGAAGCGAGTTCGAGCCATCGAGTGACTTCACCGAAGCTAGATTGCAAAAATTTAATTAATATTGTCCATCAGACAAATCAAGAAAATATTAGACACGTACATATTTTTTTTCTTTCATAGTTAAATAATAATGGTTATTAAAAGTTGAAATGGTGCGTGACGTCATGCCTGTGAACTGCCTGTCCCAATGCGGTGGTGAATTCGTGTTCATTCATTTTCATCTTTCGTGAGTTTACAATAATTAAAATTTGACAGACAGATACGGGCGATACGGCAGATATGAAACGTAGCGAAATTAGCTTTAATGAATTTGTGCGGTATGATATTTAATGTTAAATCCGTCTTTAGGTTATAGTCAAACCTCGAAGTTCCGGCACTCCTAGGTTTGACTAGTCAATCCTCAGGTCTGACTAGAAGTCTTAGTCAAAGCCCAAACATTTCGGCCTTTGACTAAATAATGTTAGTCAAACCTAGGAGTAACTAATTTGGTCAGGCAAAGGTCGAAACTCAATTTAATGAAATCGGGGTTTGACTAGTCAAACCTGAATTAAGACTAAACTAAACTATACTTAATTCTGATCTCGAACTCATTGCATAGGCGTTACGACGCGGTCGGTTTTCACGCGCACGCGCAGCTATCTCTTTAGGTGAAGGTACGAGTAACTAAACTTATACAGTACTCAGGTTGGTTGTCAGTGTTTCTAGATCGATCTTGATTAATTACTAATTTTTAGGGTTCTGTTACCTTAAAGGATAAAGAGTTTAGACCCTATTATTATGACTTCGCTAAATATTGTCTGTCACCAGGCTCGTATCTCATGAATCATTCACTTAAAAAATAAATAATTCAATAAAATACTTAAATATTTAAGGGGGGCTCCCATACAGCAAACAACTTGTTGCAGTTTTTTACTTGATATTAATAAAAACGTTAACAGGTGAACCCTTGAAATATTCACATAATTTTAGTTGCATTTTAAAAATAATTCATAAAATTAAAATAAAATAAATATTTAAGGGGGCTCCCATACAACAAAAGAGTCACACGGAACCCTTCGTGAGCGAATCTGACTCACACATCATGCCTGGTTTTCTATTTGCCGTCTACTTTTGACCGAGTCTGTCAGTCGTTTTTAGGATTGACTAGGCAGAGCCCGAAACAGATTATTTTAGTTTCGACGTTTGACTGAACCGTTTAGGCACTTCTAGGTTTGACTTAGTCAAAGGCCGAAATAAGAATTTACTTTGGGGTTTGCCTGAAGGCCTTGGTCTTGGTCAAACCTAGGATAGACCAGTCATTCCGCGAAGAGACTGCATATCGACCTTTGACTATGACATATACAAAAACATATTTCACAGGTTTATAGATGTCGTAGAGATCGAATTGTATATCATTGTCTATAATTTGCAGCTTAAAATTCACCTATGCACGAATAAAGTGTATGTAAAATAAATCAACAAATATTGTTCATATAACCCGAGGAAGACAGCCAACATACTGATGCTCCAAAAATCCCAGAAGCATTCACAAATTCTACAGACAAAGCTATTTAACATCCAGACATTTTATTCAAATTCGAGATCTCATTCGTGGAAGTTAGCATCGTTCTGTTTTTTTTTAAATCTACGAAAACATTTGGTATTAAATTTCAAAGGTCAATACGCAAATCCGAAATGAATCGAAATGTGAACATGCGACACGTGTAGCTTTTCAATAACAGATTCGTATATTTGAATGACGTCCCTTTGATGTTGATTTTGAGTCGGATACCGCTGGCCGTGGTTGTACCGGCGGTTGCCGACAAAGTTGCCGGATCTGCCACTTGAAAATCACACGTATTTCATGGATATAAGGTAAGATGTTACACATGTGACCTTGACTTTGTGGCGAACCTTTATCTCAACAGGCAGTTTATTAAAGCTTCCTTGGTTTACCTATCGCAGAAGCATTTTAAATTACGTAGCAAAAAGTCCTGTAGCTCTGTTTAGATAATATTTTATTCCTCCTATTTTTATACGACAAAGACTGTCACCTGTTAAACAAAATATTGATATTTTATACTCTTACAGGAGATTAAATAAATACTTTAAATATTGAGGATGAGTTTAGATAAACTTTAACCACATAATATTTAAGTTAAAGCAATACTTTCAGCGCTTGGTGAAAAAATCCCTGATAGCCCATTAGGTCACCCTTAATCGGCAGCCTTTATTAAAATATGACAGCTTTAATCAATGCAAAGTCTACATGAATGTCTGAAACTTTGCTACAACCCTGTGAAAATGGCTGTAAACCTTGAAAAACGGCTCTCACATATCTAGACAAAAACGGAATTGAATTTATTGAACATTTTTCAGGGCTTTGTTAGTAAACAGAGCCGTAATGGACCGTGACCGTGGCCGTGGCCTGGCTGAAAACAAAAAAATGGCGAGTGATATTATCGGATTTTTCAGTTCCAAGAGAAAACCGGGCACCAGTTAAATGGATCACCGTTTCGCCCGCACGTGCAACTGCGTAGTTGTGTCTGGTTTTAATGTGGGTGTACTTGAACTATCAGATTTTCCGTATCATTTCTGCATAAACGGATAATGATCAGTGTTGAAATGCTTCAAATACAATCAAAGGGAGAAATAGGGTATTAAATAATTGGTATCAACCTTGGAACAGACGAGAGGAGGAAAGGCAAAAGTAAATAATTTTCGTGCCTTAATTATTATGCAAAATTTAAGGTGCATACAGAGAAAACATTTTGATAAGATAATAAGTATTTAGTACGACGATGATGATGATGATCCGTATCACTGAAATAAGATTATGTCAAAATCTAAAAGAATTTTCTTACATGTTTCCTGTGCAAAATGTAATATAGAGGTAGTTTATAGAATTTGCTTGGAAGTCGTTATAGTGGAATTTGATCTTATTTTAACGGCGTCTAAGGTAATTTTCTTTTTAGGCCGAAGACTGTCTCGCCTAGACATAACTAGCCTACTTTGCTTCCTCAATTTCTTTTTATTGAAATATTATTATGTAGGTAATTTCATTAGTTTTGCTGTCAAATTATATAGAAAAGTCGCCCGCCTGACACTGCTCCGGTATTCTCTGCTTTGGTGGAAACCGGGCCCTATAGCTTAAACTTTTATGAACGTCTTCCCTTATTGGGGTAGTAATTAAGAAATTAATTATTGAAAGTCATAAAGTTATCTAAGTACCTTACTATAGTGACAAAATATATTTTTACGTATCTACTCGTTTTACGTTCTTACTAAGTAAGTAAGTAGTAGGTAATATTCGCGAATCCATAAAATGGTCAACTTATCTTAACTTTCTTAGAAATCGTTCATTTTTAACTACTAGCGCCACCTATCGACGGCGCTCGAACGTAAGTGTAAGCAATGTTTGCCGTCTCTAGGCTAAGAAAGTCTTCAGGCGCCTAACCTGAAATAGAAAATCACCTGATACGCCGCTGGCGTCGCTAGTGTGTTCGACATAATGGTTACCTTCTTTTCTTTTTCATTATCTAAGATGGCGCTACTTGACGGAATCTACATTATTTTACTGTAAATGAGGGATTTCGCGATTGAAAAATCCGCCAGATGGCAATACGTAGACGGGAGGTCCAAATGCTGCATGATTGGTGGATTTTGACATGACATTGACAGATATATCAAAATCCACCAATCATGCAGCATTTAAACCTCCCTACTACGTATTGCCATCTGGCGGATTTTTCAATCGCGAAAATCCTCATTAATATAAGTACCTACTACCAGGACTATCAGTGTGCCTAGTAGTTACATACTTAATTATTTTATTTGTTTAGTATAATTATTTCAGAACTAACCTTGACTGCCTCTTCGACGTCATCATCTCGAGAAGCCTTGGCCAGACTCTTTTTCATTAGCTGGTACATAGTTTCTCTTCTAAGAGATCCCTCTCCCAGCAGATCATAGCACTGTGAATATAAAAAACAAATTAATAGGAGATAGTATCAATTTTAGTTTTAGTTAGTAGGTCGATAGGCCTAAATTTTGTGTTTCGTGTTTCATTGTAACTGTTTTAAAATAAATAAAGAAATTCAACAATGTATTAAACACGTGAAAATATTTAAATTAATTGCAAAATAGTGTCGTGAAAATGTACTGTGTGAAAATTCGAGCCGTACGAGAGAAAAAGCAAAAGAGTATCGAAATTAATCGTCGAAAAAAGAATGACGTTTCTCGGTGGCCAGTGTCGCGCGTAAAAATAAAAAGAATGAAGGAAAGGTTCAATAACAAAATCAGCTATTTTAAACTCCTGGGAGTAACTTTAATCTGAACTAGTGACATAATATTATCACCCGAATCCAAACGCCGCACACTGAAAACCAGTGTCGTGCTTCGTTACCGTGGGCCACGGCATTAAGCTAAGTGGGGTCCCGTTGCAGTGGGCATCCTGATTGTGAGTAGGTGGCACTACTCAGTTCACTCTTGTTTTTGTTTTACTTTCTTATTAACTATTATGTGGCACTTTATGTCTCTATGTAATTGCCTGTATTTATGTGATGTCCATTGTAATAAAATGTATCCTTCTTTCTTTCAAATCCCAACTCGTGTGAAGTAAGAAACTAGCATTATGCATCTTCATTTCGGTAAACAATGTTCACATTCGATTTCGTTCGCAGCGCACGTCCCGGTGATGCGACCAACGAGATTACCTCCGTCCTTTCATACGAGGGGCGGCTGAAAAGTTTTGAGCCTAAGTACCTTCAAGTGTTATTATTGACTCGCGCTAAATTTAATTAAATAGCCAATACCCCCCTTAGTATATGTACAAAGTTTCATTTCATTAGCGTCATCACGCTTTTAGTAATTAATCCGTAAACATCATGATGTCTCAGTCATCAGCGCAATGTACGAAATTGAAGTACACAGTTGTCATAAAATTCCTCAAAAAGAGGAACAAAACGCTGACGGTAACATTTGAAGAGATGTCTACAGTTTATGGGGAGTCTGGGCCTTCATTTGCCATCACGAAAGATTGGATCCGATAGTTCAAGCATGGCAGGGAGTCGCTAAAAGATGACCGCAAGTCAGGGCGGCCAGATTTCGCCATTAACCAATAAAAAAATGAAAATTTAAGGAATCTTGCTTTAGAAATTAGCAAATTAAGCTGTGACAGATAGCTGAAGCCATAGGCATTAGCAAGGAACGTATCGGCGATATTTTTCATACTCATTTGCACATGAAATAGGGGTGCGCGCGATGGGTGCCAACAATGCTCACGACGCTTGACAACCAGCGTTGAGTCACAACTTCGCAGGAGTTTTAGGACATCTTTGGCCATAATCCTAACAATTTTTTTTCTCACATTGTCACTATTGATAAATAATAGATCCGGCAGTATGATCTAGAGTCAAAATAAGAGTCAATGCAATGGATTCAAAAGGGAAAACACCGCCGCGGAAATTCAAAGTGGAGCCATCGACACCCAAGCTCACAGCCACTATTTTTGGGATTGTGAAGGAATTTTATTCATTGACTACCTACTTAAAAAAACTACAATAAACGTGGATTATTATGCTGTACTGTTGATAAGAGTGCGTCAAGTGGTTGTTGAAATATTAAGAGGCAAACTGGCGAAAGGAAATCTGATATTGCAAGACAATTCGCCCGCGCAAACCGCGCATGTTGCATGGCTTGCCCCGGGTAAAACTGGATTTCAAGAAATTAATCACCCACCACACAGTTTAGTCCGAATCCCTAGCTATTTTGTCTAATTCTCAAATTGGAAAAAAGACCTCCAGGAACGAAGATTTTTGAGTGACAAAGAAATGAAGGCGGCGTTATAGGCTCATTTCGAAGGCAAAGATTGCGAATTTTTTTTCAGTGGGTTAAATGCTCTTATTCACAAATGTAAGAAGTCCGTTGTAGTAGAGGGAGATTAAATAGAAAAATATATTTTTTATACTTTTCTACCGGCATTTTTAATACCCTAGGCTCAAAACTTTTCAGCCGCCCCTCGTATTTCTCTATTTTAGTAATTGAATAATCCCTCGCATTAAATTCGACACGCGCCTGAAACACGGCCTATTAAGCGATGAGATTCACGGCCATGACCACGGTGCCTACCACTGGAACCAATCTCGTATAGCATTATGTAAAACCCCTAAATAAAGATTATATTACTGGGGGAGGCTTTTGTCTAGCAGTGGACGTCATTCGGCTGAAACGAACGAAAGAACAAAGGGTTATAGAAAAATATTCATATCATGTCTCAATAAAGTACAAAATCAGCTACTATGGGAAATGTGTTTACTTAATGGCTAACAATTCAGACACGAGGAGAAAGGGTTAAGATACTAATTACGTATAGTTCCATGCCAACTCAGATTCAATTAAAAGTAGTTGCTATCAAATCTGAGCTTTCCCATAGAAAAAAGATATAATTTAACGTTTCATACTTTTACACTATGAAAAAACAAACATCACAATAAGACGTAGGAATTAATTACTTAGATACTCAATTAAGTAGCTAATGTTAAATTTTCAACAGCTTTACAACTAAGAACTAATTTTGCGACACTATTATCGTTATTAAGAGGTCTAAAAAGCTTCGTTGAATAATAAATTGGCTAAAATCTCTTCAACAAATAGACTCTTAGATTGACATTATAAGTAGTATTAACGAATTTACATTTTAGGTATCACTGAAAAGCTACTAAAATCACGAGATAGCTTAAAATGGATTAATATAAAGTTGATTTCATTAGTAGGGGTCCTATCGTAACTGCTGCAGTTGGTTTATTCTGCAAAAGGTTGTACAAAACATTGGAAATATTAATAAAGTCCATACGTGAGCATCCAGCATTGTTTTCACTGTATACCAACAAACAATCAGTGAACAACCGATGTATTATTGCTGATTCAGAGAATGTAAAAGTTTTTTTTATTTTCACTAAGTATTAATTGGCTCTTTGTAAGTCGATTCGAGATTCCTTTAGTAAAGAAATATACCAATTTGTCGTCGTTATTTTTGAAACCTTGTTTTGTCTTATCCTCGATCACTACAACTATAGCTCTTACGTCATTCGAGACCCTTTGCCAAGTCTTATCAATTATCACAATTACACAAATAACAGGCACCATGAATTATATTACAAATCTTGAATTCCCTGGACAGGCAAGAAAAAATATTGCGTGATTAGGTAGCTCCATACGACTTGTTTTCGTAAGTGGGACGAAGATTCTATTTTATTTGAAATAATCTGTCTGTTTTTTGACATTGGATCCGTTATAATGTTAGCGTTCTATTTCAGAATATTTTCAGGTTAGGGCTCAACAAATATTCATTATTTTGCTTTGATGCAGTGTGTGGGGGATGCCCTCTGGCTGGGGGCCGAGATTCCTGCGTGGGTAACTCTAGGCTGATTTGATTGAACGAACTTTGAAGTCCATCCAAACTAAAATAGCAACAGTTTCATATTAAATCATTTTCTTTTTCAAAAAGTGGTGAACATTTTAATACACATTTGATTTATTATTGACTATTTTTATATGACGTTTAAGCTACTATTACACTACTACGCGTTTACTGGGTGCGTGAGCCTTCCTCGCGAGCATAACAAAAGGCAATCGTGATAAGCTCGCGGCGTGAGCGCCATGTTTAAATCTGTTTATCTATTCTCTATAATTTAACATCTTGAATGTATTGATCTCACATCGACTCTAACATTTTAGCAAAATAAAATAAAAAAACCTAAAGCCTTCCTTTTTATATTCTTAGCCAGTGTATTTTTACTTTTCCAATCCGTTGTAACTAATGATAATATTAGATCGTTCATTCTTTGCACTCACGCACGCGAATGCTCGCACCGTACACGCCAGCAAGCGCTAATGTAATCACGGCCTTAATTATATTTGTACATGAAATTGAAAAATGTTTCAACCATTCCGGTTTGTGTTGTATTATTCGCAAATGGCAATCGCGTCTTTGTATCCTCCAGGAATTCTATTTGGCCCAATTTCCTTCGTTTAGTTAATAGACATCCTTGTGTTAACACACGTTCTAAGAAACAAATAACATCGGTGTTTTGTTTTCGTACAAATGTGTAATCAAGTTCCTTTTCTAGTCTTATTATTCTATCCCCCGAACCGAGGTGATTGTGGGGGGATGTGTGGACCCAGCCCAACCAAATTTCTTTTAAATGGGATTGAACAATGTGAATACAAGACTAATAGTAATATTATTAACTAAGTTTAATTAAAGAGGTAGGGTGGGTGCAACAGTCCCACACCAGGAACCAGTAGTACACCATTTCTAATTTCACATCAAAATATTGACAATCTGTCGAATTTCCCGCCACTTTTGTTACGTTTGGTAGCACTGCCGTACTTCTACCAATAATTAGTCATAAATAAAAGCGACAAACACGACTTGGTACGATCTGGTCAATCTTAGGCGCATTGCGACTTTCCACATTGATTGTTAAATAAAAATAAACCTTACAGCTATTAAGAAAATTAGAATAAGCTACTTGATTCTACGATATATACAAGGAGTAGTTTTTTTTTTTTGCAATTATTGTTGTAATAATTGAGTCACAATATCAAAATTACTTTTAAAAATTCGCTTATTCGGTTTGTTACTGGTACACCCACCCTATTTAAGTTATTAAAAACTAATTTAAGCAAAACAATGAATTCCCAGTTTCAAGAGAATCTGCATCACGCATATACATATATTACTTTGAAATGTGGGAGCAAATACTTTTCGGCAATTTCATCATGCCGTAATACTAAGGTACTTTTTTAAATGTTAAAAATAGCCTTTCTTTTGATTCACGTGATTCGACCCAACGATTTATGATTTAATTTGTAGAGTTATATCCGAAAATAAATATAACAAAGCCAAGGTACTTTTGCAACACTTCATTTCATTACCCTAATATTCGAGAGCCCCATTTACCTTATGACAATATTACATACTTTTACGCGACAAATCGCATGTATAAGATATAATTACCGTTCTCTCAGTGTTCAAAGGGCAATTTGTAATTGGTTTTAGGCCGTGTTCAATTTAAGCACTCACAGTGAATGCGTAGGAGATCCTCTCTTCAAGATCGCCGCGGAGGTAGAGGGAGAGGGCTTTGGCGAAGGTGGCCATGGTGACGTAGGGGGAGGTCCCTCGATCCAGGGCTACCATCACCCGCTCCATCATGTACGCGTCTGTCATGCCGAGGCCTGTGTGTAGGACATCCCTGAAGTGAGCTCTGTGGACGTAATCATGTCAATAGGGTTCAGAATAGAGTTCAGATTCACTCTTTAGACAATCAACAAATTTACAGATGCTTCAGCCATTCAGATACCTGGATATCAAATCGTGTCCCGCCGGTTTCTCATCGCGCTTTTGTATCTTGAAAAATATGACCATTATTTCTGAAACAAAAGCAGTCCGTTAAAGGAATTTCTATCTATTGTTTTTTCTGCTGGCTGATCTATTATCAACCGACTTCAAAAAAAGGAGGAGGTTCTCAATTCGACCCGTATGTTTTTTTTTTTATAACCAAATCTTCTGAGTCCTGTCTGTAATTAATAAAATGGGGCGCACGTGCAAAGCCGCGAGCAATATGTAGGTAGTGTTCTATAAGCTAACATTCATTTAATTCATTTACGTTCAATCAAGCCCTTACACCCTAATAAAAAATTTAAATTCATAATAATTGAATGAAAAAATGCCTATTTCATATCCTTTTATGAGTAAAATCTTTCAATAACATTTCAACATTTAAAATTTTGCACCTCTCATGAACAAACACGAAGGCCTACATCGGATAGAGAGTTGTCATGGATTCGTCGAAAAGCCGGGGTCAATGCGAAAAAGATTTATTTTTCATTGAAATAATAGTTATTCGCTGGAAAACATCCGACCAGACGGTGTAAACAAACATACAATGTCTGAATTCACGGCCGCCTGTTAGGCTCGGTTTCCACCAAGGCGGGGCGGTGTGCAGCGGAGCAGAGAATTTTTATGAATAATCTCCACTCCACTTCGCTTCAGTGGAAATGGATCGAGCGGAGAAGAGCGGAGAAGTGTGGGGCACACTTGTTTTTTCTATAGAATTTGACAGCGGTGACGGTGCGGTGCGATGCGGAAAGGAGCGAAGCGGTGCGCAGATTTGCGGAACGGTGCGGTGTTTCATTGATAGCAATAGACTGACAGCTGACAGCTATGCACAGCTCACACGACATCTCCTCTCGTATCCGCACCGCTCCACTCTTCTCCGCTACGCTTTGATGGAAATAGACTGCCAGTTTGCCAACCTTGGTGGAAACCGGGCCTTATTGAGTAAAATCAATCGGCATTGAACTTGAAATGCTTCGAATTGAAAATTGAAGCTGTAATATCGCGGATATGTGATATTCGGATTTCAGCCGTCTGCGTTTGCAATCCACGTAATTAACTGGCGGCGTGCACCAATGATGGTGAATACGGAATCTTTTAATTATTAGTGATTAGTTTTAATTATGTATTGCCAATTTTAATTATTGTTTTTCTAGGGTTGTTATAATCGGTCAAAACTACCTACTTGTGACTGCAAAAATTAGTCAAAAGTGGTTGTGACTGATGCCCTTGGTCAAGCTGTAGATCCTGGCTACACAGGAGTTGCAGTGGTGGGAACGAGAGGTGGGAATAGTCCCGTTTGATGCCCTTGGTCAATAAATAACACTTGACTGATTTTTCCAGTCAAAAGTAGTTTTGACCGATGCCCTTGGTCAATATGCAGCGATGACACCGAAACTTAAAGTGAACTTTTTTATCTGTAAAGTATTATGACCATAATAGGAGCTCTGATCGTGATGGATACCGCACAGAACATTGCTTTTCGCTGAATTCGGATGTGCACGCTAATTAGTAGCATATAGCCAATATGACAATTATTCTGCTTTCAGTGAAATTATTTGACCGTCAAATTTTGCAGAAACGTAAACAATGTGGTTTCAAGGTCCGGTGAGAATGTACACGTGTATCCGATATGCTTTTGAGTACTTGTGTATTGTATTGTTAAGCTCTTACAGTCAAAACGTTGATCTAAGATCAGTAGGTAAACATGATAATTACTTATAGTCATTGTAAGTACTGTTTGGATGTTAATGTAATATCACAATCTCCTCCAAACCTCAAGAGATTTAATAAGACACTATTCAAAGAAGTAACGGTTAAATACATATTTTAAATAAATAAATAAGGTTAAGTTATTTAATCAATTTAAAATTCAACAAACATAAGTAAGGTTCTATGAAATTTAATACACTTATTGAGATAATGAAGTTTTTAACACTTGTCTGGACTGCACTTCTGCTTGACTTGACCCTATTAGGGGACCTGCTATTTTGTATATTAAATACGAGTACATAACAACCCGACGATCTAAAAGATTCCTTAAGGACAAATCTTTTTAAATCTAAATGCAAAAAATCGCTTTCACCAAGAACATGCTATTAATATGCAAATAGTAAAAGCCCCTTTTCCACGGACCAAGAATTAACTGGTTTCAGCTAGATTAATCAAACTCATTCTAAATGCGTATTACGGAATCTTAAAAAATGAGATTGGGGTGAATCTTGGTTTCTTTAATTAAGATGAGATATAAAAATCCAATCAAACAGACATTTCGGTGTTAAGGGCTACCTTTTTAGCTCTCTTAAGGATCATAAAGTACCACATAACTAAATAAAGTTCTCTCGAGCACCGCTCTACTACCGTATAAACCTACTAAGTAGAAATGAAACATACTGAAAAAGTTACAGTTCCTTCGTTAGTCACTTTAAACATAGACATGTTGCATCAAGCCAAGTTTGCAAAATATCGTTCGATTTTATAACTTGCCCTAGGCACGAGCCGCATCAATGTCACCAAGGTTCTAATTCTCGAAGACATTCGTGTAAGATACAGCGATATTTCATTTCGATGCAGCAGCACTATCGGAATCCTATGTCTGCCAAGACCACTTCCGTAAGCTCTCAAACTTGACGCATAGCCCCAACTCAATTTATCATGGGACCCGTAACTGAACAGTCATCCATTAGCACTGGACTGAGCTGGATTGATATATTCAATATTCGTAAATGGATGAATGGGTTTGATCTTATGCTGCTGTACTCGCCAGGATATTACAAGGATTCCTTGTCAGGACTACGGAACCCTAATAAAGGGGCTTTTGAAGGAGTGCTAGAAAAGAGGTGAAAGCGAGATTAACCCGAAGACACAACCAAATATGGACCAAATCCATGACGGTGTCTCACAATAGTTTTATGACTCTAAATTTAAAACAATGTTGTCAATAAATCTAAGAATTAAGTTGATATTGAGTCCGAGGTCACAGTCTGGCGTATTAACTCAAATATGTCGAATAAANAGGAAGGAAACCGCAGAAATAAGTCTAATAAGTCCTCGCGCAGTAACAGTGACGAGCGGTCGCGCGCGTAATATTTAACTTTGATCATGTAATAGTATGCGCGCACGTACGTTATTTATACTGCAAAATCGTAATAATGACTAGTAATATGATAGTTAACGAGTTATTGACTTTTGTTCAAAATAAACTGGATGTTCTTGACGAGCTCAGTGTAGTGCAGATATGTGCCTCTAACTATTCTGACGAAGAAATTGAAGTTGCGAAAGCAATTTTACACGACTCAATATCGGATGGATCTAGAATCGTAACTAGAAAAGGCGAGGACAAGAAGAAGAAAAACCTAAAAGATATCCTTAAATTACTGAAGGAAACTGACCCTGACCAACATCCCCAATTTGTGGCCAAGGACTTGAACAGGCTACCACCTGTTACATTTGACCATATTGATGTCTCCCGACTTCTCAAGGATATGACCCAACTAAAAACAGAACTTAATTTATTAAGAGACAGTTTGATATCTAAGGATGACTTAAAGAGTATTAATGACGAGCTTAAACAATTACGTTTAGCTAGAAACACAATGACCAAGTCAACACCAAAAAGATCCAAACGCACATCCACACAGTCAATGACGTCATCGCAAATGGAGGAGGCAAGTTGCGGTGTCCCGAGTACGAGTTCTATGAACAGCGCTCTCTCAAAGACACCTGCACAACCGTCCCGCGCAAG
This sequence comes from Ostrinia furnacalis, assembly GCF_004193835.3. Lineage (NCBI taxonomy): Eukaryota > Metazoa > Arthropoda > Insecta > Lepidoptera > Crambidae > Ostrinia > Ostrinia furnacalis. The sequence goes on from NW_021135425.1 coordinate 66,420, forward strand.
CGGTGAAACAGCTATGGCGCAAGCGCACGGCCCGCACGGTGAGGGATCGTCGATACCTACCTATAGGGACATTATAGTGAAGACTCAGTCGGCGTGTAAGTTAACGCAAGGGAAATTAGACTCAGAAAGTATACGCATTAGTGACGATTCTGACTTCCAGGCAGTTATACACAAAAAACGCAGCAAGCGAATAACCAATATGAGAGGAACGTTAGAAAACTGCAACAGAATACGAGTGGCGGAATCAACAAGTTGTATTTACGTCTCAAGATTTACAAAAGATGTTTCTGAGGATGATATAAAATGCCATATTCGGGATATGGGCGAGGATTGCCGTAGTATACAGATGCTTAAGCAAAGCCGCGAGACAACGTTTAACTCGTTTAAAATTGAGATTCTCAGCAGTAAACTTGACAGGTTTCTGCGTGGGGATTTCTGGCCATCCGGGTTGGTGTTCAGGCGTTATAAGGAGCGTTACGTTTCTTACCGCACTACAAAACAACTGTAATGAATAGTACACCACAACATAATAGTACAATAAATATAGCGACATTCAACTGTAAAAGTGTGAAGCGTTCAGTTGAATATGTACGTGAGCTATGTAAGATCGTGGATGTAGTCGTCCTCCAGGAAACATGGTTGCTTCAGCATGACCTTGGCTTTGTCCAGAACATAGACCCTGACTTTGGAGCTTTCGCTAAGTCCTCGGTCGATAGTGGAGCTGGGGTGCTGCGTGGGAGACCATACGGGGGCCTGGCTATCCTATGGCGAACGTCAGTATGTAAAGAGGTAAAAATTATTAACTGTACCTCAAATCGAATATCTGCTATAGAGGTTGGGAATGGAGAACGACGTTTCTTGATATTTAACATCTACATGCCTGTCGACGAAGAAGAAAATCTGACTGAATTTACGGATATCCTGGCAAATATAAGTGCAATAATTGAGGAATGCGAAATTGAGGCAGCCTATATAATGGGAGATTTCAATGCACACCCTGGATCTAGATTTGGTGGCGAACTACTCTCGTTCTGTGCGGAACAATTGTGGACATGTGCGGATGTGGAATTTCTGGGTACCAACTCGGAAACTTTTACATTCATCAGCGAGTCCCACGGGTCCAGAAGGTGGTTAGACCACTGCCTGGTTACGCAGTCTGCCTATGATACCGTGCAAAAAGTGAATATTATGTGTGATGTGCAGTGGTCGGACCACTTCCCTTTGATTTTATCATGTAATGTGACTGGTTTGCCTGTGATATGTAATACTAATGATATGCCAAAATACGATAATAATAATAGAAAGGGTATAATATGGGGTCGTAGAAATATTGACCAAATTAATGAGTATGGGTGTAAATGTGNGAATACAGCACTTTTTTTTATTGGCCGACACTTTTGATTTTGAACAAAAAATGTATGAATAGTCGATGACTTTAGATCTCAAGTACTCGACGCACAGTGGAGCTACGGCTTTGGTGCCATAGTAACAAATGCTAAGGCAGACTTATTCTGTCAGAATACAGCACTTTTTTTTTTGGCCGGCACTTTTGATTTTGGACCAAAAATATATGAAACGTGGATGAAGTCCTTTCATACAATATCATTAAATAAAATACGCAATATTAATTTCATTCGAAGCATCAATTAGTTATTCATCTGTTAGTTTCATCAGTGCATGTAATTTTAATTAATTCGATATGTTTCGACATTCATAAACAATAATCATTTGCGACCTTGACCGTTAATTAATTCACATGAGCAAATGAATAATAATGAAAGGTAGTAATTTGTGAAAAACCTTATTGGTACCGTAGTATAGAATTCAATAAAACTCAGAAGACGTTATACCTAGTTACTGGTAGATGGGGGTTCAAACTCCGCAGGGGACATAATATTATGTTAGTATTTTCATCATCATCATCATCATTTCAGCCATAGGATGTCCACTGCTGAATGTAGGCCTCCCCCAATGACTTCCACATCGCACGGTTGGTAGCGGCCTGCATCCAGCGCCATAATATTTAAAGCTCTGAGGATAGCTATGAAATAAGTATATTATTTATACATACGTTCCAGTTCGTCGAAAGTGAAATGCGTTTCCTTTTGTATGTCGATCCACATTGCGCCATGTTTTTTCCGGAAGCGAATCTCTTCCATGGGATCCAGATCTGAATCTAAAGAAGCAGACATTTTGTATAGTTATTTTTAAATTATTTTTTCTAAAATCAATAATTTATTATCCAGGTTAGATGGTGATGTTGTGACAGTAATGTACATGTCAATTGTCAAATTATTTGTCACAGATTTGACAGTAAACATAGTACTTTCAACGACTTTCAAGATGGAGGTTTACCTAATTATTTTCACCATTTTCACTATAAGGCTGAGTTGCGCCATCTTACTTTGACTTTAAAAATCGTCAAAAATCTGTCAAACTCCATACAAAATACCCTGGTTATCGTTATAGTTACGGTAAAAGTTAGGTGGTGCAACTCAGCCTAAGAATTTCTGGTAAATTAATTTAAATTTTACAAACTTTTATTTGGCTTGCTATACTTTTTCGTATTATGTCTTGTCTTAATTATACCGCGGAGGTGGCGCGGGTGGTGCGCGCAATGCAGCGCGGGAAGTCACCCGGTCACGACGGTCTTAGCTTGGAACATATTATGTATGCAAGTAGTGAGATATATCTCCTACTTAGTCAACTATACTATAACATGTGTTTAGATAGTAGCTATCTCCCTGACGCCCTGATGAAAACGGTAGTAGTACCTATTGCAAAAAACAAAACCGGNATGGGGAATACTGTTTTAAGCATTTTAATGAATTAAAGTCAGTTTCTAGTCACAAAAATGATATATTTAAAAATATTGATTATTTATACAGTAATATAGTCTCTATTTTACAGGAAGCTTCAATTTCCTCTTCGCGCTCCGGTGGTAGGACTAGCCGTGGGCAGGTCACCGGGTGGAACTACCACGTCAGTAGTTTGCACTATAGGGCTAGGACATGTTTCAGGGAATGGCTGGAGTGTGGTAAGCCTACGAGCGGTAGTTTATACGATAATATGCGTGAAACTCGAAAATCTTTTAAGAACAAATTAAAGTGGTGTCAGGAAAATCAGGAGTCTATAAAAATGAATATAATAACTATGCACAGGGCTAATAAAAACTTTATTAAATTTTGGCGCGCGACCAAATCTACCGAGCATAAACAAAGACTTCCCAATAATGTAAACAATGTCAGTGATCCTGTGGCTATCGCTGACTTGTTTAGTAATCATTTTAAAGCGGAACCGGTCCCGGTAGAGGAGTCATTGGGCACTGCGCCGTCGCCGCGTGCGGACGCACGTCCCGCGCCGTCGCCTGCGCCGCCCGCGCTCCCGCCCGGGCCCTTTACACCCGCGGAGGTGGCGCGGGTGGTGCGCGCGATGCAGCGCGGGAAGTCACCCGGTCACGACGGTCTTAGCTTGGAACATATTATGTATGCAAGTGGTGAGATATATCTCCTACTTAGTCAACTATATAACATGTGTTTAGATAGTAGCTATCTCCCTGACGCCCTGATGAAAACGGTAGTAGTACCTATTGCAAAAAATAAAACCGGTGACCTGTCCAGCGTTAGTAACTATAGACCTATATCCCTGGGTACAGTTATAGGTAAGATTTTGGAGAGGCTAATGCAGCCTGAGCTGGCGAAATATGTACGCGTGAGTGATGCTCAGTTTGGTTTTCGTCCGGGCCTCGCGACGGATTCCGCTATATTATGTTTAAAGCACGCGATTAATTATTATAACACCCGTGATACCTCAGTATACGCATGCTTTCTCGACTTAAGCCGCGCTTTCGACCTGGTAAATTATAATTTATTGTGGTCAAAAATGCAACAATCGCACGTGCCTAAACGTACAGTGGACCTGTTCAGGTACTGGTACGGGAACCAAACTAACTGTGTGAGATGGGGCGACGCGCACTCTAGTGCCTATAGACTAAAGTGCGGCGTTCGTCAAGGTGGACTTACCTCGCCGGACCTGTTTAACTTATTCGTAAATGACCTGATTGAGGAGCTGAGAGGCACCGGACTCGGTTGTCATGTGCAGGGTGTTTGTTTCAACAACCTCAGCTATGCCGACGACATGGTGCTTCTCAGCCCCTCAATAGGTGGCCTGCGTAAACTTCTTGCCGTCTGTGAAAGGTTCGCCTCCACACACGGCATGAAATACAATGTGAAAAAATCAGAATTAATGATTTTTCGCGCTGGCAAGGGTCCGGAGAGGGTNTCATCTTGGTAAGACCTTTCAAACGATACTAGACACATATCTATTGGAGCCGGGTACCATTTTGCCCATTGTCCTTTTATAAATGTTATGTACTAGGTAATTATAATTATTGTCTCCAACGTGACAACCTACATTTTTTGAAAATTTATTATTAAGATATGGGATGTAAAAGCCTGAAATAAAGACTATATTATATATTATTATTATTATGAAAGGTTTCCATCGGACATCTTGGCGGGAGTGTGAAGCGTCATGATAGCAGTTTCGTTTTATTTTCTAAAAGTTGTGTTTAGACGACATTAATGTGTAATAATGATGGATTATCAACCACCCAACCATTATTAACCATACTCGTAGTACTGAGTCTCAAAGGGTGGGAAGGGGTATCATCTACAATCCTTCATTATATCATTTATTTAAGTAACCCAAATCCTATCCCACTTGGTCCCATTTTGTAACTCGTCTCACTTGAAACTTGAAAATAGCAGAAATCAAGTTGGCCTCGACGTGTACAATTACATATTGCCAACATCAAAAAAGAGGACGAAGGCTTCCATCAAAAGAAAGTCATTTTTCAATCATTTAGTTGGTATGATTATATTATTATGTACGTAGTACCAGCTCCAGTAGCCCACACTCGGCCTCGTCGGCACGCGCACCGACGATCGCCAAACGGCTAGAGTACCTTCTGTACTCGCCACTCTGCCCGGTGAAGCTGGAAAAGCTCCTCAAGCTACCAGCGCGCGTCCCTTCAAAAAAAAAAAAAAAAAAAGTCACCGGGGCAAGGAAAATTAGGAAAAGCTTATAAAAATAGTACAATCTTATTTTTTTAACTGTATGGGACTGTGGGTTGAACAAACTCAATTCGCAAAAGTGTAGTCAGAAGGTATGTGGCTGAATCTAATTTTCTAGGGGCTCGGCCGAAAAAAAGTAAGGACCTGAATAAATGTCCTAAACAAAGTTAGACTCTACACCTGGGAATTGAACCTCTGTTAGCATGTTATCACCAGACCACAGAGGCGTTATATACCTAAAATCTCAGTTATTCACGCGTATCTACGAATAGGTAGTAGTACCACGTAGTACCTACTATTTGAGTGGCAAAACACTTTTATAGCGTTGGTGCGGAAGGAGCTTTCGTAGGACAATTTTATTTATACTTAGACTTTTAACCATGTTGACGCTAAGAAGGGTGCTTGTCTGGGCCCGGGACGCGTTAAATGAGCAATTTTACTTTTATAAACGCTTTGGGCAGAACAAAAGGTATTTATCGTTGATTTTGCAGACGAAGTTACACTGTATTAACAAAAATAAAGACTTGCAATAACTTGCAACGTGTGAGACATTTTAAACAAAAGAAAATTATTAAAGGTTTACAAAAGAGTAATTTAATTACATATCGTGCACATGCACTTCGTTCAATTTGAAGAATACATAGTTTTCAGAATGCTAGCCTTACGAATCTGTCGCTGTTCATACGCCCTTTTCATGTCACTTGCATTACTGCATGAAACGTTAGCCCATTTTCTATTTTGATGATTCTCAAAGGTAATTAATAGTTTTCATGAGCATAGTGGTCAGCGATAGAATTACGAGTAGGTACTCCGTTGATGGACAGCTAAAAAAATCAAAAGGCAAATAAGTTTAGATGAACTTTAGCTGAAGAGTAAGTTAGAAAACTGACCTACATCGTATGAGTATTCATCTCAGATCATAGAAGGGAATAGATGTGAAACGGGGGCGTGGCGCGTGTCTCCGCGATATGCCCAGAAACGAACATCGGCCGCGTAGCTAGGTTAGTCGCGNTCAAAAGGGTGGTTTCATGCGAATTTGAAGAAAATATTTCACCCACAAGGGTGGAAAATTGGGGATGAACTTTTTTATACGCAATATCTCCGCCGATTATGAACCAATTTTTTTTTGTCTCAGTGTACTGCCTACCTTCAGTAGTAACATCAAGGTAATAATTAGTTAACTAAAAAGCAAGAAATAAGTAGGTTTTTTGGAGTCGGTTTTATTTTTTTTTATAAAATTTTACTTATGGTTAACTTGTTTGTAACTAGCCCTAATAAAGCATTATTCTATTCTTTTCTATTTTATTTTGTAGTCTTTCTACAAGGCTCACGGAACATCAAACTGAGTTTTACCTACTTATCAAACCTGTGTAATTAGATCTCTTGTCTCAGCTCCAGCCGGCATGTCTAGGGTCAGGGAGGCAACAGTGACTCACTTTTTTTTCGAAGCTTAATAAAAATAGATATCGCTTTAATATTGGCCTAAAATTTTCTCACATTTTAGATACACTATTGAACTGTAACTGAGCACTCATGATTCTACATTATTTACTACTTATGTCAAATTAGGAACCTAAAACAAAAAAATGATAATTGAGCCACTGTGGACTACTAGGTGTACACACTGACTCACTACCGTGGTACACAGTATTAACGTGGTAAGGCAGTATTTATATGAAAAGAAAATGCCCATTCCGCGTAGTTTTTTATTAGAAATAATAACAAAACTGCACAAGCTATTCTTATTATAATCAACAATTCAACACGACTCTTAGTACTTTTATTGCTACCTATAAGATCTTAAGTCATCTCAATCTCTTCGTTATTTATTTTTTCCCTATTTTTCTGTCGGTTTTTTTCCGTGGCATTCTGTGAATAAAAAACAAAATTCGATTTACAGTTATAAAATATTGAATTCGTATAAAGTATTAAAATTGAGTCACTGTGTACTTCTACGCCATTTTGTAAATATTTGATCAAAAAAACCAAGATGTAAAACAAATTAGTCAAAATTCGGATTAAAGACAATTGATACAAGACCTACTATCCGATAAATATAACGGCTATTACCTATAGCAACAAACAAAGATATGAAAACAATCGAAACTCACCTTAGAATGTAATTTAGAGGGCGCGAAAACAAAAAACATTCCCTCACCCTTCCGCACGGCACTTGACCGGCGAGCAAACTGGTTTAAACGTGTTCGGGTACAAAGACCTTTGAATCGGTAAAAGAGACAAATATATATTCCTATGCCTTCAGGTCGAAACATGACTGAGCCACTGTAGCCGACCGAGTCACTGTTGCCTCCTTGACCCTACTTAAAAAGTAAATGCGTGATAGTAGTTAATAATAACGTATAATAATAAAAAGGCTTTCATACATAAGCATTTTGTGAAATCAGTTTCGAGCCTTGCCCCTAGTGATTTAAAGTATCGATATCTTGTCGACTGCATTTTATCTTTGTTCTCTCACTAGCGTTTTCAATGTGTGCGTCATGTCACGCGGCCATTGATTTGCCATAAGGCACGCCTTCTGGCCAATCACAGCACTTTTAAGCCGGTTGCACATGTTGTCGTAGACTCTCAGTCGCTTTGTTTTTACACAGTTGAATGTGTGTGTGGGAGCTGTGGTGGGGGAAATGTGGGGACACTGGTTCTCGTTGTAGTTACGCGCGACTTCATATCTATTCTCTTTCTATGATCTGAGGTATTCATTCACCTACATTCACCGAGCGTGATTGCAATGGTTGTGACAATGAACATTAATAAGGAATAGTAATAGTGTTAATAAATAAGAGGGCATAGAGAGAGCTGCACATTTATCGCTACTCCGGCGTTCATTGACAAGAAAGTTTTATCGTATAATTATTCAAGTAAGAACATCATTAACATTATAAAGACTGCAATTAAGAAAGTATTTTAATCAATTTCCGTCGTCTCTGACATTTAAATATGTATTACTCTGAAGTGACTACATTTTACTGTCACTTTTACTAACTTATCACAAGAAAAAGTAAGTTCTTACCGCAAAACCTAAAACCTTTTATGAGAAAATGTTGGCTGTTGTTATTTTTATGCTAGGACATAAAAAAAAAATATTCCATAACAAAGGAATGAGCAGCTGCAGTAACTCGAATATAATTTATGAAGCGCTGTCTCTACATAAATTATATAGAAAATGTGACTTAAATATGAATTGAAATTGTCGTCTTGAAAATATAAAAAAAATACATAAGAAGATAGATGCTTGTAGAAGATCGTAGTTGGTTAGGATATTGAAGTATTGCATATCAACCCGAGAAGAAATGACGGTTGACCGGCCCTCGTGATTCCATACCTCGGAAGGCGCATTTAACCATCGCGGCCCTTTGAAGCATGTCAAAAATATGGCTTCACATAAAGACTGAAATGAATTACCCACATCGTTAACGCCTACATAAAAAAGAAGGGTCGAAGTACAAACGTGATATTAGAGTAGGTACGCGAAATTGACGCTATAAATCAATTATTACGAGAAAGAGTAATTATTTTCTCAATTTTCATGATTGTTCTTTTTATAAAACACATATTAAGCACTATTAAGCTATGTATAATATTAAAGATGACTGAAGTTCATTATTGTTGCATAGTCTATAATATAAAAATTCCCACAGGGCGCTGCACAGGCTGTGCTGGTTAGGCAATTTATCTTGGGATCGAATACGTTCTGTTGCAGTGCCATGAGGCCCACGTCTCAGGTTCTATGCAATAAATAAAGCCTTCAAGCTAAATACATTACTTTAATAAACATAGCGAACTATCTTAGGTAGGTACCTACCTACTTCCAAAATTTTCTTGCCTTCTCAGACGATATTTCTTAAACACGAAATTAGACTGAGCGTGTTTACTCGTAGTAGATTTGTTTAGCAGAAAGCAATAGGTGTACTAAGTTAGGATGACATGTAACAATGTAGGATAGAATGAAATCCTTATCTATACGTATTATCTTAACCCACACAGACCTATTACTAACTACTTACTTAACCTTTGTTTTCGTCTCCTGTCACCCGCTTTGCACTGGAGAGAAGTCGAACCTTAACTTTTAACTCCTTCGTTCTTCTGATTAATTTCGTTTCGGGTCCAATGACAGTTTAACTTTCCCTCCGGACAAACTTGTCCTTCACTGGTTGACTTTTTATTGGCCGTTAAGCTGTAGATCCTGGCTACACAGGAGTCGCAGCGGTGGGAAAGAGAGGTGGGAATAGTCTTCGGGACCTATTGCAACGGTGATGTGGCAAAATTATGCAAGAAGGGTAGCGGAGTCTGCTAAGGGTAGGCAGTGCGACTAATACGCTTAGATAAAGCCTAAAGGTTCAGCCAAACCAACGCGATCACACGCGATCAGCCGGCGTGCAGCAATGGCGATCAGACTTAGGGTTCAGTCAAACCAACGCGATCAGCCGGCGTGCAGCGATGGCGATCAGACTTAAATGCATTGATCGCCATCGCTGCACGCCGGTTGATCGTGTGTGATCGCGTTGGTTTGGCTGAACCTTTAAATGCATTGATCGCCATCGCTGCACGCCGGCTGATCGGGCTGTTCCAAATAAGAATAAAGTTCGTGGACGCGTCCTTGCCTATCAAATGTGTCATGGTTATTTAGGCATAGAGCAGTCTAAGGATATGGTGTACTCTCAGATCATAGTCTATGATCTGAGGGTGTAGTCTACACTTAAAAATGTCTAATAATATCTGCAATCTCAGCGTTATTTACTTCAAGAAGCATCGCGAAGAAGTATCTCCTTTTTTTTTCATGCAGCCACTACCAGCTATCTTCGGAAGATCGTCGAAACCTTCGCTCCATAGTTCGTTTATGGTTCTACGACAAATATTCAAAAAATCCACGTAAATTTTATACGACCGAGCTTACATAAAGTTTAAAACAGGCCGAACAGACACATTTAGTCAATAATTAATAATGTAGACGCTATAATTACTTCTCTAAAACACAAACATCACAATAATGATTATTTATTCACGTCCTTTGTTTTAAAAATATTTTACGCCACGCAGCCTTGATTAAGGCTACAAAGCCTGACTATTATAAATAAAGATTTTATTTTAATTATTGCTAGATAATATTAATGATTTTTTAAGGCTGAGTTGCACCACCAACTTTAACCGTAACTATAACTATAACCGGTGTTTTTGTATTGAGTTTGACAGAATTTTTGACGTTTGTCAAAGTTAAAGTAACATAGTGCAACATAGCCTAAGTAATTTAAGCCTGTACGGTCAGATTTATCATTATTATCAATGTTTTTTCGATACTTAATACGTCTTTATTGCATACCATGTGTAGTTAAACAGTTGTTTGGTCCCTTACAGCTACATTAAGTAGGTAGGTACCTAACATTAAGTGGCAAGATCCACGATCCTTTCCGGAATATGCGCAATTAACGCTTAATCTCTCGAATGATAATTTAAATATTTTATGGCAGATTAAATTACATAAATGCTGTGCGGTGAAAATTTTACCGAATTGAGTTAATTCCATTCATATAAAATTAATGTGATGTGTGTGAGAGAAATAATTAAGCATCATGCTTAAGTTCCTGTAATAAATTATTTAAAGACACAAATTTATGCTTAAGATGTGAAATTACTAGAGAAGTTGTTCGTAGATGAAGAATCGTATAATAAACCAAAGCGAAGAAAATATCTCATTTCATTATTAAACCATATTAAGAGCGTTAGTAAGTCGACTTCCATTTTCAACCGACTTCAAAAAAGGAGGAGGTTCTCAATTCGACCCGTATGTTTTTTTTTTTCTATGTTTGTTACGCGATAACTCCGCCAATTATGAACCGATTTGAACAAATCTTTTTTCGGCGTATAGTTAATACCTCAAGGGTGGTCCCATTTAAATTTAATAATAAAAAAACAACCCCCAAGGGTGGAAAATTGGGGATGAACTTTTTTATACGCAATATCTCCGCCGATTATAAACCAATTTGAACGATTATTTTTTTGTTGAATAGGTATTATCAAAAGGGTGGTTTCATGCGAATTTGAAGAAAATATTTCACCCCCAAGGGTGGAAAATTGGGGATGAACTTTTTTATACGCAATATTTAATAAAAAACAAAATTCGATTTACAGTTATAAAATATTGAATTCGTATAAAGTATTAAAATTGAGTCACTGTGTACTTCTACGCCATTTTGTAAATATTTGATCAAAAAAACCAAGATGTAAAACAAATTAGTCAAAATTCGGATTAAAGACAATTGATACAAGACCTACTATCCGATAAATATAACGGCTATTACCTATAGCAACAAACAAAGATATGAAAACAATCGAAACTCACCTTAGAATGTAATTTAGAGGGCGCGAAAACAAAAAACATTCCCTCACCCTTCCGCACGGCACTTGACCGGCGAGCAAACTGGTTTAAACGTGTTCGGGTACAAAGACCTTTGAATCGGTAAAAGAGACAAATATATATTCCTATGCCTTCAGGTCGAAACATGACTGAGCCACTGTAGCCGACCGAGTCACTGTTGCCTCCTTGACCCTACTGCAGATGCACTAACTGATATTACAGACCACTCCCTCGCTGATTCAAAGCTTTGAAATACGATTTGAGAATCTCAGCTGCTATCCTAAGGCGATTATCACACTGCACCGCGCTCCGCCGCGGTACGCGAGACGACAGATTTAATCATTATATGCACTTGCATACTTGCAGAGGTACTTACCTCAGTTTGTATAGAAAACACGCGCAGCACAACACACTGACAACGCGTTTGCGCGCGGGATTCGTTATACATGTCACCGGAAAATAACAAGACTCGTAAGTTGATCAATTTTCTAGGTAGTTGATCAACTCTCGGAAAATAATAAACGGCATTTGAAATGTACTATTTAACGTATGTATTTTAGTAAGTTGATTAATTTACGGCGTCTTGCCGTTAAATCATCCGACAAAGGCAAGGTGCACGTTGATTGGTTAAAAGACTCACGTGCTTTTATACCGCTCCCCGCCACCCGGCCGCCGCCATTACCGGTTTAAACGTAAATAAATCTATCTATTATCTTTATTTACAGTAGTAAAATTAGCAATTGTTGTTTTGTTTGGTAATAATTCTTATTATAACGCGTGATTTTATTTATGATGAGTGAAATGGAGTCTGTAGTGGTAGAAATAAACGAACAATCAGTGAGCAATACTAGTTTTGTCGATCGAGAACACTTTGATGCAGAGTTACAAAAGTACTACAGTGGGCTAAGTACAGAAAATAAATAAACTTATTATTTTCTGTACTTAGCCCACTGATTGTACTGACTGATTAAACTGATTATAATACTTATTATTAATATAACTTACAATAATAAAACTCTGAGCTCCAATTATTTTTTTAAACATTTTTCATTTACTTAACTAATATAGCATAGACGAACTTGAATATCCCTATCTCTAAAATATAAATATTAAAACAACATTATCTAAGTGTTTGTAACTCTATGAATAAACACTTGCTAAATGCTTATAATTAATGCTGTCGACCAATCAGAGAAAAGTGTATTAAGTGACGGATAATAGTGTACCGTCAAATAGTACACTGGGCAACGATTGGTCCATTTGTGGATGATTTTACTTGTAGCAATATAGTTAATTATTAAATTACGGCTAGGTACCGTAAGTTGACCAATTAGCTAAAATTCAATGCGTTAAATAGTACATTTCAACTGCCGTTTATTATTTTCCGAGAGTTGATCAACTACCTAGAAAATTGATCAACTTACGAGTCTTGTTATTTTCCGGTGACATACATATGTCGTCACGCGGACCGCGGCGGAGCGCGGTGCGGTGTGATAATCGCCTAAAAGCTGGCATGAATTAGCCTTTACTAAGGGTGAGTTGCACCACCTTATTTTAACCGTGACTATAACCAAGTAACAGGTGTTTTTGTATGGAGTTTGACAGACTTGAAAGATAGTGCAACCCAGCCTAAAACTCCCCGCAGACTACAGATTTTTAATCGGGCATAGTTGGGCCCAATTCTAAAGTATGAAGAATCGGCCGTTACCAATGTGCGAACTTTCATACATGTCCATACTGATTAACAGCACGACCCAACTGTCGGCCGACAAAAAGTCGGTGGTCTGCGCCTAGGCTAAGGGTGTCTTAATTAATTGCATGTCATTTCAAGATGGCTCAATAGTGCTAATTTACGATTTAGAGCTACAGCACATACTACTTTTAGCATCGGCAACAGGCGATTTAGCCGCTTTTTAGAAGCTGGATGCAGTGACCACTGCACTGTCGCTCACTTAGAAACACCAAACGCGGCGATTGAATCACTTTAATGAAGTTCAACGCAGTGACAGCAATCCCTAAACGCGCGATTCCGATACCGTGTCCGCCGAACGCATGAAGTCGCGAAATAGCGATGCTGCATCAATACAGATCGCAAAATCGCAGATCGCCGACGCTAAAAGTAGCTTCTCTGCTGTGGCCCTTAAATGATACATTATACTCATAGTGGAAAACTCATGGTCAGTGAAGCTGAAAGATTAAATGAAAACCACGTCCTGACAAAAGCTGAGTATCACGAACGCCAGTGAAATGCACGACTGTGAACAACCAGCTATGATAATTATTCACGATTAAGATAGTTGAACTTCTTAAATACTTTTTCTAACTCATGATCATGATTCTTTTTAATCAACCTATCTACTCATTATCGGGAGGACAACTGTGATCACAACCTTTTAGTAATATACTTTTGGCTCAACCGATGATGACGACCTTCGAACCTCTGAAGTACATAATCATATTATCAAAACTGCGACCGGGTCAAGAGAGTACAATTTTGTAACAACTACACCACAGGCATTAACTTTTTATGTGTTACCACTTTAAAATACGTAATTAATTGTTGGACGAATGAAAAATCACTTAAAAAGTAACTTTTGAACATCCCCTCTATAGTGCAGTACTGCTTCTGGAAAGAATAATATTTTCCGTTAACTTACAGGTCAGAAAATTCCTGATACGTTTTTTCAGGGTCTTTTCAACCGTTCAGGAACAATAGCACATCAGGCTACACACTTTGATTGCAAAATCACTTTTATTGCAGCTACATAAGATGCCACAGTGTTAGTTTAACTTGCCGTTAGTATAAGTAGGCCAGGCTTCCTTAGGGACTGCGGGGTTTCTATCACGTTTGTTCGGAACTCGACCTCGGACATCGTAAGGTAACAAATGGCTCGCGCTCTTGTGACGAAATAAAAGTAACACATAAAATGAAAGATTTAATGAACTTTATAAACCGTCTTTAGGGCCCTTTATTATTGCATATTTTTGATGGATTGGTTGATTACTTTGGAACTGATTTCTCACTAGATATCTGTTTAAAATTTTGTTTAATTTACTGGTATTAAACAAGTTTTATTCATTTCATTTTTACGATAAGTACTATAAATACGAGTAAATTTAATAATCCTTAAACTATTAACTTTTAACGTAATGGGTACTTAAAAAGTAATTAATATATTTAAAAATAAACCTTTCAAATTATGTACAATCTACCGATCTAAGAGTATTTTTTGTAAACTGCCATAATAGGTTTGTTGTTGGTAGTACTTTTGTAGTAGGTAAAAAAAATTATTAAAATTACTATCTGCAGCTTCTAAACTTTTAAAGATTAAAATCTCAAAGATTACTTCGGGATATATTATAACTTCAGTCTTGGTAGACAAAAAAAAATATGAAGTAATTTTTCAAAACAAACTTTCAAACAGCACTTTATCTAGTAACCGCACATGAAAGTAGCAAGTTATTAATTTTGTAAAATCCAGAAAAAGGTTTCCGCTTTTCCGTTGCGCACTGTTGCGAGTTTTCCTAACGGCGGGTGATTTGTCAGCGGGCTGTTAACGAGCAACAAAAACAGCAATAAAATTAAACGCAAGAGCGGGCATAGAAACTTGCGGGATAGAGATTGGGCGCGCAATCTCTTTCCAGATGGTATCCTGGAGGCGGCGAGCCTCGCTGACTCAGTTCGCATCTTACCGCGGCCGCGAACACTGGCCGGTCTCATCCCGCGCCAAACTCTCCCGCGCTCGGAAAACTTACTCGATTACCTTCATCTAGGTATTTTAAAGTGTCCACTGTGTTTACCCACTCACTTATCGGATTGCAAACCAACATTAAGGTAAACAGATGATACGAAAAACGGAATCATTATTCGGTTCAACGAAAAATTTCCGGAACTTTTTTCAAAAAATACCCCGAAACCACTGTAAATATTTGAACTAAAAGCCAAATTAAAATGATCGATGGTATGCTGTTTACAGTTGTGGCATTTTGTGAAAACTAATTTGGTAACTAGAATTTTAAACGTTGTTTTTCCAAACTAAAAGGAATATAAATAAAACACAAACGTATGAAATATCCCTAAATGTTTAACCCCGTGACATTATTAAAAAGTTGCGGCAACAACCGCAATTGGGCTTGAAATTAGCTGTTTTTCCAACTTTTTCATGACCGCAAAACACAAACGCATAGTTTATGCCCAGTTGGCATACTAACAGTTTCAATATAAAACAATGTTAAAACATAAGCAAATATGTAGATTAGGTATCTAGCCTTTAAATGTAAATGAGGCAAGATGTGCGCAAAGAGTAGTAAATATTGTTCATAGTTTACGGGGTACTTACATTTATTTCACGCCGTTCGTTTATGTATTAACATAGAGTGAAACATTAAACATATTAAATGAAAAAATGAGAATACCTAAGCACTAAGGAGAAATGTTGCTTCGTTTCAAACGCTATTGCATTTACTTTGAGGAGTGTTCCAAGACTGTTTCTGAGCACGGTTTGGTTTGATTAAGTCTGCTGAGTTTAACATAGCAGTTTGCTACTGATTGCTGTCTGACGATCAACTACGGTGCACTTCACATGAAATGTCTTACTGCGTAGGTACCTACTACTAGAAAATAACATTGGTATATGTTAAGAAAAGTGTGCGTATATAAATTAAACGAATCATCAAAATTTGCTCAAAAAACACTATGCTCATTTTCATGTACTTACCCCTTCCTTTTTACATATAATGCAAAAAATTATAAATTAATCTTTATCAGCCAAATGGCTCGTCTTTTAAACCGTACAATCCTTAGCTAACATAATATCTACATTTATCTATACTACAATATGGTTCTGCAAATTGACTTTGCTCAGGTCTGGTTTAACCGACTTCTGTTGCTGTACTCTTGTAATAATCTCCACAATTCCAAGTCTTAAGTCCCGCGTGTAAGAAATTTAATTCACGTAACGCAATCAATTTCGCATTCCCGTGTGTTAAACCTGAGCGGAGACCTTTAGTGCAAATACTTAGATGTATATTTTATTTTTATATTTTGTCGTCATAATAAAGTTTGACTTACCTTATGATATGTCAAACTTAGTTTTTTTAACAAGTCTAAATATTTATTCTTTAGAAACGGATAAATCGAAAAACAAAAGTAGAAACACTAAATTAAGGGCCCATATCATATCTATTGCCGAGTGCTAAATCTATACTAATATTATAAATGCTAACTGTCTATTCACGCCTAAACCGCTGAACCGATTTTGATGAAATATGGTATAGAGATTGTTCGAGTCCCGGTTTTTGAAACAGGGACGCGCGCGATAAAGTTTTCTGTGACAGACAAAATTCCACGCGGGCGAAGCCGCGGGCGGAAAGCTGGTAAGTACTTAATTAGAAAACGTATCACTTTGAAATACAGTTTCTTCTAATACCGTATAAACTATGATTTCGCTATATCAGACGTAGAGTTTTTGTTTAAAATATATTTGACGAAAAGATTTTGCCAAACATATTTTTTTCCTTTCTTGATATCTAGGCTGCTTAATTGTAAAGTTTGTAGACCATAAATTGTCGCGCTATCTCGTAGGCTTAGTTACTCGCATGTGATTTTAATACTGGTATGTGACGAAAATTAACACGTTCCCCGTGGCAGCACTTAAGTCGATTTTCCGTACTTAATTACGATACGATATACACTGTCACATCATTGTATGGCTTAGCTAGGGATTACTAATGTTTGGCCAAAAAACGTTTCCCAAATTATCTCATCGCAAACAACGTTTCGCAAACTTTTATTTGGCAAATTCTCATTTGGCAAAGCAACTTATTGCAAAATTTTAATTCGCAAATGTTTTTTTTGGCATATTATTGTTTAGCAAATTATTGTTTGGCAAAGTATGGTTTGCCAAACGTTTCATTAGGCAAAAATATTTCAACTATTTACAAAATAATTTGATTGGTGCATAGAATGGTATACAAATTAGCTTGTGGTTATTATTTTGTTTAGTGGGGAGTTAATATAAAATTTGTTCTACATTAATTACCTTATTTCATTCTTTGTATCGAAATTTCCATTTTGATTCATTAACAATAGAGGTGATTCTAGCGCTCGGCGGCCGCTGCCGCGGCACGCTTCGCTCGCCTTCGCGCATTAAGGGTCACTGTTCTAACCTAACCTAACCTACTATTTTCTGCAATACCTACTTTTTGCAACCATACTATTTTCTGCAATGTTTTACATAAAATTATTGTGAAAACCATGATCATGTGCCTTATGCTTTGATTTGTGGGTAACGGTGGGTAAGTATGTGAAGTGTCAATTTGACCAAACAAATTATTTGGGATATAATATTTGGCAACATAAAACATTTGCTAAATAAACATTTGCCAAGTAAAATTTGGCCAAATGATAATTTGACCAAATGAATTAGTTGCGAAAAGTACAGTTGCTAAAAGTTCATTTGGGAAATGAAACTTTGGCGATAAGTTGTTTGCGAAGTGAAATTTGGCGAAAAGTAATTTGGCCAAACGGAAGGATACCCTTAGCTAGACTTATTTTCCGGTACTAACTCCCATTTAAAACCACTAAAGGCTAAGGCTGAGTTAGTTGCACCATTTTACTTTAACCATAACTATAGCGTCAATTGGTGTTTTTTAAATGGAGTTCGACTAACTTCTGACGTTTGTAATATCTAGTTAATGTATGTAAAACTGAATAGGTAGATACACAGATGTCAAATTACATAAAAGAACTACAATCTTTTCAAGTTGTATAGAGCTTTATTATTGCAAATTTTGTAGAGAAAATAGCAAAACCACAATGAACCTAAAGTTTTATTGCGAAAGACAAGCTATTTCCGCAGTTTTCGTTTCCCTAGTCTGTGGCACAGTTTTCGATGGTTCGCTCCATTCCGATCGTAGAAATCACCAAATAACATTGCGTTCGTCCCTTGTTATTCTCCGCTCACTTGTTTGGAGCGTTGTGGAAATGCCGGCACCCACGTCGTTATGAGTGGAAACCGAAATAAGGGTCTGGCTTTTTTTTCTTAAGTTGATGGTGAATACGAAAAGTATTATAATTTATTCAATAAAAAAAATTATAATACATTACAAAAAACTTTTACTTAAAAACTAAACTTTAAAAATAATGTTTTCAATATTTCAATAGTA
Source organism: Ostrinia furnacalis (assembly GCF_004193835.3). NCBI lineage: Eukaryota > Metazoa > Arthropoda > Insecta > Lepidoptera > Crambidae > Ostrinia > Ostrinia furnacalis. Next base: position 85,032 of record NW_021135425.1, read on the forward strand.
CTTACATTTCAAAACTATACCTAGTTCTGAAAATTGGTAAGAAAGAGTTAAACATACCAACAAACAAAAGATCTACATGTTTATTCATTCACGTACATAAGTCTACCTACCAACATAAATGTAGATTTATTCGATTTTTTTCCAATTACAACCAAGAGATGAGGAAAGAGTTAGGGTCGGGTGATATATTTGTCAAATTATGAGCGAGGCGATCGCCAATCGAAAGACTAATTATTCGGTCGTTGTTTCCGATTCGGACATACTACCTATCTCATATAGAATCGGATATGTGTGGCATCCAATATAATCAATCAACATGTGTAATGTGTAGATACACGAGCAGATAAATTCCGTCGAACAAAGATTACAAGAATAATGACAAGTTCTTTTGAAAAGATGACTTTGATTATCTCTTCTAGACGTGCAAAGAATACGTAACTGATACCATTGATAAAATACAATATTAAAGGATGATGGGCATATTGGGCGTTAAACCAACAGAAACAAAAAGTGTACTAAATTAAAGCTTAATACTAGTACTTTATTTCATAGTATGACAACAATCCTGAAATACGCGGGGATACGGAGATAGAGGTCATTGAATATGCAAAGTTTCCATAGTATTTCACATCACACTAGGGTTATAAAAATAGTATTAGGTCAATTAGTTGCTTGTATCGATCATATTGATAGTATTGTATCATATCTTACTATCGATTAAGTATGTAAGTATACCGAATAAATCACAATCGATTATTAGATTGCAATAATCGACTATAATGCTTAAAATAAGGAATCAAACTAACAATCAAATGATAGTGATGATGGTAATCAATAAAATCGATTAATCGAATTGTTAATCGATAAAATCGTTATTTGGCAATATCGATTAACAATCGATCCGTGATCGATTATGCGACAACACTACAGCTTAACTGGTAGAAATCCCATTGAAACATGACTGTGTTCATTTTATTTCTCTAAATGGTACCTACGAGTAGTACGCAGGTAATGTAGAACATGGTACTTATTTTATACCATTTGTTGGCCCCACTCCTTAACTGTTGGACATAATAATTGATAAATAACTTAATGTATCAATGTAGGTATATTAATTAATAATATTTTTTGTTTGCGCAATAAAACACCTATGACTATTATACATTGTGTCAATTTCCAAGCAAACCCGGGAGTTTTTGGTAGTTAATTATATGAAAATATATTTCTCATACTAAGTCCTAACAAATGATAGTAGTTAAATTTCTGTTGGTTTTACGCCCAGATTCCATAGAAAAGTGCCCATCATCCTTTCCACTTGTGGAAATTGCTATAGTTTAAGTTTAAATTACTCGTGTGTATCAAATTGTTCAAGGATAGATTTGATCACGCACCCTTCGGGAGTTGAGTAGTTTTCCAAGAAAAATAAGCCTGTTTTAAGCATGTGGTTCTAAGGCTAATTTCCTAAAAAATAACTTTTCGTCCGTTAATTATATTCTTTTTATTTATTAATCAAGCAAGTAAAATAAAATAAAATTCATAAAATTCATAAAATTCATTTATTTTTGCAAATAGGCTTTAAAAAAGCGCTTTTACACGTCCCAATATTAACCCTACCACTGCTTCGGGACAATAAATGGGCCAGTGCTGAGAAGAAGCAGCGCAAGAAACTCAGTCACTATTGTCAGACTTCTTTTCAAGGTTTTACAGTCTTTAAAATATACAAATTATAGTCATAAGTATTGATGCGAGCTAGGTAGTTAAACATTCCAAACATTTTTATCCTTTATATAATCATCAACTTTATAGTAGCCCTTTTTCATTAAGGTGCTTTTGATATGTGCTTTAAATTTATGAATGGGCAATTCTACAACAGTTTGTGGTAATTTATTGAAAAGTTTAATACATTTCCCCATAAATGAATATTACCAATCTTGTGCAGTCTGAAATTTGGAACGGCAAGTTTATTTTTGTTTCTTGTATTGAACTTGTGTAAATCACTCTTTCTAGTAAATTGCTCTACATTTTTGCGAACATATAAAAGGTTTTCATAAATGAACTGTGAAGCTACTGTCAGTATATTAATCTCCTTAAAGAATTCTCTCAAGGAAAATCGGGGTCCAAGGTTATAAATGGCCCGCACTGCTCTCTTCTGCAGAACGAACACAGTTTCAATGTCCGCAGCTGAGCCCCACAACAATATGCCGTATGACATTATACTATGAAAATAGCTAAAATAAACTAGCCTTGCCGTTTCAATGTCAGTTAATTGCCTTATCTTTCTCACTGCAAAAGCAGCTGAACTGAGCCTTGCTGACAAGGTNTAATTTCATTAAACTAGGAAAGCAACCTTGATCAATGCATGTGTTAAAAATGAATGCAAGGTGAGGAGCTATGGTGTCAATAATTGTCCCAATAATACTGACAGAGATTCCCCAAAGGTCCTCGGTTTTTTTCATATTCAATTCTCTGAAGGTTTTAATTACTGTATTACAATCTATATGCCTGAACTGGAGTAGAGACTGGCACTCGGTGACATTAGATTTTAAGAGAGACTCTGCAAGAATTGGCGATGAATTCAATGCTTTAGTTGTTTCGGACGCAATGTTTGAGAAGAATGTCTCAAATGTGGTTGCAACATCTGTATCTGAATTTATAACTTCATTCCCGACTTTCAGTGAGAAGGTGTTATCCTTCGATTTATTTTTACATTTTTGTTTATTTATTATGTTCCACGTAGCCTTAGCTTTATTATTAGAATTTAAAATCATGTCTCGAAGATGATTCGATTTAGCAGCCACACAAACCTTTTTAAATATTTTCGAGTAATTTTTAACGAATTCTATAACATTCGGTTCTTGCGTATCAGCTTTAAGTCTATATAATTCATACATTTTATTTCTACTCTTGTGAACCTAATTACAAGTTATGGTGCGTTGAAGTTTCGCATGACATCAGAAAGTGCAACACCTCTTGACATCACGGGCTCCTACTTTTGCCGTTTCCATTAGTTTGAAAAGTGAAAAACACGTGTCGAGTATTTTTTGATAAATGAACTGACGGACTAATAAACTCTTGCTTTTTTACCCAAGAAACACACCTCCGTAAAGATACCATTGATAAAATACAAGTGTTTAATATCCACTTGTGGAAATGACTGTAGTTTAAGTTTAAATTACTCGTGTGTATCAAATTGTTCAAGGATAGAAATGATCACGCACCCCTCGGGAGTTGAGTAGTTTTCCAGGATAAATAAGCCTGTTTTAAACATGTGGTCCTAAGAGATATCGATCGAACTTATTATGATATAGTTGTGATTTAAGAGCAATAACGTTGTTAGAAGGCTTTTAGTATAAAAATATCGCCAAGGCAATTGTGTAAGGCACAGGAGCTCATTCAATGAGTAACTACGCCAATAAGTAAATAGGTTGAAAGTGTATGTGACTTAAGTGTAATTTCTGTTTCTTTTTTACACTTAAGTCACTTAAAATACACCCTTTTAATACCTACAAACCCTCAAAAACATCAAATACCTACTACGTACTTCTTTATATCAGTCTGAAACAAAACAATCAACGTGTAGACTAGAAAATTCAAATAATTATCTGTTTATTTTTTGGGTTAATAATTAGCCACCCTTACCATGAGAGTGTTCAAAATAATGTACCTGCGCAATACACGTGATGAATAATAAATAAGATTAAAGGAAGATTATAAACATCTAGCGCTTTAGTTATTATGGGAACAGTAATTTTATATAGGATGTTTCACTACCTTTATGTAGTTTAAAAACATAGAAACACATTGATACAAAACATTTTAACATCGACATTTACATTTTTGTTATTTAAGCAAGAGGAACGCTACATTCTAAACTTATTGAATTAATCCTTGCAAACATTTGCCAGAGTTCTAGTACCTACTTACTGTGTTTATCTCAATTGTTACTGCCTACATTAACGTACTTTTATTTATTTAGTGGACCAACAACAGTCGCTATGTTTTGAGAGAAACAAAGCATTTTGCACTGTTTTGTATGGGAGGTTGTTAGCTGTGTTGTTAATGTTGTTACATTGTAGCCGGTTGAAATCGCGGCGTTTTCGCGGTGTACGATGTTGACATTAGCTATGAATTGTCAAAACTGTAAAATCAAAATCAAAATTATCTTTATTTGTTTAGACTAATTAAATTAGTACTGATACTTACAAATCGTCAAATGCTCTTAAGGAGCCTATACATGTCTCATTCATTTTCTGCCCTACCAGGGTCACTTTTGAAACATAAAACAAGTCATGATTTTTGAGACTGAAAAATATATTTTTTGAAATATAATTTAGACCATAACTTATATCATTACATTTGGCCTCATCTCCTTTTCAAAAAGGTGGATTGTAGAGTAAATTCGATGTTACGCTTATCAAACTTCTGCATAATAGTAGGTACTGTATAAGGATAATGAACTTTAATGTCTTGACCCATGCCATGCCGAATCAGCAGTTAGGTACGAGTATCAGCTTCGTATGAAAGCGTACTGTCCTTGCCTGATCAGATAATCTTGTGACAGGTTATTGACTTCGTATCCTACTTACGCAGTATTAGGCTTTGTAATTCAAAGAAGCGTCTAAAAATCTATACTTATGTATATTATAACGCTAAAAAGTTATTTGTTTGTTTGCTTGAACGCGCTAATCTCAGGAACTACTGCTCGTTTTGAAAAAATATTTTTGTTTAGGATAGCCTTTATCGAGGAAGGCTTTGGGCTATATAAAATCACCCTACAGCCAATAAGAAGAAAAATGTCGCAAAAACGGGAAATATTAATCAAACTCTTTTCACGCGTACGAAGTCGCGGGCACAGTTAGTATACCAGAAGTGTAGTTATGTGATTCCTGAACCACTATCTAGTTAGAAGTCGTCGTACTTTACGTGCATCAGTAGTCAAATTACCGTCTTCTCCAAATTACACGCCTTGGAGTCCCGAATTAGACAGCAGTGGTCATTTGATCTGAGAGAATCCTAGAGGTTACCGAATGACAGATCGACGAGTGGCGAGCATATTTTGTTTTGAACCAGCGTAGACAGTTTTTATACTTTTACAGGTATGTCAAAGTTTATAAGGATTACTCACACGTTGTAACGCTTTCACGCAAAAACAACTTACTAAACGGATCTTGATGAAACCAACCAGTACTTTTTTATACTATAACTAGTTGACCCGGCGAACTTTGTTCCGCCTTAATGGCAATAAATAACGGGATAAAAAGTATCCTATGTCCTTCTCCTGGCTCTAAACTACCTCCCTGACAATTTTCAGCTAAATCAGTTCAGCCGTTCTTGAGTTATAAGTGGAGTAACTAACACGACTTTCTTTTATATAATAGATATAGATTTAGACTGTAATTTATAACGATCTGTTTTTAACTGATTTTCACAAATTCACGCGGGTGAAGCCACAGGCAAAAGCTAGTACAAACTCTGGCACTAATTGTTATGGGTAAATCACCATTTTATAAACTTGAAAAAATAATCGATCGATCTTTCGTTTGCAAGTAATGTCTAGAGTCTAGAATTTTGTTTTACAATAATTATGAGCATCAAAAGAAAATGTCTTTGAAATCATCGACTTGATAGATTTTCTATAAAAAGCCTTTGTTCTTTGAAATAAGGAACACGAACATTTTAATTACAGTTAAATCAATAATAACCAGGTTTTGGAGTCAAGGCATTAAACAATTTTTAAAAAGGTTAGTGAAAAATTTATGGAGAGACATACTGAGACTGTAACATCTAACATTTTTCTTATGATTCACAAATAAAAAAAATATTTATTTGTATTTCACATACGTAGTGGAGTTTTGTATAATATCGATTTTTAAAAGCACTTAAAAAATTTGTGATGCCAAGCATGCGAAACAAAGTAAGTACGCAGCAGCTATTTGCTTGACACTGAATATTGACAACTGTTTACGAATACCTACCTGGAAAATCTAAAGTTCGGACAGTAGGCGTAAACACTACAACAAAGGGCTCCATGTGATCACAATAAGCATTCTCTCAGTAAAGGAAATGGAACCCATCGCGGCACAAACACAGATGTAATTGAGTCAACTTCGACTTAGCATTTAGACTTTAAAACGGCATTTTAAGGGTAACGGCTTTAAAAGATACCCTCTGGAACTTTATAAGACGATGGAAGAAGCCGATTCCGAAAAATCCTTAAGAAACCCTTCTTTTTCCTCAATTAAGTCATTTAATCCGCAACAACATAGAAAAGAGCAAACTTAACTCGAGATAACAAATAGGTACCTAAATGTTACTAGATAGATATCTAGTAACATTTAGGTACCTATTTGTTATGTTCTTGAGTAGATACTCAAGAACATTACAAACGGTCCTAAAAGACACTGTTCTTTATCTATCATGATAGGTACACTGTTACATTTACATACATAACCATCGTGCTTTTGTTCCGAGTTATATAAAATTCTATAATGAAGGTGGATAGGATATACTCGTACACTAGACAATTCTTTTGGTATACGAGAATTTGGAACTACTCAATTAACCTTTACAAACAGTGCATCAAGCACTTTGCTTCAACTTGACTTTAATTTGATAACTAGAGCGAACGCTCGTCTTCAGGTAGAGTCTACTCCAAATAATGAAATGGTAGTGATAATTAGGGTGTGAATAGTGAATAAGGAGTAAGTAAGTACGTCTAACTTTTTAAAATATTGCTCTTAATAGATTTATACAAATTCATACACCGTTAAATCTGATAGCTTCTTAAAAAATAGCTAAGAAGCTGAAAATAGATTTTGGGTCCCTTTGGCACATTTAAGCCCAAATTTTCTTTTTGTTTTTTTTTTTAAAGAAAGGCTTAAACTTTTAATAATAGTATTAAATTACACTCTAATCTTTCAATAGGCGAAGGTTTCTTTGTACTTGTCTTTAGCTCAATCATAATAGGCTAGTTGCCTAAAAAAATTTTTTTTGTCCGTAATGTTTAATATCAAAAAATATTGGACACATATATTTTTATTTGTCAATCTAACAAATAATTACATAGTTATGGTGCGTTGAAGTTGCGCACGACGTCACAACGTGCGGCATTTTTAAGCAAGCGTTGACGTCACGGGCCTCTTCTTATGAACTTTGGGGCGCTTTATCTCTTTAAATTTTCATTAGTTTGAAAAAGTGAAAAATACGTGTAGAGTATTTTTTGATAAGTTAACTGACGGACTAATTAAAACTCTTGCTTTTTGACCCAGGCAACATCCCCATTATGTAGTTCTTTTTAATACAAGTAATACTTAAAATAAAAGGAGAACACCCACAACTGTAATGCTATATTGTTAGGTGAATAAAGAAATTTTATATTGTCTGCCCTAAGCCCCTATTATGCGTCTTCAAACGCAATATACCAGTAATATCTTAAGTGGACGCAGAGGCGATTTTAGGGAAGGTAACTTTAATAGCCTAGCACGCGTTGTTATGTCTTTGGCACCTGTTACACCTTTAATAAGCGGTGGGCTGAAATAGTCTCACTATTATGACTTTCGCTTTCGTTTTACTAGGTTCTACTGAATGTTTTGCTATCAGTGACATTCTGGCTTCATCATTATGCCACCTTAGTATTGTCATGAACCGTAGGGCACGTGGATTAAGACAGTTATGCAGTTTCTATTCATCAGACAGATACGACCTGCAAGCTTTCAAGAAGAGAGCGTATCTTCACCTTAAAGGCCGACAACGCACCTGTAACGCCCCTGGGTCTGCGGGTGTCTATGGGCGACGGTAATCACTTACCATCAGGTGATCCGTCTGCTCGTTTGCCTCCTGTAACATAAAAAAAAATCACTTTGTTTCATTAAAAACTATGATGTAACATATTCGTATCATTGGCAGGGGTTAATAGGGATTAGTAAGGATACGCGAATACAGATAAATAAATCCTCAAAGAATTCTAGATTTTAAGTCCTACATTCTTTAGATAACTTTATACATCAATCGAAACATTACATCACTTATTTTCATAACTTTTGTTAGAATTTCATCAATAGATTTGTTTTCATATCAAATTGAATAGGGGAGAATGATCGATAGACTGGTATAGACATACGTGTAATGGATAATTGCGCCATTTCCCATTCGTCACTATGTTTAGTGTTGGGTCAACACTACTTGGTCAACGTAAATTCACCGCACCAACGAGGCCATAGGAACAGCGTTTCAGTACTTTATTTATAGACTCATCGATGTATTTTTGAAATGCACATTATTTAAATCCATATAGCTCAACACCTTTCGGTACAGTGAAATAGCTTGCCGTTTAAATTTTAACAACAATTCCAAATAGTTTGGTCTAAAATTGAAATCGACTTGGGCTCGCAGTGATAAATATTTAGAGTGGGAGTTAATCTTATGTTGAAACGCAACTCGACCTTCCAAGGGCAAGAATAATTGCTAACAACCTTAGTAATTTAAGGGTTGTTCAAAATGTGAATAGTTACACGATGTTCCTAACTCAAAAGAAGCTGTTTAAAATGTAGTTCCTGACCTTCTAAAGTAAGTATTTGTCTATGCTTACATCAAAAATAAATCAATGAACTTTTGAGAATGTGGTCGAAGGTACAGAATACCAGCATCATGTTCTATAGAACCTGTTGCACGCTGAGTAGGTGCCATTTTGGTTCAATAAATTCTATCAAATCTATACTTAATCTTATAAATGCGAAAGTAACTCTGTCTGTCTGCCTTGCTTTCACGCCTAAACCACTAAACCGATTTTGATGATATTTGGTAGAGATAGTATGTGTCCCGGAAAAGGACATAGGATGCTTTTTATCCCGGTTTTTGATACAGGGACACGCGCGATAATTTTTTTCTGTGACAGACAAAATTATTTCTTTAAAGGTTATTTAGTTAGTTATATGATGTTAATTATATTGTGTTAAACTATGTTTAAAGCAAATAAATTATGTTTCTTTTTTTCTCTCTATTGAATGCCTGAAGCACTTTTACGAGCACTAGTTGTTTTTCTCCGGAATAAAAATAACTTTAATATATGAGTCAACTCTAATTATTTATTGGTTCGGAACGGACTACTATGCCGAGAGGTCCCGGGTTCGATTCCCGGCCGGGCAGAAATTGAAATGATGAATTTTTATTTCTGTGATGGGTCTGGGTGTTACTATGTATAATATGTTTATGTATGTAGGTATTTACAAAAAAATGTTTTTAAGTAGGATGTTATATCCGTTGTCTAGTACCCATATTACAAGCTCTGCTTAGTTTGGGACTAGAAGCGTAGTGCAGTCCAAGGATATTTATTTATTATTTATTATAATCAAAAGTACTTAGTTTGGGACTAGTGGCGCAATGTAAAATGTCCAAAGATATTTTATTTATTTATTTGAAAACATAATTTTATACAAATGTATTCAATAATATCGTGTAGATGATCCATACAGAATTTTACATTCACCATTTGTATTTGTTTAGATATTTTGAGGAAAAAATTAATTAATAATTCTTAAAAATCTTAGTCTAAGGCTGGGTTACACAACCTTACTTTAATTTTAACAAACATCAAAAATCGACAAAATCCATACAAAAATCACTGGTTATCGTTATGGTTACGGTTAAAGATAGGTAGGACTATAATGCAACCCGTGCAATATTACAATATTTTTTTAAGTCTCAGGACAAGCATAGTGTTGAGAAAAAGCGACTTTGACTGTCAATTGAAACTAAAACCTTAAAATATGAGTTTCATAGTTGGATTTTTAAGTACTCATCTTAGGTCAAAATATAAGTTTAAGTAGGTACCTACATTCGCCTCAGATAAACTACAAAATCATTAAATCCTCTTATTCTAATTTAATGGAATTTGCACTTTACTAGATTATTATAAGGTTTATAATGAATTGACAAAAGGCTTTATGTCATCCCAAAGGAAAGAACCACTTCCCTTAATATCATTTGATCATATTAGTAACACATTTTTTTACTTTTTCATAAAATCACAATAGCTTAGGCCCAGAACAGACGGTGAAACGAAACTGCAACTTTCTGATGATTCTGATGAACGAAACTGAAACTGAAAGTTTCAAACTGGTCGCGTCATGTGTGGTCTCTCAACGGACGCTATGGCAAAAACTTAGATGCAACTCAAAAGTAACTAGTAGTTGCAGTTTCGTTGCAGTTGCGTTTCACCGTCTGTTCTGGGCCTTAGTGTTCGAAAACCACAGTGACACTAGATTCAGTTCTACTTATTGTTTTTGTTCAGCTAGCTCTTAACTCGTAACATGGCTTATCACCCATGTTACGAGTGATATAAAGTTAGGAAAGGTTTTCTGGCGCTAAAAGTCGCACAATAGGTATTGCAAAACCGGGTTCACTGCCTTCTTCGACACCGAAATGGACACCACTCAATTAAAACAACAATATTTTTGCCCTGAATGACGTCATAACAAAACAGCGTTGTCACAAAATTATGTGTACGCTTAATAATTTTGCGGCGTATTTGTTATTGTAAAGCTATAAAATAACAAAGTTTAAAAAACCACGTGGCTGATAATAATTCTTTCGTTGGGTGAATAAAGATACAATTTGATATTTACTCTAACCGTTAATAGCGTTCTGGTGTGAATCACTCGGTGGGGCATTCGTTATACGGGTAGCACTGGCACTATTATACAGGGCGGAATTTTGTAATGCCACCTGGAGGGAAAGTACTCTTAATATTGTAGATAAAAATTCTTTTTTGTTTGTCACACCCGGGAATCGAACCAACTAAAATCTGTTAAAAATTACACCTTGTATTTTTATTACACCGATCGTTAGGATTAAGGATAAGGATGAAATCTCTCTAACAAACTTGATAAATCAAATGAAAGGAAAACCATGAAATCTTAAATTTATTTTTTAATTATGTTACAAAAAATTGTATAGTAGGTACTATCGGGGACTCGAACGCCTTGACACCTTAAGGGCCTAAATTGNATTCGAAAATCTTGAATTCAGTTCTCTTTCTTTTCAAAAATAAAGGAATGTTTTCTTTCAGTAAAATTTTCTATCTACAGTAGTATTAAGAGTACTTTCCCTCCAGGTGGCATTACAAAATTCCAACCTGTATAGTTAACTACTCTGAGATTAAAGAAATCGGAATTAGATAGTGATCATAACTAGTTTTGTACTAGCATTTTGCTCGTGTAGATTTTGGATTAGAAGAAAGACTGACTAATTATTAGAAGTATCTATGCTGGATATAGTTTAACCATTATGATAAAAAATCATTACCGCGCAAAATATATTATTATTGTTAGCAAGCTTTCGTAATGAAACTTGACACGTTGACATCGTGAAGGCCTTAAGCATACACTAAAATTTGCAAATTTACTCCATTTGACCTAAATAATGATGAACTGTGTCACCTACATTCAATTCAAGTGGGACCAATATTTGCTAAACTTATGAAGCAATAAATATTTTGACCGCAAAGTGCACCATTTTGTTGCAATTTGATACATCAAATAGAATTTTGTAAAAACTACTTCTAGATTATGAACAAGTTGAAAAAATCGATGCCTAAGGCGGGTATCGAACCCACGACTTTTCACTGGCCGGGTGACTTCTCTTTCATCTGAGCTACTTAGACACTGGACAAGCCAGTCGACATTTTTCAAATGAAATACGCTACTTATTATGGTCAGCGTTTGTTGGGTAGAAGGTATTTGACTGTAGATGATACTTCTAGATTTTCCCTGTTTTAAGACGTAGCAAACTAGCAAAATTAGGTTAAATATAAGGTATTATGGTACAGAATTGCGCTGGATGCAGGCCGCTACCAACCGTGCGATGTGGAAGTCATAATTGGGGGAGGCCTATGTTCAGCAGTGGACGTCCTGTGGCATAAATGATAATGATGATACAGAATTAAATATTTTTGGTAGAATAAAACATATTCACACTATATGTAACCTACATATTGGTATTTGACCGAGTCACTCCATCCACAAAAGCCACACGTCGTAAAATCTTTGAAAACAATACCATAATTTAAAAGAACTTAATTTAAGAATAGTTTCATTTTATTCTAAAACAAACAAAAGATAAAAAACGAGACTCAGCATTAGTTTCATGATAAAGAATTTTAGAAGTGACAATAACCAAGATAAGTGAGTGGGACTAAAACTGTTGGATTTCTGGGTTTATCTGACGTGTTTTGATGTAACCGTGTTGCTCTCGACAGTTTATCAGTTGTATTTCTTGATAGCTCTCTGAAATTATGAATGTAAATGGTTTGTGATTGGTTGCCGAGTGAAACTTAGGGATGCGGCCGTCAAACCGCACGGCGAATTCTAAGGACCCGAAGTTGCGACTCCTCCAGGGTCTGATACGGGAGTGCTTCACTGTGAACACGACGCACAGTGAAGTTGAGGCGAACAAGGAACCGAGCAAAGGTGAGTGTATTGTTTTTTAACTTTAGATTTATTGTGAGTAGTTGTATCATTTATTGATGTATGGGAATGCTTTATGGTGTATTTTATTCAAAATCACAAGAAAAAAATACCAAGATAATTGATGGTTTATAACCATTCATACTCCAAAAATAAGGACGTTTTAGTATGTAACAAGTATGTACTCCTACACGTCTATTTCTGTAAGTTTATCTATGAAATTACATGGCTGCTTATTTTAAGACTAGGTACAATCAAATTAAGCCATTCCATGTTTGTTTATCAGAGAAGCAAATACGAGTAATCTGTTGCAAGTAATCTGTTTACATTTAGTCTAAACCTTACGAGCATTTCGGAAAGCCACTGAGTTGTTGAGATCCAAATGACTGGTAGTAATACTGTTTATTATTGAGTCTTCGTAGCCCTTCAAGTACCTACCAGCGAATCGAGACACAATAGAAATTAAATGTTTCGGTCTCATGTGAAAATGAAAAATTAAAATGAAATATGTGGTCTCATAATAACCACTGGGTTCCACGAGCTAAGGACGTCGCACAATTATCAACCCGGAAAGGGATCGTAACCGTATCAACATGAGGCGGTCAGTATTCTTTTTATGAAACTCCATACTGCAACGCACACTTAGTGGCATCGTAACATATACGCCTCGCCAGGCGATTGACATGGTGATGATGGCTCGCGTACGGTGTTGATATCCCTTTCCGAGTTGATAAGTCAGCTATGAGCTTTAGTTGGACGAAGTCGCGGGCGGTCACTAGTCAGTCATATTTGAAACGAACTTTAACTCCCCGATAAAGAATTGAGTTCATATTGACCAATAATTATGAGATAATAAAATTTATTCTTTGCATTATAACATGCAATGCTCTTATCACACATCAAGTTCAATTTAAATTAGCATGATTACTGACAGTTTTTATTGTTTTATTATTTAAGTTTACAACTGTTCTAATTCAATCGAGTCCTAGTTGATACTGTGGCTGGATGCGATCTATTATTAATCTTAGCTAAGCATGTTACTATAACGCTTCCGAGTCCTACATCTATTAAATAATGTCTTAATTAACTTTTATGGAACAATTTATGTCTTAGGTAGGTACTTTCCCTGGACCTAAGACGAGTTCGACCGGTGTTAGCTACGGAATAGCAAGAGCAAAGTTTTTAAATAAACTTGATCTAACATATTATGAGATAAGAGTAATTATATCTTTACTAGCTTTTGCCCGCACTTCACCCGCGTAACAGATCGTCATAAATTATAGCCTATTCTGGGTTATAAACAATAATACTGTAAAGTGTCATCAAAATCCGTTCAGTAGTTTTTGCGTGAAAGAGTAACAAACATCCAGACATCCAGACATCCAAACTTTCGCATTTATAATATTAAGTAGGATTAGTAGGATTTATTCATCTTAATTACGTGGAGATAACAGTAAATTCACTCTAAAAACCTGGAGGACTACCACGAACAATGAAAAACGTCCAATTGAAGCACTCGATCCGATATACGATACGATGTTGGTTGCTCGAGATTCAGTACAAGTAGGTATTTGAAAACTGATAGTTTTTCATAGTAAGAGGCCTTATCGTCTGATTCCAGAGTTTGGTTTCGTTCGAAATATTATCGTGTTCGTTTTTCTTGAACTGGATTAAGTAACATAGGATCAAGTCAGTTTTTTATTACCTTACAGTTTTATTTAAAAGAGAGTTAGCTATCTATCTCTCTGTTATTGTTATTATTGCAGTCTTTACAAATGCTAGTGCTATAGAAAGAAACTCAAATAAAATAACACTTTAATATGATCGATGAATGTTTTGAAAATGAAACAATCATAAGCTTGCATCTATTCTCGAAATGTTTCATTAGTATAGGAACTAGCTTTATAAAATGAAACGTAAGGAATAATGGCAAATCTATGTATATTTCCAAATAAGCAATCTGTAGTTGATTAGTGTTTATAACATTTGTGTAAGTAATAATCTGATAGATGCCATTAGTAGGTGCTTGGATGGATGATAAGATACTGGTAGGTAATTAGATTCAAAACATTTTGCAACGGTAATCGCTACAGAAGATCATTTTTCTTAAGCCGTTGAGGGCCCGCAGTAGAACTATAAATTGTCACAATTGTTATACATTGAGGAAGAAAGCAGCGGCAGTGTTTTTGCCATCCTCCGCCGCTCCATGTACGAGTAATATCTCATGCAAGGAGGGTAAAGGCAATATCTTGTTATCCCTTTCACAAAAACAGTGAAGACTGTCGCAGCTAAATGGTATTTTTATTCAAATCACGTCGTTTTATTAAATACATCCTTTTAGTCTGTAAACCCGGCAGATTGCATTGTTGGCTTTTGCTTATTCCAAGATCATATTTCAGCAGTTTATTTTGTAGGCCGTTTTCAAGAAAAGATAATAGCCGCTGCTACATACAGCAATAACAAGTTTAGTTTGTTTCTATTTTATGTAGTGGAAAGCCTTTGAAAAACCTTTTCTTGTTCATCTACGGTAATACATTTAAGGTGGTAAATAACCTCATTTCCGCTGCAAATGGGACACAGAAAGTAGTTTTTATTCATTGAACATCAGAGCGTCAGAGTAGTGTTTTCCTCATTTATAACAAGATACAGTGAATCCACTTAAATGCTCTCATAATATTTGGTTTGGAACATGAAAAATACCAAATAATGTTTAATTGAGAGTAGATAACTAGACTGGATGCTTATCGTAAGTGTAAAATGGTGCAGTGGGCGAGAAAGCTATACGGAAGCCAAAACCTGGATAAGGACACCTGTAGCATAAAGCGATATCAAACTATGTGTCCCTTACTACACCTCTCGCACAATACGAGTATCTCACGACAGAATTACTTTGCTTTTTATGTGAGCATGACTAGGAAAATAACTCTGTTTACACTTCCGTGAGAGTCTTTCAACCACCTCTGTGATCTAGTGGTAAGACCACCTAACTGTGCCAATAGGCATTTATTTATTTATTTAGCATTTATCGCGACATGCTCAAAAGGGCAAGTCACGAAGCTGGTCTTTCGCGGACGTCCTTGCTTATTGCGCATCCCTTGGAGAAGACACCGACTAAAAATAATGTAACCGTGATTAAAAAAAACAGTAAAAGTTTGATGTCTCTCCAAGAGGCGCGCAACGCAAGGTTGTGTGTATAATACGGTTACAGTAAGCATCAAGAATTACAAATTAATTTACTAAACAAAACAACAGAAGAGAAGAAAATAAAGAAACAACAATAACCTCGATAATCGAATTATCGATTAATCGTACAGATGATATCGTATTAATTAAAATTAATCGGCTTGACAACTCCAGTGTGTAAATATTTTAGATGATTGATTATTCCAAAGAAAGACAAGAGCTTCCTTGTTGTGCATAAAAAACCTCTGTCAACACGCAGTATTATAATAAATAAATTATACTGTAATGTTTTCAAGCTTCACCCACTTCCTTGTAGTTTTGTAAATAACTGGATCACGATTAACAATAGAGTCATCAAAGAAAGTTAGTAACTTAACCTCGGAATATAGTTAAAAGCAGATTCAAGGCGGTGTCAATAAGTCATTGTTTGGCTAAATCTTCATAAATGACACAGTTAGTAAATTGTGAGTACAATGCGAGTGTAATCACTCAATTGCGTATTCAGTGAATAGAATTGACCAAATTAACCAAAAAGAAGCAAAATATAATGCAATGGATCCAATAGAATATAGAATACTCAAAACTTCAAAAATTTTGTTTCAACTAGCCTGATTAGCACAGTACATTAAATTTAATTAGGCATGAATATTTTTTGTTGCAAAATAGCTCTTAAATACAAATACATAACATGTAGCTGGATTTGCCGACCAAAATGATGAAATACAACCATTTTGCATATTTCAAAGCTGCTATTCATAGCATTCATTTAAAAACTGATAACGAATGTTATTTTGAAATAGATTGCAAGCCTACGAAAACATCGAAAAGCAATCTCAATGAGGCAATAGAACTCCACAGCAAATAGTAAATTTCCGTGGATAGAGTACACTTACATTTCCAACGAACATTTTCAGTTATTGATTACTTATTCAGGCTTAGTCTATACGAAAATATTTGCTTTTAGCGACGATTTTCCGGAAGCATAGCGCAATTGTGAATTGCTTTAAAGCTGTGATATTGCAAGATATACTTTTACAGATGCATATGCAGATGCATATACTTTTACAGGCCTATTTTGTAAGTTCAACTTTGGCACTCGATTTAAACTTCGTTGTCTTTTGAATGGAGAATTGCCGATTTACAAATTGATGCGTTTTCCATTCAAGTCTTTCGTTTTAATAACATTGCTTAAATGTTAATGTGAACTTCAAAAATAATAGACCTCCCTCCCCATCAGGCCATGCTAGAGAAGGTCGTGTCCCTGCAGTGGAGAGCAAATGATCTGGTGCTGATGATGACTCATAGACTAATAATAATTATCTTTTGATACGTTATCGTTGGACTACTAAGTATTTATGCCACATCCTTTTAGGACTTCCTTGACCACCTCCGAGTAAGCCTAGGCGCAGACCGACGTTTAGTCGACCGATGGTTGACTTACTTGACTTATGGTCCTATGTCCCCTAGATGGGGCAGAGGGCGTCCACAACAGTCCTCCATCTCGTTCGGTCTTGAGCTTCTCGCTTGATCTCGCTCCAGGTCTTCGCCTCGTCCCGTTTTTAATTTATATGAAAATCTAATCGGTGTAATGTGCGCACTTCCATTTGGGCAAGAATGGAAGTGCGCACATTACTGATTATACTGATTAACTGCCCGACTAAACTATCGGCCGGCAAAAAGTTGGTGGACGGCGCTAGGCTAAAGTGTCAAGTAGGCTACCCGTTGCTTAAAGTTGGTTAATAAAGTTTACTCGGAGATCATGACAGAGGCCCTTAGTGTTACTAATGGAAACTTTTAGAAGACCAGCGGCCGTCCGCGACCTCGTACGCGTGATCCCGTTTTAGGAGTGGAGTTTCATAAAATCCGTTCTTAGCGGATGTATACACCCTATAAGGTAACTACCTGCCAAATTTGGAGTTTGTAGGTGTTATAGTTTCTGAGCTTTCGTGATAAGTGAGTCAGTCCCTTGACCTTTCAGTAACCCTTTTATACGTAATAATACTAGCGGCCGCCCACGAATTCGTACACGTGGACTCCGTTTAACCCCCTTAGAGGTTTAATTTTGCAAAATCCCGTCACCTACGTTCTAAAAGGAACCCCCATGCAAAATTTGAGACTCCTAGCACTTGTAGTTTCTGAGATTTCGTGATGAGTGAGTGAGTGAGCCATTGACCTTTCGCTTTTATGGATATAGATGGATTGTCTTTTAACAGATGGCCTGTACTGTCCAAGAACCTTCGATGGGTTCGCGTGCTGGGACGAGACTCCCGCCGACGCCACCGCCTACCAGCCATGCCCTGACTTCGTCATCGGCTTCGACCCTCGAAGATATGCTTATAAGAGGTTAGTACAGAGTATTATTTGATAAAAATGATTTCATAGTAACAAAAATGATGCATGTGCGTCTCGTCGTCGTGATGTTTCACGGAAACTTTTATTTGGCTCCAAATACCACAAAAGATAAAAAATAATAACGTCAATGCAAGTGAAGTGATGAGACTAAATGAATTCCGATTGAGTTTTTATCATAATCTAAATTGCTGCAAAACTGATTTAGTGAAAATATCCCTACACAACCAAGTACTATTTTCGTGTGGTACAAAGAGCTTCTGAATGAATGGCCTTGTCCTTTTAAGCCAAAACTGTGTGACTACCTTTCCAGTTGCTAACTGCGACCTGCGTCTGTAATTGCACCCAAAGAACTACTAAAACAGTCCCAAGGCCCAAACACTAAGTTAACTTTAATGTCTGTCCCATCTTTTGAAATGTTCAAAGTTTTGAACACATTGTGCAGGACGCTTCGGGCCGGTAGACAAGAAACAGTTGATCTATCGAAGTGAATCTAGACACGCGGTAGTAGCCTTATTCAAGCAACAGAACTGGCGTGAAGCACCGTGTGTAATATTACACGAACCATTTGGAGCTACTTTTTGACCCCCTCATAACTCAAAAACTATTTCACATGAACGTGTCTTTGGCTCATATACAGTGTGAGTCACGTTAAAGTGTACATATGAAAATAGATGAAACTAGACCTATTTTTATCGACAAAAAAGAGGTCAATTTTTTTTTGAGATTTTTTTTTTAATTTTTTATAGAATTTTTTTTCTTCCAATTACTTATTGTAAAGAAAACGTAATAACTTTTAAACTAAGCGGTATATTCTGATATAATAAAAATAATAATAAAAACAGTAATAATGCTAAATAACTGGTGATACTAACAAAATACATAAAATACACAAAAATGGCCAACAAATAATAAAAAATTATACTTTTTGAAAAAAATCTGCTTTTAAATTCATGTTTTTTTTTTGGTTATTTGATAAATTTCTCCAAAAAATGCCCCTATAACAGGTGGTTTTTATAACTGTATTATTCTCTATCGTATTATCTTTGTAAAACCAAAAATCGCATGTCTCTATCCCTATCACAACATTTGCTATGATCGTTTGAACAAAGGCCTGCCACAACATTATTCTCCGCTACAGATAGAGACAATTTTAATTTTAACTAAAATGCTTATTTTACTTCGAAATCTTTTGTTTTTATTTGAAATCTAACTTGTCTTTATCAAAATTACAAATCTAGAGCCATTTTCAGTTTCGTTGTTGACGAAGCTTTGAATGGCGCGCCCGGAGAGGCTTAGTTCAAACGATCATTGCAAACGTTGTGATAGGGATAGAGACATGCGACTTTTGGTTTTACGAAGGTAATACGATAGTGAATAATACAAAGTAATAAAAACCACCGGTTATAGGGGCATTTTTAGGAGAAATTTATCAAATAACCAAAAAAACACCAATTTAAAAGCAGATTTTTTTCAAAAAGTATCATTTTTTTATTATTTGTTGGCCTTTTTTATGTATTTTATGTATTTTTTTAGTATCGCCTGATAATTAGCATTATTACTGTTTTTATTTTATCAGGATATACCGCTTAGTTTAAAAGTTATTACGTTTTCTTTACAATATGTAATTGGAAGAAAAAAAATCTATATTTTTTTTTTAAATGTCTCAAAAAAAATTTGACCTCTTTTTTGTCGATAAAAATAGGTCTAGTTTCATCTATTTTCATATGTACACTTTAACGTGACTCACACTGTATTGAGACTTGCGAGATACATAGGAATAATCCCAACTGCAATAGCTATAAACTATTAAAAGTACCTAGCGTTTATTGCAGTTAATATTTAAAATTACCTAATGAAATGAAATGAAGAATCCTTTCCCCAGTTTACATGAAAAAGATCTTTAGTTATATCTTGAGGAAAATCATTTCCTGCTGATCTTCTAGTATTCTTATAGTAATTCTGCTAAAGACAATATTAATTGTAGTAGTAAACATACCTGAAGCATGTTACTATAGTTACAGTTATTCTATTTAATAACTTTTTCTAACCTTGAAAACTATCAAAAATCAAATGATCCTGCTATTATCTTATTTCCAATAAGATAGACCAACATGAAGTAGATAAACTAATAGATAGAAAAACTAATTCCTTCCACTGTTATCTAATTCCATTGACGCAGGTAAGTATTGTGTTTATTCATGATTGATATCTATAATTAGCCTTGCTATGACATCAATAAATAATAATCAGTATTGAATTAATCATCATGAAATATCAGGAAAGTGAGGTGATGGGCGCTTTATTGGTGTAATTTGTTTCTAGATAATAATCAATCTAAATCGAACAAGAAGTACGCAAATAGTTATACTAACTAAAATAAGAATTACCACATAGAGGCAATATACTTACATATTTATAGTTTATCCTCCACGGGTAACCGCCGTGTAACCTACATGGTTGCATGTATTTATTCTTTTGTACTGAAATCTTTTCTTTTCTAAACTTTTGACCTGGTTACAATAAGCCTATCGCGGTTTTATCTAAACACTACATATTATAATCATAGATTCAAGTAAGAAATTATAATACTATTGTAGCGAAATTGTAAAGAAGACAATTGTGAGATACAAGAGCTAACGTAATGTCTAATGTAAATAATAAATGCATCTTCCTTACATCTAAAATTAGCCACATACAAATCATAGTTGAACAAAGGCCGCCTGTGCCGCTTCGACACTCAACACAAATACGTCAGCATAATACAAATAAACAGAGAAGGCCCAAGAAATTCAGAGATCTTGATGTTAATACTCAATAATTTACTGCATTTCACTCATGTCTTTTTCTTCCTAGCTTTTACTTTTTAATCGCTTTTGGTCCGCGAACAACCCTTTTTGCTTTAAAAGCGCTGCTCCGTCCTGAAAAGGATGAATATCCTCCGTGGAGTTCTGTCATCGCCCGAGTGACGAAGATGAACCGAATCTCGGGAGAACTCATAGATACTGCTCGAGGCTCTTTTCCCTTTGCGCTATAGGTAATTCGCTCCCTAATAATGTTTTGGTCTGCAAACAGTACAGGTAGGGACAATTATTTAACCATAAGTAACATATAATGACTTTCCAAATTAAGTCCAGATTTATGGGAAACTTACATCAATTATGCAGATTATCCTGAGATATTCAATGAAGCGAAGTTGTTGTGATGAAATACTGTCATATTTGTGATCCAGTCCCCTTCAATGAGCAATGAGCCTGCTGAGTATGTTGCTGTGATGTGTCAGACACGTCTTGTTTTGCTAAGATGTCCATATTTTATTTAATTCAGAATTCAAAATCTTTGTAGATAAACAGATACAATAAAGAATACTTGAAAATAGAAGAATTAAGAAGCAAATTAAGACAGACACACGAACGTAGTAAAAAGTAGTTTTAAAACGTAGAAATCAATATTTTATTACTTAGTTGGATGAAAAAAGCGGTCAATTATGTTCTGTGGAGTACCTTGGTGACTGGCATAAGCATTACATATAGCAGTCTACTGCCAGTGGCTGAAAAATGATGACATCTGAAAGAAGTTCATACTTAGGAGTAATCCTACAAAAAACATCTATACATATATGTGGATGCAATCAATCCAAAATACTCATTTGCTATCCATTGATTTTAACTTTTACAAGTTAATAGGGTTGGCACGAATTTAATTGAAAACCTTTTCAAAATCAAAATTAAATCAAAATTAAATCGCAATAAATGGTTAATGTAAGGTTTTCGGTAATGTCGAAACAAACGGGGTACAAACGATATTTAGCTTTGAGAGCTGGCCCATATACAGGGTGGAATTTTGTAATGCCACCTGGAGGGAAAGTACTCTTAATATTGTAGACTAGCGGCCGCCCGCGACTTCGTACGCGTGGATCCCGTTTTACCCCCTTCATCTATCTTACGCGGTTTAGATTTTTTCATACAAATGTTTTTCCCGCTAACTCCCGTTCCCGTGGGAATTCCTAAGTATACTATAACCTGCCCAGGAGTATGAAGAATAATTGTACTAAGTTTCGTTAAAATCCGTCGAGTAGTTTTTGTTTCTATAAGGAACATACAGACGGACCGACAGACAGACAGACAGACAGACAGACAAAAATTTTACTGATTGCATTTTTGTCATCAATATCGATCACTAATCACCCCCTGATAGTTATTTTGAAAATATATTTCATGTACAGAATTGACGTCTCTACAGATTTATTATAAGTATAGATAGAAAAATGTTCTCAAAGAAAACATACGTTTATTTTTGAAATGAAATAGAACTTGCATTCAAAGATTTCCAAAAAAAATATTTGGCACACCCGGGAACCGAACCGAATACACCCTGTATTTTTATTGCATCGATCGTTAAGATCAAGTATAAGGATGAAATCTCTCTAACAAACTTGATAAATCAAATGAAAGGAAATCCATAAAATCTTACATTCTTTTAACCCTTCATTTGGCAAGACACAAATTGTTTGATTTTTTCAATAAAATCTATTTAGACCTAATTGTTACTATCAAATAAAGTTAAGAAAAATAATAAAAAAAATATTTGGTTGGTATTTTCGCGAAAAACGATTGTTGCTTATTTACCACATTGCCAAATAGGGGTACTTAAATAAAACATTGAGATATATTATAGAAATATTTTTTTTATATGTAAATCATAAAAAAATCAATCTTATTTCACATTTTAGGCATTAAACAATTTTTTGGCCATTTTCGCAAAGTCGACAACGACCTTTTTCTCCAACATTTGATAGATGACGCATGTCATCATACTTCACGATCAATATGCCGAGCCAAGGTTCGCTTTTTATTTTCTCTTTAGCTTCTGAAACTGGTATGTTACTGTTATCTGCTATAGTTGTTGACTTCAACACAAGAAAAATGTGTTTATCATTTAAATCAGTTCAGCGGTATAAGCTTGAAGACAGACAACACAGAGTCAGACAGCAAATTCTTCCTCTCTCCTAAAATGCTGTGCCCGACAGGGTCCATAATTGCATCAAAAGTAATTGTATACCATCTCTATAACATTATTCATGTAATATATGATTGATTTATTGGGTATTGACATTCTTTTGTATTAACAAAAAGATAAACCTATTTTGTTAGATGTTTGGCACTGTTGCTTCTAGGCAACATCGAGGTTCGGAAGCATGTCATATATTAGAAAACACAGTTTCTACGCCAAATATTGCTTTATATGATTAGTTTGATTTATTATGAATAAAATTTAGACAAAACAAAAACAATTACAGATGATAATATAGTATAAAATCATGAAACTTCCGTCTTTGTTATTCTCATTGCGCGTCATCTTGGCGTCTGACAGAAATATGAATATGAAATCACTCAAAACTCAGTCGACGACCGATTTACTAGTGTTTTGCTGAACTTAGCTTCGTAACAAAATCGAATGATTTGCACAAAACTTATTATTTGGTGCTGTAGAAATATTCAAAGTGGTTGTTGCTTATAAGCATCACTGCCAAATGAAGGGTTAATTATGTACAGAAAATTGTATAAAATTGTCGAAAATCTATGAATGCAGTTCTCTTTCTTTTCAAAAATAAAGGAATGTTTTCTTTCAGTAAAATTTTCTATCTGCAGTATTAAGAGTACTTTCCCTCCAGGTGGCATTACAAAATTCCACCCTGTATATTACTACAGTCCGGAATCTGGTCTTACGTCATCATGCTCTCGTGACAGGATGAAGAGTGGCGTGGCGATGGCGCCTAAATTGTATCACTTTGCATTGACATTTTAAAATATTTTGCCATAAATCTTTACACTCTAAACCTAAAGGAACGTGCCACTCTGCTTAGTTATAGCTTCGGATTTATTAAAGCTAAAAGCACTTTAGCAAGTAAGGGCCTTTGTCTACAGGCAAAGATGGTTAACGATTTTTAATACTGCAACGCTTGATGGTTTACAGTTAATAAATCACATCTATTTATAAGACGTAACTTAGTGCACTGTATATTATAAATAAATAAAATGAATAATTAATAAATATCCTTGGACATTTTACACTACGCTTCTAGTCCCAATTAAACTAAGCAAAGCTTGTACTATGGGTACCACCAGACAACGGATATAAACATACTTAAAATACTCTTTTTTTGTAAATACATACATACATCTTGATAATTTCGAACCTTACCGAAATTATCAAGATAATTACGCTTCATGATAATTATCGGATAATTATCAGATAATTTTCGGATAATTATCAACTGTATAAGATACATTTGTCTCAATGTTTCATAAGAAATTCTGATGTTACATTGTTTCAAGTCAAGTTTTTGGTTGCTGATTGTTGTCAAGTTATCCATCGCTAGTTGTGGAAAATGGATTAAATAATTTGACGCTAGATAACGAGTGATCGATGTGGAGCTAAATAGATATGTTTATAACTATCTATGTTGAATAACTCTACCTCACCACCAGACCACGCTGAGGTCAAAAAGTGGTTAAATTATAGAAATAAATTACCCAACTAAAACTTAAAATAAAGTCGAGGCAGCCAATCAAGTGTTATTCTTAGGGCTCTATTGGATATTTTATAAATAGTTAAGTTTGTTTTCCTATTTACAATACGTTTTTGTATGGACTTGATAGGCGTTATTTTAATATGTATAGCTAGAGCGATGCTGAAATTAACATCTGTTCAAGATGCCCCGTTAACTACTTTAATACTGCGCTGTACTGTACACAGGCGGAATCGAGCACTTATATTGGTTATATTTAAATCCATAAACCAAACTATTTTTAGATGATACTAAAATAAACTAATGCCCGTTTTCACCATCAATCCCTAATTTTTAAGTCATCCCTATGCAGCTATGGTATCACATAACCGGAATTTTGTTTTTAAAAGGGTCACTGGTGCAAACGGGCATCTAAATGAAATAAGCTGGAACGAATCAGTCTTTCATTAAAAGTAGGATTTCGTATTTGATGAAAACTGTTATACATTTACGTATATAAAAATACCTATGGACTCGTAAATATTAATAGCTATTATTATAAGATTGTTTTAGATTTAATAATATTATTAAAATTTTGGTTTGCCGATTAACATGGTAGAATTCTCACCAGCATCAGACCATTTTGAAATAGGTACATACTTAATTAAATTACAGATGCAATGAGTTCATTTTATTCCTTTACTCCAGTCCGCGAATCCACAGAATTTCGTATACGCGAGCACAAAGCTAATGTGTAACAAAATTAGCGGGAAGATCCAAGTGTGGCTACATAAAAAATACAGGAAAAACATCTGGCACGCGGTATCACACTCGGTATTTTCCTTGCAAATGTTACACAATGCGTCAGCTAGCCTTACTTGCTAGCTGTGCCCGCGACTTCGTACGCGTGAAATTAGTTTGAATATTTTTCCAGATTTTGCAACATTTTTCTTTACTGCTCCGCCCCTATTTGCTGTATAAGTATAGCCTAACTAAAGCCTTCCTTGCTAACTGGGCTATCCAACAGAAAAATATTTTTTTCAAATCGGACCAGTAGTTCCTGAGATTTAAAAAAATCTTCAGTTTTAATGTATAGATTAGTAGTTTTTATAATAAGAACTCGACTAAACCGCCAGGTTCATGTCCGTTTTCTCCGTCAATCCCTAATTTTTAAGTGACCCCTATGAGAACAAAATGCCTGTTATGTATTACCATAGGGGACACTTAAAAATTATTGATTGATGGTAAAAACGGGCATCAGACTCATTTAGCTGGTGAACGTTAACCTACTCGACTAAATTTTTGGTAATCGAACTCGTTTAGCACCCGAATAAATTACTCAACTAGTGCGAACAAGACTTAATCCTTTTAAATGATTCTCTGGTCCCGTTTTTACGTTTATTTGATTGACAATGTTGATGTTTGGATTCCATTATTTTTTTATTTGTAATAGGTATAAGAGCTAATCCACAACCAGGTGCCGTGCGGCACCGGTGCGGCGTCTGTGCGGTGCCTGAGCGGTGCCGCTCCGGTTTTCTACAAGTTTTTTAAAAGATGTATTGTAGCTACACGGCGCGGCGCTTTGATGTGATCGAGACGAGGCAGGGAGGGAGGGGCTGCCTCGGCGAGAGATCAGGAGGGGTGTAAGCAGGGTGACGCCGACAGTATTGCCACTTTGGGGAATTCGGCGCTAGATTTAGGGAATTCTGCAATAGCTCATTGATAAATGTGCTAATAAAAATAAACATGGCGGTGCAGCCAAGAATACGACCGGTCATAATAAAATCTTCAATTTCTTCAAACGTACCTGACCTAGTTTTATAAAATAAAAACAAAATTAATGCAAGCTTTTTATTTAAAAAACATGAAAATAAATTAAAATGCTCAATTTTGCCAATATATTTTGTTTCTATAGCGTACCTAAGTACTTTTATGACTTAGTGTAAAGGTTCAGTTGGATGGAAATTGGGTACTTGGATAATAAATAATTTCAAAATACTTACTTCCACTTTCATGGCACCCAGGTACACAGCACCAGTCCCTAGACATTGTAGTAATCGCGATCAAATACTTAAATAATGGAGTCCTTGTCACTCCACTTAACAAACAGTAGATATTTTAAATTATTCCTCCATTAATAAAAAGTTACACCCTAGTTTAACTCTGTTTTAAAGTTACATTTCCATTCTAAACGTCACTTTAACACAGAGTTCAACAATGGTGTAAATTTTGTTAATTAGAGGGATTGAGTCGGAGGAAAGAAATAATTATATTCAACGTATTAACGGTTTGTAAACACGTGTGTTTGGCTGAAAATAGAAATTGTATGAAATTGTTAGCAAAGTGGCGATCGCTATGGCAACTAGAATTGCCGAAAATTTTCGGCTGTTTTCGGCGAGTACACGTTGGCTAACATCAATAGTGACGTATTTCATACATTATTTTAGCAGTGATAGCACTTACCGCTTAGCAGTCGCCATTTTTCTTATTCAGTGCTTACATTTATGTTTACCGCCAATCACGCACGCGCGACAGTCAAAACAAAACATCTTGAAAACAAGATTGCCATTAGTTAGAAAAACTACCCATTTTTATATCAAGAAAAAACATATTTTCTTTAAATAGACTATCAAATTTTATAATTTTCAATTGCGAATTTCAGCAAATAAAAATGAAGACTAGAAAAAAATATTACATTTCAATAATTTGATGATACCCTATTGTTTGATAATGTCCCATTAATATATTTTATGATAGCATTTTTCCCCTAATTGTTCAGAACTTTTTTTTATAAAGGTAACACTGGATCATTTTCCCTGTATGTAATGCTACTAAATTATAATGTCAACGGGTTTTATTACTTTCTGAATTATATTGTAGCTTTTGAGATTGATCGCATTACTGAATGAGAAAGCATTTTTGGTGTCAAGATTGAGCGGTCTGATTCCAAGTTCAACACTTTCTCCATAATTTCCAAAGTAATTAAATACAACAACAAGTACCAGCATTGTTATTGAAATGGACGCTAAAGCAGTAGCTAGTTCATCGGGTGTCGAGGTGAGTTTGTGTTGCGCTTGTTGTTAACCATAATATTAGGTCCTTACCTATGAAATTAGCTTTTTGTATGAATTTCATGAACATTCAATTTTCCAAACTAAAATTTTTGCGATTGTAAGGAACCACAAATTCTGTGAAATTATGTAGGTAAATTGAAATAACATTAAACTGTAGAAAACATTGATTACGTATCTGTAATAAAAATATTCATATTTTTATAACGGAAACGGACGCCACTTATGACGAGCTGTCTTTGAAGATTTAATTCTAATTAAAAAATAAAAATAAAAATGTATATCAACGGATGGTGCCAGGGTCTGGACCAATTGCTGCCCAGAATCAACCCATAGTGCATTTTGTTCCTCAGGCCAATACTATGTGCCAATACTAAACCGGAGCGCACTGAAACTCCATTTTGAAAATAATTAATTTCGGTCAACTAATCAAACCATTGCAACAGCGTTAGATCGCTTATAAAGAATGTCTAGTAAGTAGCACTAAAGTAAGGTGTATAGATGCAGTATAATTAAGTTCAACATAGCGAGTGTTATAATAATGACACAATCGCGAAATCTTGTGCGTAGTACGTACAGACACGGTGTTACTTTGCATTCTTGCCATATTTACAGAGCTAACTATATGAATGACACTGAACACAAATCAGTAAAAAAACAATGTCCTAAAATTTAGTTTTTTAAACTTGAGTATTTAATTTTATCGACAATCTTCTTTTAATCTATTGGAGTTTTTAAAATTATTCTTGACACTTTTGTAAAAAGCTTACGCCCACTGTTTATTTCAATTGCGCCTGTTGAATGTGCGAGACAAAATTGGTTTATTTCAATATGTACTGCAAAACTAAAACTAAAAAACAGTGTGCTTTCTTTACGGGAGTCTCTCTAATATTACTCTACTAATATTATACATGCGAAAGTTTGGATGTCTGGATGGATGTTTGTTACTCTTTCACGCAAAAACTACTGAACGGATTTTGATGAAAATTTATTGTTTTGTTTATAACTCAGAACAACATTTAGGCTATAATTTATGATGATCTGGGACAAACTAAATTTCACGCGGGTGAAGCCGCGGGCAAAAGCTATGTTTTATAAGGTTTGTTATTTAAATATTCGTCTAATTTATACTAGCAGTTATTCATTGTTTTAGCTTTTTGTTAAATATTGTGTACTTTTGTTCGTTTCATATTTCTAGTGGCAATTAAGTGTATAACTTGATGGCCATGTAATATGGGCTGCTATTTAGCATTTTATTTCTCGTAGTATTATTTCTATAAGTTTTTCTTTATGACGAGTGTTTACGTTAGGAGTGTATTGCATTTTTTGGAATTAATTTATATTTTTTATAAACAATTAATGAGCATAGATCGTGTATATTAAATTTTAAGTCATTATTTTTTATTTTATGAAATACTAGCTTTTGCCCTCGGCTTCACCCGCGTAAAATTTCGTTTGTCACAGATCGTCATAAATGTTATGCTATTATGTTATTCTGGGTTATAAACAATAACACTGTAAAGTTTCGTCAAAATCCGTTCAGTAGTTTTTGCGTGAAAGAGTAACAAACATCCAGACATCCAAACTTTCGCATTTATAATAATTAGTAGGATAATACATAGAATGGTTTCATAGGTAGGAACCTAATACTATGAGCAGGATACATTCAACGTCAAGTTCGTGATACCCAAAGTGTCCAAAAAGTTGTCAACACAACCTTGCTCCAATTATTGTAGCAAAGACGGTGTCACGAATTATTTGAAGCTGACTGTACATAATTAAGTTCACCTATTTCATTATAAGTAATTTAAAATGAAACATTATTTCATTAAAGTTTAAGATTAACGAGAATGCCACAGGTGAACAACCAAAGGTAAGAAATATAGTTTTCAATCAACAAAAATAAAAAATTGGCCAAGTGCGTGTCGTGCCACGCGCAGTGTAGGGTTCCGTAGTTGTTCGTCGTTACCATAATACAGGGTGGCCAAAACAGTGAGGTCTAAAAGAAAAATTTAGGTTCCTTACATCAAGGTGTACCTAAATCACCCCCATATATATTATACGATTGTGCTTAGTTTAGGAGATAGAGTTAATTTTGTGATAGTTTAAAATTTTATGGCTTTAAACATTTTTATCTTTTTTTTGGGTTGACTTTTTTCAGATTTCTTTTTTTCGACAGATTTGTTATGAATTGCAGATGTTTGGAAAAAATAATCACCTTTCTATCTTTGATTCAAGATACAAAAGTTTTGCTAGAAACATTAAAATTATGCTTTTATCAGAACACTATCAAATTTTCAACTTAAAAGTTTAAGTAAAAAAAAGAACTTCCATAGGTCCAAAACCATTTTAAAAACTGCGCCGTTTCCTGAACATTCATAATAATACAAAAAAAGATCTACTTAATAGGCCACTATTTCCTGTAATCGGTCCACTAAAGTGGTAAGTCGGAGATTCCGTTACATGTTTTTGACTTTCTTAGAGTGAATTAATATTGGGAATCCTCTAAGTTTACATTACGTAGAACAGATTTAAAGCAGTAACTGGACAGAACATGTTTTTATTCTCAACGAGGAAGGTCTTGCCCTTCATCACACCTGGTGGAAACTGATGATTATGCTGAAGGTGGAAGGGAACTTCAACTACAAAGGAACTATGGCTTCCTACCTCCAAATATGAATAGGACCGATTCGATTCTGGAACTTGACTGAATGACTGGAGCGGGACTCTGGCTTCGCTTGCTCGGCTCGTGCGTTGTGGTCACAGTTCTAACCTAACCTAAACCAATAATTATGAATTGGACCGATTCGATTCTGGAACTTGACTGAATGACTGGAGCGGGACTCTGGCTTCGCTCGCTCAGCTCGTGCGTTGTGGTCTCAGTTCTAACCTAACCTAAACCAATAATTATGAATAGGACCGAATCGTTTCTGGAACTTTAATATATCGTCAAAGAAAGAAATCTAAACAAAAAACATATGACTTTGAATAATAGTGTAAAATATGGTTATGTTGAGAAAATCTAGGAGAACAAATAAAAGTATAATAGATGTTTATTGCTAATGACATTATGAAGTTGAATGATTCGGAATTATGAACATTAGAGACAGAGTAGTTAGGAATTGTGATTGTTAGGATGAAAAATTTTAGGAAGAACATTTTCGGACTTCCAATTTTCGGAGTTGAAAATTTAGGTGAACTTTGGCGCACCCCATCATCCTTTGTAATTCCACCTGAAGGTAAAGTACTATAAATACTGTAGATAGAAAATGACTCAAAGGAAACATTCCTTTATTTAAAAAAAAGAACTGCATACAAAGATCATGCCGTCCACTCCACATACAATATACACTCGGCATCAAAGAAATCGCACCTCCCGCGACAATAACTTAAAAGATTTTCTTCTGACACAATCATGGTGCCCGACCATATTTGAAAGTCCAATAAATAAACTTAAAGAAAAACACATTTAATTTTGAACAATTAAGGACCATAAATGTGACTTGAAAAAAGCCTGACTTGGGGCTCATCTCTGGGACTTTTTTGTGGTTATAAAACCAAATAATGATCTCACGTGTCCTCTTTAACAGATAGATAGCGATTAACCCCTATTTAACAGTTTTATAACCATAAAAGTTAGCTCGAGCGTAACTAGTGTAACTCCTATCGCTTTAAGAAGAAACACATACTTCTAAAGACACATTTTTGGGGTACCAACCTTTCCTTTAATGAAATAAATCCCAATATTGGTGGGAAGTGTGGATACACACGCTTGATAGTGTTTGTTGCGGGAGGTGCGATTTTTTTGACGCCGAGTGTATTATACAAACTCACTGCCTACTAAGATGTCCAATGTGCAAAATGACTGCATCTGAGTTTAATAATTTGGAGTTAGTTTATCCTAAGCCGCCACCCGAATCAGAAACTATAATATATACTTAGTCCGTTACATGCGTGAATCAGAGTTTCTTTTCTACATTGGATACAAAAATGATCCAGCTGTAAAACAATGGAGAATCGCTAAATCTTCTGATGCTGCTCAAATAACAAACGTCGTGAAAAGGTTATCCAAGACGTTTTTTGTTTTGAACGTCTGTCAATAGACATGTGAAAAAACCGCTGTATTTTAACTGGATAAATACTCAAACCGCAAGAATTATCGACGGGTCGACCCTCCGTTTTCGTTTTATGCATCTGTATTTTTTGAGTTGTTTGGAGTCACTAGCCGACCTCCGCATTATTTCTCTTCTCTCGCAATTATTCCTGGTGTGGCTATTTACACGCCAACAATAGGGTTATTGGTCGACGTTGTTAGGCCTAATACAGGCACTACTAACGACGACAATACCGTCCGTACTGCACTATTCGATAAATACCGGTCAAATTTTGCCGATATTTTGGGTGTTGAACAGTGGTTAGTCGACGATTCATACAGTTTTAGTTGCATCGTCATGTGGTTTAACCAATCGACACCAAACCTTTTATAAGTCCGGGCTGTAATGATTTATTGCAACGTGTTGATCATTTTTTTTATCGGCGGAACATAAAACTTTTAAGTGGCTCCAAAGCCATAATAAGCAAAACACATTTCATGCTGTCATCGGCTCTTCACAAGATTACACTAAAGTGATTCCAGTTATTTACGCTTTGTTACGTAACAAACAGCAACACACATTTGAAGCTATAAAAGAATGTATTCCAAACTTTTAGCCAAAATTTATAAAAACTGATTTCGAGTTGGCTGTGATAAACGCGATTGCAAAAAGTTTTGAATCAGTTTCGGTCACTGGCTGTTTTTTCCATTTTGCCCATGCTGCTGTGTGGAAACACGCATCGGATTTGAATATTTCCAATAGCCGTGAGGGCTGCAACTACGTGGCGCAATGTATTTCAGTTGCTCATTTATGCCGAACACCAAAATACTTGAAGCGTGGATTAACGTATTGGAAAAAGCACCTTCTTTCTATAAAAGGTATTGAAGTTATTGTAAAAAATATTCAATTTCCAAAAGAGTTTTATTTTGCCTGTGTAGATGTGTGTCTATGTAGATGACAATATCCGACACATTCAGATACAATTATTGAATAGTGAAATATCTGTAGGCCACGTCCTCGATAAATTACGATGATTTTCCTGTGTTGTTTTGTATAGTTCATGTTAATTTTGTTTGTATTGTTTTGGTTGCATTTTGTTAAAAATAAAAATTCGCAATAATATTTTGTTTGTTTTTGTAATTAAAATTAAACGGTAGTACCACGAGCAATATTTTATTACTGTTCTAACAACTTTCAACTACAGTAGTAAGACGGGCAAACACTTTACCGGTATTACTACTGGTAGTAAGAATGGTAGTAACACGGGCAATAAAGGCAAACAACGTGGCAGAGGGTTGGCATAACAAAATGAACTAGTTCCCACTTCGGAGTGGAATAAATGTTTTAAAAACTGGTTTGAACGCATGCAAAAGTGTATTAAATATCGCGGAGAATTCTTTGAAAAACAATAAATGGTAATAATCTATTAGATTGTCTATTGGCTCTGTGCACGATTACAGCGCCAACTAGCGTCCACAACTTTGTGGGCTCTGTAACATTGACATTTAGGTCGTATATTTGTGAAAAAATATCGAAATGAAAAAATAACAAATATTTTCGACGAATAAATTGTTGTGATACCACGATTTGGGTGGAAAAAAGGTTTTGAAATCATTTTGGTCATTCAAATCAAATGAGGTAAGTCCTTAGTGTGTTTAATTTTGATTGTGTCAGGGTTTGTTTACTTCATTTATAGTTAGGGTTTCTGCTCGAGCTTTCTCGAACTCGAGAAAACTCGAGAAATTTGGCTTTATTCGAGACGAGAAAAAAATGACCGGAGCTCGAGAATTCTCGAGTTTCGATTTTGAATCTTTAATATTCTTGAAAGCCTATTTTCTTAGGCCAAAGTAAGTTTTTAATTATTTAATAGCTCAACGTTGCTTTTAGACTGGCCTAGTCTTTCCTTTTTTAACCGATTTGATTTGCAAGTAATGATCTCAATCGAAACTAAGTAATAATGTTCACCAACGAGTATGCTATATTTATTATGTATGTTTAACTCTGACTGATTTAAAGACTGAAAAATTTGTTAACTAGACAGTTACCTTACCTAACAGACGTTAGGTTAGGTACTCGTGCCTCCTCGTAAAGTTTATTCAAGTCGTTAATTGTAAGAAATTTAAAAATTTATTAAAAGTTTTTATTGTTCATAAAAAAAACTATTTATCGTAATTTTGCTATTTGGACTTGTGTTCTTTAGAAAATAAGTGATTCATTTGTAGCTCCAGATTTTTATTGTTATTTATCCTTAAAGTACACGCGACTTTATGACTTTTGTTATGATTATTAGTAAATATTAATTATGAAAGAAGATTTAATTTTTTGTTTCTTTACTTACCAAAATAAGTGGTACTAAATTCTAATATTGATTGTTGTGCATAAAAGTAGGTATATTAGACTAAAAAAACCTGTGTTTTTATTAAATTTCAACCGATTTCAGCAGTTTTCATTAAAAGACTCGAGACCCGAGAAAACTCGAGACTTTGGCCTCGAGAATTCTCGAAACTCGAGAAAAAAAATAGGTCGAGAAATCAGAAACCCTATTTATAGTTGTAGTTTTACAGTAAAACAAAAAGGAAAAGCTACTTTAACGCTTTCATTATACGAGGGCTGCACTAAAAGTATCGGGAATGGAATATTTCCACTGTTCCAGTCATATTAAAATCTATTTAATTGCAAACTCCAGGGTTTTAAACATCGTATACCATTTATTTATTTAAAAAAAGATTCTCGGTCGTATCACAAGGTCTTGTCAAACTTGTTTAGTCGTTGAGAAAATGGAATTGACTCGAGAAAATTCAAGAGCGATGATTTATTATGACTTTTGAAGTGGTTTAACACAAAAACAGTGTGTTGACCGGATGATTTCTGCATTTGGTAATGAAGCCCCATCCAAAACCACAATTTATCGCTNGCGCACTGAACAAAAGAGTTTTTAGAGCAAGAAAACATAGAATTATTAGTCCATCCGCCGTACAGCCCCGACCTAAGCCCTAATGATTTCTATACTTTCCCTAAAATTAAGAATAAATTGCGTGGTCAGAGATTTTCATCACCTGAAGAAGCTGTGGAAGCCTACAAAACGGCCATTTTGGAGACCCAAACTTCCGAATGCAATGGTTGCTTCAATGATTGGTTTCGTGTATGGAAAAATGTGTCAAAGTTCGCGGAGAATACTTTAAAAAGCAATAAATACATTTTTAAATAGTAATGTTGTTTCACTTCCTTGATTCCCGAAATTTTCAGTGCCGCCCTCGTATAACAGTAAATATATTTAAATGTTCCTGTATCGCTAGTAATAAATTAAATATCGTTTTCAGATCGAAATGAGTATTGTTTAGAAGACCGGGTTTGTGAGTGTTACAATATCAAATTCCAACCACAAACCGTATTTAAAGGAAAGTTGTTGGTATTGGCTGGAAAAGTTCGAGATGTAGAAGAATTAAGAACAAAACAAGGGCAGAGTTCAATAATTCACGCCCTCATCATAAGGCAAACATCTGTGCACAACAACTACTCTGACTCATTTTTGTACTACCACGTTGTATAGTCTAGTTATTTCCAAATTGTAAACATCTATTAAACCAGCCCTATCGAAATACAGTCCACTCTTTTATTTTAAGTTCCCAGTAGGACCCTTTTCATGCGATTAATTAATGATATTAAAATGTATTATGTGGAATCGCTTCGCCATTGACAGATGCATCTGATGACAGAGCTTACATTATTTCTACTTTTGACCACCATGAGCGCTGCGATAGATTATGTTACCCCCACCTAGTACTTCGCACCCAGCGAATACTTATTTCAAACGACACAACTTAAAAGGCAGCCCTCGTACACCTTGATGTACAGAACCTATTTTTTTCTTTTAGACCTCACTGTTTTGGCCATCCTGTATAATGCTATGCAAAAACCAATCTTAACTGCCTACATCCGAAACTATCCGAAACTTTTGAATCGGTTACGGTTTCGAATTTTTTTTTTTATATCGGATATCCGAAAGTTACGGTTACGGATATCCATCCCTGCTTCAAACATGGAAGTCGCATCTTTGGACACAGAACTTGCAACACATGTATCTCAATTCTCAAAGGACTGACGATGCTTATCACCATCTATTTTTTATCTGGTGCACAATTTTTGATGATGACTCAAGCAGATTGCAAGATATAATGCAGCCACCTGCTACCAGATCTAGGTAGCTTTCTTAATACATTTTTTTTATTGTACACAACACAACGTAAATAACACCAGTTGACAGACATGTCAAAATAACGTAAAAAGAAATGTATGTAATTAACTTGTGTATAGTTAACCACCGGTTACGTTACTGCTATTATTAAATTGGGGACTTGGGCAAATTTTTTGATAGTTCTTACTTCATTCAAATTATTTTTTTATTAGGTATACATACATATAAAAAATACTACTTAAGTAACTACTATTGTTAAGTAATTACTTTGACTTGACAACAGATTTGAGTGTAAAAGTCAAACATTACACTGTAAAATAATTAATTATCAAGAATGCTACTGACAACGCCACTCTTGTAGCAGTTTTGGATGACACTGTATATAGGTTTGTTGTCGACACGACAAGAAGATCTTACAGAATAACCCAATTATAAAACTGAAAAATTTAATAATTATAGAGTTCCCGGAAGTGGAGCCGACTGAAGAGTCTGAAGGAAGCCTTTTGCGACTCAGTGTAATTTAACTTATAATTAGATCATTTCTATTTTTTATCGCTAACTAATGAAATAAAAGTGCTCCGGCAAATAATTTTTAACCTTAATACTAGGTAATACTACTAACAGTGCCACTGGTGACATCACGGGGAGTAGTCGACCAACTATCATACACCATGGAAATCGGTAACGCCATAACTCGACCACAGAAAAACTCCGAACAAATTACGTGCTTCAAACTATTTCCTTTAACAAATAAATTTAGAAAAAAACATTCAAAAGTTTATCTATGACACCACCTGCTTGGTTTGGTAGTAGGTACCTACTATATTTTTATGTGTATGTAAAACAGGCACTCAATCCTAGTAAAAAGATCCTTACAGACTTGTAAAAAGTGAGGTAAATTCAATATTCCTACAGAAACAACGCAATAACGTCGGTTATATAATATTCATTCATCTGGAAGAACGTATTCATATTCATTCATCTGAAATAACGTAATAAAACAAATCAAGTACTAGCATCTCCTCGTTAAATGCATTCTCTAAAAACATACGTGTTATTGCAATGCCATTACAATGAAGGTGCAAAGGACATCGGGAATTTTCGCTCAGGACGCCCGCCCCACAGCGAATATGAACCGTGAGGGGCGGATAGAGATCGTGAAATTTGCCGTACTTAATAACAGGTCTCATGGTGTAATGGTTAGCACTCTGGACTTTGAATCCAGCGATCCGAGTTCAAATCTCGGTGGGACCTACATCAACATTTTTGTTTTCTATTCACGTGAATTCTATTATTGTTATTTCGATTGATAGTACGTGTTGAACAAACTATTAGTGATCTACAATCGCTCCATTTGGAGGCATGCGAGAAAATTATACGGTAGGTTACTAACTCAGAACTTGATTGAGAAAACTCAGCACATAAAATCTGTGGCAATTTTTTTTTTCAAAATAGACGAGGAATATTGTGTATTCCTGAGACTACGTTTATACCATCTACTTAACAGGAAAACGTTCGGTGAAAACATTTCCTTTACCGTTTTAGAAAGAAAATTAATAATATAATCAAAAAGTTTGTTGATACCAATCGACCTTGTTTTTAATAAGGCTTCTAAAATATTTCGTTTCGGAAAACATGTTTTTAATTAAATTTTTTGTTATAATGTTTTCAGCCTATGTTTGCACACAAAAAATCCTGAAACAAGTACTTATAACAGCTCGTGCTACCATCGGACGACCCTTGATGATTACAATTTAGATTACAATGTAAAATGTTGACAATAGACAATATGTTGACACCACCAATCAATTGACGTACTAATTATTGGGGAATGGTGTCAAATTATCTATTAACTGTAATGTTTTTTCATTTGTTGTATTTTTCAGAGATCTATCTAAGCGAGAATCTGAGGTGGGATTGTGTAAAGCAATCGTAATCATTTGACAGTTCATAACGTACGATAAAGTCAGTTAAACAAAGCGTTTGACAGAATAATCGTACGTTATGAACTGTCAAATGATTACGATTGCTTTACACAATTCCACCTCAGGTTCGTACAGTAAATCAATCGATCGAATCGAAGCACGATGTGCAGAAACAACTCTATTGAGGTTTTGCTTGCATGATGCTCTCTAAATTCTAAATCATACGAAGAAGCGACAATTGAACTAAAAAAAATTGGCCAAGTGCGTGTCGTGCCACGCGCAGTGTAGGGTTCCGTAGTTGTCCGTCGTTAACACAATATATTTCAGAAGCAAGCAATTACTTCATCTAAAGTCACTTTCAATATTTTCTTAGAAACGCCTAAGCCATTTTAAAAGACCTATCCAACGATACCCCACAAAATAGGGTAGAAGATGAAAAAAAAATTCATCCCCACTTTTTTTCAAAATTTTATTCTACCACTTTGTCGGTATTTGTTACGGTCAAAGTGATAAATGTGAAAATTATGAATAATCGCCGGTTATTATTAATAATTACCGCATGGTTTGGTAAATGTGATTAATATGAGATCATTTGTGTATATAAAACTAAATAGACGGCTTAGGGGTGGCCCAA
This sequence comes from Ostrinia furnacalis, assembly GCF_004193835.3. Taxonomy (NCBI): domain Eukaryota; kingdom Metazoa; phylum Arthropoda; class Insecta; order Lepidoptera; family Crambidae; genus Ostrinia; species Ostrinia furnacalis. Next base: position 123,455 of record NW_021135425.1, read on the forward strand.
GGGCGACCCCCGCCGCACCTTAACCTAATTTTCACTTTAAATCAAAACAATATGTTATGGGCTTTATGGCAAAGTAATGTTACGCAAGAAACAGTCGAAACTCATTATGCCAAATTATATTAATATATGATATCACAACATTCAAAATGTGTGGCTGTACACAAGCACTATACACGAGACATTGTTCTTTTATGATATTTGATAGTACTAAGGTTATATTATTAAATAATCACTGATAAATGTAATTCATTTATTACTTTTACCTGAACTGTCGGTAATTATTCATAATAACCGGCGATTATTCATAATTTTCAATTTATCACACTAACCGTAACATATACACCTCCTCAAAACAGGCGCGGATCCACCGTTGTGGGCACTGTGGGCATGCCCACAACCCTAATTTGCTTGTTTTAATTATGATCTATTGATAAGATCGATAGGCTGATGATAAAAACGGCTGACTGGTGAGCCTTTAAAAAATCGAGCGTGATTGAGCGTGAGTGAGTTCGTAGGTACTCCAATCCAACTCTCACTTTGCAAATTTTTGGTGGCTGTGCCCACAACCTTTTTTGAGGGCTGGATCCGCGCCTGCCTCAAAATTACAGCTCTCAAGTGTCAATAGTTTCCAAGCAAAACCTCGGACGGACAGACAGACAGACAGACGGACATGACCAAACTATAAGGGTTCCTTGTCAGGACTACGGAACGGAACCCTAATAAAGGAACTCAGAAGCATAACCGAAGTATTTAACCTTATTTGTAAGTATTAAATTTTACCAGCTCAATTCTGTTCTAAATATAAAGGCACCTCTCTCCTAAATTATGTATGGAACTAGTTCACCCTCGTCGCAATACCTGCCATAACCATAGTCGTTTGAAGTCTCTTTGTATTTCAAACTGATTATTAATCTATCTAAGCCCTGATGCCAAGTTGATAGAATCTTTATTAATGACAGTTTTGAATAAAATATTACATTCCACATTCATTATTTCCGTTTTATATTTTCGGGTATGTATAGGTAAAGGAGATTAATGAGTTAATAAAAAAAACAAAGTACTTTTACAGTTAATCATACTACTTTGGCCAAAATTTCACGAATTATTACCACCAATGTTTTCCAAGAACATTTCAAGCATAACCGAATCGACCTGAGCAGTCAAGAAAAAAGCGATATTACGCCACAGCCTTTGTTATAGGTCGCGTTCGTAGAGTTTAGTAAACAACCTAACCAAGTAGGTTATTTACTAAACATTTCCGACTTACCAAACCAAACGTTAAATCAAACGTATTATTTAGTACCACCGAACAGTAAGTAATTGGAAGTCTTTGAGTCCACCACAATGGCCACTATAAAAACTTTAGTGCTTTCAATTTTCTTTTTACATTTTACTGCAATCGTAAGTGTTTAACAAGACTTATTATTTACTCAGACAGGCTCCTTATTCGCATTGGTGGTCTTGGTACCCGCGAAATTTCTAGTGTAGCATTGCCTGCTTTGCTTTGATCTGCATACAGCACTAAATACCTCTTCCTATCAAAACTCGTCGCTCTGTGGTGCTGAGGTCTCGTAATTGACAGATGCAAAAGATTGACTACATTTATACAAGATCGATTCACCTTTGTCTGTATCTTCACTCAGAGCGACAACAGGACGAGTCGCTCTGTAAAATTAAGTACGACTCTCATTTTTCACCACATCATGTACTAATGATACACACTGTGCACGTCTTATTGCCATCTTGCTGAAAGAATCTGGATATTGGCTGAATATTATTCCTTCAGCTAATATATCGAGACTGTAAATACTAAATACTGTAATTGACAAAACATCACTTTCGGTTTCAATTCCCCCCCGTCTTGGAATTAGTCTCGCTCATCCACAATGTGGATTCCACAATTTCCACATCAATGACCATAACATTTTTATCTTATGTTTAACAAATTTTTTTACTACTTCCTCGATTTTTGTTAAGATTGAAGCAAGGATCACTCCACATGCACATTATATTTGTAGATGGTTTTGGCTATCATAGCCTCTCTTCTCTCGCCATCCCGTTAGTACTTAAATTAGTACTTTAGACATCTTTCGGGACGATGGCAAAAGGTCTGACGGTATGACTAATACAACCTACATTTTGTGTCTCATTTTTGTTAGAGTGTGAAGGCGATTAGAAAAATATTGTTATTACAGTGGCTACTGAGACAACGTTAAATTATTCTCATTTATTTACAGTTCTGCAAAATTGTATTGCCACACAAACTAAGGTACTTGGAGAACATGTTGAACTCCGAAGTAGTAGCCAAAGCAGCCAGAATACGCCAGAGAATAGAAGCCAATCCCAACATACAAGACAGCGATAAAGGTTGGCCTATGCTCCTAGCAAAATACCAAGCAGACGACAAGAAGAACGTACCATTTGGATCATATAACAACTTATATAATAGACGTTTACCTAATTTTTAATCACACTTCATTATTATGTATTTATATTTACCAATAAAGATTGTTTCTGCAATATTTTACAATTTATGCTCATTAATCCAATACTACAGACACGGGCAACACAATGTAGAATACATCTGCGACTCATTAAACGATGTCACAGTCGGACTGTACGAATAACCCGCCGTATTACATTACGGCTAGCCATTTTCAAAAACAGCGCCGTTTTGTAATACGGCGGTACAATGAATAGCCGGATTGAATGCGGCTGAATGAAAATCCGTCGGAATGAATTCGGCTCGACTGCAAAACCCATACCACCATAAACAATATACAGGGTGCTTTTGTTATCAGTATCCAAATTTTTAGGAGCAACTCAGACAGAATCAGTAACTTATCGATTTACGTAAAAAAAACAACATTTCTTTTTCATATTTAATTATTTTTATCCGCTGCGCGCGGTTTAAAATTGGCTCACGTGGTTAATTTGCTTCGTTCATAGAAAAAACGTACAGTTTACTACAAAGCTTAATAGACATAAGGGTACGCGAAAATAAGCCTAACCTTTAAAAATTAAGATATGGACAACCGCGTATTAGATTTTCAATATTTTTTTCGCGGAAAATACCGCGAATACGATTAATTAAAATAAAGTTGTATTTTTAAATTATTGTATAGAGCTTATTAAAAAAATTTGGATTCTGATAACAAAATCATCCTGTATTAAAACTTTTTCCGAATAAGTTAGTCATGAGTTTCATTTCATACTTATGTTTTCGAATTTTTGCTTTTTAAAACACACGTGTGGGCCTGTAATTTACACACATTCATCGATAAACAATGTGCCGAATAGGCTATTTACCGACTACTTAACTGCGAAAACCTATTTGGAAGGAGATCATTCGCCGGTACGCCATCAGCTGATAAGACTCCAGCGGCCCTTCATGTAGCTGCAACTACGTAATATGGAACTTCGCCATGAAAATATTCCTCATCCCAACCGGTACGTGGCCTCCACTCCAGAACCTTGCTGCCCCATCACCCGTCGGTTCTGCGTACTATGTGCCCTACCTATTGCCACATAGCCCGACAGATTAGCAAACTGAAGTGGCAAAGGGCACACAATACGCAGAACTGACGGCCGATGGGGCAGCAAGGATCTGGAGTGGAGGCCACGTACCGGAAAACGCAGCGTGTGACGTCCACCCACAAGGTAGACCGACGACCTGATAAAGGTAGCAAGAAGGCGCTGGATGCAGGCCGCTACCAACCGTGCGATGTGGAAGTCATTGGGGGAGGCCTATGTTCAGCAGTGGACGTCCTATGGCTGAAATGATGATGTTGATGATGGTGAGAGCGAACCGTGGGATTGCGTCATAGTTTCTTAAAGCCTGCAGAAGAAGTAAATGCCTTTCTATACAGAGATGCCAATGCAAGGTCCAGGATTTGTTTCAATCTAGACGAGCATCTCTATTTTCTATTTTTATACATTCTATTTTATATTGTTTCTACAAGCGATTTGTGTAATCAGATGGAACCGTCAGATAATACTGTACTGACCAAGGTTATAAGTACCAGGAAATCAACAGAATCTGAAAGAACTAACAAACAAATTAAACAGATTTTCGAACAAGCTTCAATGATTATAACAGGAGTTACTTCTGCTTTTGGACAATATTGTAACAATTTCGATTCATCATCATCATCATCATTTCAGCCATAGGACGTCCACTGCTGAACATAGGCCTCCCCTAATGCTTTCCACGTTGATCGATTGGTAGCGGCCAATTTCGATTCACGTTGAAAAAAACTTCTTGAAAAAGCTACATAGTGTATATATTTATCCTTTAATTTAATGTTAAAATTAATAGACATAAGATATTTTATTTAATAAGATCGTTTCTTTTAAACGGACTCGTCAGACTGAATTAATGAAATGTGATTTTGTTTTCGGTAAGTTTGTGATCATTGGTATAATGGAAAACTTTCATACGTTGAATCTAAGCACCTAATAACGTGCCGTAAGTAGAAGCTTAATTTGGTATGGAATGAACTGACAGTGAAGACGGCCTGTTCAAGAAACCTAAGCAAAATGTTTTTGAAATTGCTTATAGGTCTTTTACTATTTTTGGATTTTTATATCAATAAAATAATATAGGCAAGCGTTGAGTATTTTGAATTTGGATCCGGCTTTAAAATAAGATATCTAAAACATGGAAGGTTTACTGTAAAGCTTTGTTTCAAGATCCAAATTCACAAGAATTTGGGGTAATAGGAACCTTACCAAGGCTACGATAACCAAGCTCGTTTTTTTTTATTTGTGTAAAAAAAATAATAGACTAGAATTCGATTTCGTTCTGTCGACAGACAGTATATGTTATTGTAAATATGTTATTAAATTTTATATTGTTATGTATTCCAATAAAATGGTTTAGAAATTTTAAATAAGAAAAGAAATACAAAACATCAACAGGCAACCCAAGTTTTACTCTAATTTTAGATTAGATTCCATTTTTATCTTTTCTCGACGACGGTTCCGCTTGAATTTTAGTTACCCTCAGGGTCATGATCGGGGGATATCAAAACGTAGCGATCTTTCACGATGGACTGAAGGCATGGCGTTCATGCTCAATATTTGCGACGTGAGCACTGAGCAGCATGTTCATTCGAGGGCAGCTCAGATTAAAAGAGACACTAGTGATGTGGAGAAACAGAAGTAATAATTTGATAATCGCCCTCCATTTCCACTGACAAACAAACTGCTATCCATCAGTAGTGGCTTCGTGGGAGTATTGCCATATGGCTAGAGAAATAGGGATTTAAGGCACCAAAACAAATCATGGGCAACTCATGTGGAAAGGTTGCATTTAGGCAAAAAGACAAAGTGCGAAATTCGGCATCAATGAACACTTCTTTCAAAGTACGAGACAAAGGTGGCAATATAGAGCAGCGTTGCCAGTTTTTTTTTTCGCCAAGTCGGGACTTTGGTACTTTTTGAGTGAAAATAGCGGGATTCTTCCGTCAGAAGCGGGACATAGTAAAAAAACGTATATAATCAAAGGTTTTCAAATATTTATCCTTTTATTTGACTTAAAATTACGTTTACTTGACAATAGATAGCAAAAGTAGCCATAGAAAATGTATTTTAACAAAAAAAAAAATATTTTAAATCAGATTTACTCTATCGTTAAATTCGTCTTTAGAATAAAAAAAGAAAAAAAAAACAAATATCGAAATAAAAAAAATATTCTTTAGAATAATATGGAGTTTCAAACAATAGTCTGATGAAGTGAGTGTCTCTCTCCGAAAAGCGGGACAGAGCCTGTCCCGCGCGGGACATTTAAATTTGATTTAAAAATCGGGACGTCCCGCCAAAATCGGGACGTCTGGCAACGCTGATATAGAGTCACTATATTGCAATATTCCAGCGTTTGTGTATCATCAAGCAGTCAGACAAAGAGTTGAAAGAACATTTCAAGTATAAGTTGGCTTCATCATAGACCACGGCATTGTTCACAGTAGGCAGAGGTTATGCGCAAAAGAGCGAAATTAACATTCTACTCAACTTTCAATCCGCTGCCTCAAAACATCTTAGTACCTAGGTAGAATACGTAAGAGCTCTTACACACGAGCAGCACATTGACGACAGCAAAGGCGACCGCAGTCGCCGTCACTTGTCGGCAGCTAGCTGCGACGACCGTGTCGGCGTACGTCTTTGTACAGGAGCCAGCCAGTTGAAAAAGGATTTCATTGAAGAAACACTGTTGTTGCATTTACTCCGTCGTCGACGACGAAAGAGAAAGAACCGTTCATTGTGGGTTTAAGAAATGTTATTGAATAGAGAACGAGACTACACACACCGACGCCCATGCTCTATTTTTTAATGTTTTATTATGGTAGCCTTCTAAATTCGAGTTCCATATTATTTCATTGTTTTTGACAGCACAAATTTTTTAGCAATTCCGAAACAATTTGTTCGGAACTCATTAGGTGTGCGTGTAAGCTCCTGGACTACTGACAGTTGACCTTCAAAATGGCGGAGGCGGCTAGCTGTCGCCACCTGCCGGCGGCAGCCGCGAACGCGTCGACAGCACGTCGGCAGCATGTCGACAGCTAGCCGTCGCCTTCTGACGTAGACTGCAGTTACATGCGTCGACAGCAAAATGCTGTTCGTGTGTAAGAACCCTAAGTTGCAGTGTGTAGAATGTTTATGATGGTAGACCAATAACCATAGCTGGGCATTAACTCGTTAATCCGTTAATCGTTAATTAACGAAGTTAACATTTCTATTAACGGATTAACTTTTAAGTTAACTTTAAAAATTGTTAACGGACTCGTTAACTTCCGTTAAATAATCCTATGTCCGTTAATCGTTAATCCAGTACCTACTTACTATTTACCAAAAAGATACTGCAGATACGCTAAAAAACGCGTTCTGACAAGTACGTTCGGGCTTCCAGAACTTCCAGAACCTAAAACAACAGTTTTTGTAACCAGATCACTAACGAAATGATATAAAAATGTTTTTTTTTTAAATTTATTTACAAGCTTTATTAATATTTTTTGACTTCACTTGTTTGTATGTGCAGGCCTGTTCATCTCCGCGAGTTTACATCGAAAACAAAACACGCACGATGGCCCACCTACAGGATACTATTCGACAAGGCCTCACATACGAGCGAACATTGACTCACGCACGCGTATTCTTGTGTATGGTGTATGATGGAAGAAAATAAAGAAAATGGTGTACTAAATACTGTGCAGTATTTAACTGCCTAAATAATAATAAAAACATAGAATGTACTTTTTTAAGTTGCCTCAAGACACTGAGAGGCAAATAAGTATTCAAATTCAAATTCAAATAATTTATTTGTGAAACACAGGTAAGGAGTATGATGTACAAACAAAATATGTGTTCAAGCCGTGATCAGCCTTGTCGGCATACAAATGTTAAAGCGTGATTTTAATATTACGTTATAGAAAAGTAATAATGAGCAAATTAAATGTCAAAATCATAAATGTCAGTTAAATAAATTGCAAGATTAAAATAAATTAATGCAGGGCAGTCAATCGGATATTAGAGTCAATAATATTGTCAAGGAAGAAATTGTAGAAAAACTTTATTTAAATTGTAGGAACTCATGTACTGAATAAAAACTGTTACTGACCAAAAATATAAATAGCTTTTGTTTAAAGATTGAGATATCAGTGCACTCTTTAATATGATTAGGTATTTTATTATAAATTAGTTAGTAGTTAATATTATTCATGATAATTCATGCTAAATCATGTATTTCCTCCGCCATTTTCCGCAGTTTGGCACCTCACGTCACATCATTTTACCGAAGTTAGAAGTCAGCCCTATAGCTTCGGCGCAGTGCCGATCACTGACGTTTGTCAACAAAATGGTGCTTGACTCTAGAGACAGGCTAAATTACACCATATTGTTAATGACATTGAGCATACATTTTTTTAAATACCTTCGCGAAGTAAAACTTCTGTACGCAGTACTTATTATTATTCTGTGGTATGTGTGGGACAAATCTTGCAACTGAATTTATGACCAGTTTTCCTCAACCGATTGAGCTGAAATTTGGTATACTTATGTAAGTACGATGACAATGTAATGTTATGGTACCATTGAGCTGGTCTGATGGTGGAGTCAGGAGGTGGCCATAGGAACTCCTAAATGAAACAGCAGAATCGCATCGAATTTGGGTTCGTTGGATTTGTCTTTTCGAGCACTTTAGTACTAGATAATGTCCAGGGTCCTGATGATGGAGTCAGGAGGTGGCCATAGGAATTCCTAAACGAAACGATGGAAACTTATCGAGTTTGGGTTTGTTGGATTTGTCTTTTCAAGCACTTTGGTGCTAAATTGTATTGTAATTGAACCAAGGCTCTGAGATTGAGATACAATAATAAAAAGTGTAAAATAAAATTATAATATTAAATTTTGTTTTTTAAAACAAGCTTTTATTCTGAAATGCAGTTGTACTAAAACGAAAAAAATAACTGTACTTATGCAAGGTTCAAATAATTTCAAAAGCTTGTAGCGCAAACATAAAAGAGGAATAAATTCCATGCGCGATACAAGCTTTCGAAATTATTTGAACCTTGCATAAATTTTTTTTTCGTTTTATTATCATGTGTTAACGGATTAACGATTAACGTTAACTTGCGTTAAATCTTGCAAAATATTACGTTTTAACGTTTAACGAAGTTAATTTTTTTATTAACGGTTTAACGATTAACGAAGTTAACTATTTGATTAACGGTGCCCAGCTATGCCAATAACTACATTTTATGTGACTTAAGGTCCTATGTCCCCTAGATTGGGCAGAGGGCGTCCACAACAGTCCTCCATCGCGTTCGGATTGTTAACATTTTATGAAAACCGCATTTATTTTCGCGTGTTCCTCTATAAACGTACATAGTGTAACACCGGAGTGGGATGACTGGCGAGCCGGCTGACCGGCCAGGCTGCGATGCCTAAATTTGCTGACACTCATATATTGTTTCATAGAATTGCGTCATCGCGACCCCACACAGTGCAATGAAGTCGTCTTTGACAAGTCAACCATAATAAAAATGGCCCAGGAGAAGTTATTGGCCAGCGACAGCAACAAACGACGACTGATATTATTCATTTATTTATTCCTTCCTCAGTTGAAAGTTATCCGACGATTGAAAAATCAGCCCTAAATGTCGTCATGGTAGGCCATGAACACAGACAAAGCGGGGATTTCGGCAAATAATTTCCAAGAGAACGATGTGCTTTTTCTTGTGGGAAATATAAATAGGAAAGCTAAAGCTGGAAAAATATTAATAACGACTTTAAATTCCGACAGCTATTTTGAAGATAATATTTGAGGCACCGCTTTTTCTGTATCGTATCTGTGTCGTCCATTTTTCTCGATTGCGAGCGGTCTCATATAAATGAACTGCTAAAACTCAAATTTATTTTTGGTTTTGTTACTTTGTACATCAATGTAGTTTACAGGAAAAAACTTAGTCTTCGTTATATTGTTTTATGTTATTGGATTAACTTTGTGATCACTGAATAGACATGGCGTGTGGGGACGGCCGACGTAAAGAATACATTTCCCCACCGCCAATAGATAGAGGCGTGTCGTAAGAGGCGACTAATTCCTGTAGCACATGTCGGTCGGCAGCAAAATTATACATTTCTTACGCAGACGCGAAATCTACATAATATATTAACTGGACAGCAAAGAAAAAGGGTCGGTAAAAAAAAATCTTCAATATCTTCAGAAGTAGGTACCTGACCCAGCTTTATGAAATAAATATTAGATTAAAGAATATTTTATAAAATGTTTTTATTTAAGTATTTTTGATAATTGTATAAAAAAATGAAAATGTAAAATAGTGGTATTTTTTAATTTAGTAACAAAAAATCTCAAGTTAGCGAAACAACTCTGTTGGTGTAACTCTCTCTATAGTTCAGCGAGCAGTAGTTAAGTACCATCCTAAACTACACCTCACTTAACACCAGGTGCTATTGCAGTCAAATACCTGTCTTGTTATCCATGAAAGTAAATCCAATTTTAGAAGGTCATGCAGGAATAGACCGAACAAGGCGCGGGAGGATCACTATATGGTGTCAATAATTTTGAGAAATCGTGATGAAGCAAATATAAAGATATAAATGGTAAGACCTTTAAATGGCCCAAAACTAGAAAAACACTACAGGAACTCAAGGTTGAGTTAAGGTAGAGAATATGAGAATAGGCTAGATGACAAAATTTCAAATACACTCGCGAGCAAAAGTACGAGTATGGTGTCATTTACATGAAGTTGTTTCGACGCGATCTTGTGTACTAATGAATTTGTTAGTAACAAGAAAAGTGGCACCATTTTAAAGATTAAACTTTTCACTTTAAATTGAAAGCACATTCATTTAAATCACACCAGTATTTAAAAAGATATCCCGGCTGATGTGAAGAAGTAAAGAAAAAGACATGTATCAACTGTTTGATACGTCGCGAGTTGCGACCTATTTACCCCCTATAAAAGCACGTGTTTTCGGATTTTTGCTTTCACACGTTGATCCATACACATCTCTGCTTCTTTTGACACTTTACCTGGGACTCTACACATTCAGAAGCAGCACAAGTCGTTGCACTATTGCAAGGTCTCAGCCAGCGGGCTGTTGCACGTCAGCTCCACATAAGCCAGTCCTGGCTTCTGCCTGGTCCTGAAATTTCGATTTCATTACCCAGTCATCATCCCTATTGGACTATGACTCTGGTTATGAGTTATATTTTCAGACAAGTCTAGATTCTGTTTATTACAAGCACGACGGGAGGAAAAGTGCACAGAAGACCGGGAGAGCGCTATAACCAAGCCTGTATAGAAGAAAAAGTACCATTCGGCGGAGGCTCTTCACGGGTCAGAATATTCCACAGCATCGTCTCAAAACGCTAGTAGAAAGTATGCCCAATCGCATCAGCAGTATTGCAAGCTCACGGAAGCAACATAAAGTACCTAACTACTAAAATGCGTGAAAATGGGATATCTGTTTTAACCTATTTACATTTATGAAAATACACGAAAAATACGCATTTTTATTTATCAATAATCAAAAGCCGGAATAAATTTTTATTTTCATTTAAGCACATTAAAATATTCTTTATTTCGTAAAGCTAGGTCAGGTATTTTTGAAGATATAGAAATTTTTCTAACCGACCCTTTTTCTTTGCTGTCCAGTGTATAAAAACTGCACTCGCAAACCCGCCTGTCAAGCCTTCAGTCTCCGATGGCCCCGCTGTCCTGGTACGGTAGCGGTCAGGGTGACGACGGGGAAGTTGATAAAACCTTTGGGAATTTGTGCCCCTAGTAAAATGAACGACTACAAAATTTTGTGTTTATAACATTTAACGCTGTTATGCTTGGCTGAGGCCCGCATAACAGATGTAATAACCCATCCTAAAAAGGTGGAGAAAAGAAACGAAAAGTAAATAATGATAAAATCGCAGGGACAGCTAGTGGCGAGCTGTAGATGCGTGGCGACAGCTCAGACCCCGATCTCCAGATGGCCCGGATTGATTTGTCGCCTCGCCTTCTGGCTTGCCTTAACCGGTCGACCAGGAGTGGAGTAGCAAGAGCAGAAGCTATGCTCCAGGTTGGAAGCGTAAAATGTCATAACGCCGGGGGCATGCTGACCGATAAGGCGATCTTGCGCCCCGCAGTCTCACCTCTTGACAACAAACCGTTCACACAAATGTTGCTGCCCTCGCTGCCACCCGGCAGCTTATAATGGGGCGGCCCATTTAGTGAGCAGCGAGTGTGAGAGTTATCAAGATGAGACATTTGATGTGGCAGGCGTCCCGTAGTCTCATCAATATCCCGGCAACCATTCCAGCAATTTCCCACCCATAGACCCGGTTTAGGTCCCACCTCTCTGCAATAATCCTTGCACTTAGCGGGTGCTGTCTTTGGCTGTATCTCCTCAATAGTAGGTACAGGCAGAGATACCTACCTATCCGCTAGGTGTACACATCCCATTTTTAACCAGAGCTGATATAGATAATTCAATCACAGATTTGAAATCGTCTTTAAAAATTGGACTAATATCACGTAACATAACCCAATTATCAGACATGCTGTTGTACAGTGTTATTGGTATTAATCCTTTATTCGGTTAAGGACAGATTCTGTTTAGGACAGATTAGGTTTACGACAGATTCTCTATACGACAGATTCGTTTTAAGACGGATTTTGTACAGTCAAGAAAAAAATGATTTTTATAACCAACGCAACGTCTCAAAATCCGTTTTTAACCGACTTCAAAAAGGGAGGAGATTATAATAATAGGTTCGGCTGTAACTGTATGTATGTTTTTTTTTCTATATATGTTCACCGATTACTCCGTCAATTGTGGACCGAATTTCAATTCTTTTTTTGTTTGACAGGGTACACTTCTAAGGTGGCCCCATTGTCACCAAGTCAGGATCTGATGATGGGATCCTAGAGAAATCGAGGGCAACCCTCAAATTTTATAGGCACGTACATATATCGCTTTTCATATTGATTCTAAAGTGATTCAAGTATATGCGTCTGGTAGTCATCACCTAATATTGACGAGGTGATGATGGAAGGTAAACCTCCTTATTACATACGTACATACGTACCTAAAATATTTAAATAATTATTTAAATATTTTAGGTACGTATGTACATACCTACAGTTGTATTACTTCAGGTTTTTTAGGTAAGCTGATGATGAAAGGTCAAACTTCAAAACTATAGAATAACAAGGAGTAAACAACTAAAAATCATGAAATAAATTAATTTTAACAAAAAAATTAAAACAGACTCCAAAAACCGGCACTAAAAAGTTGAAAATAAATATATTATAATATTTATTTATTAGGACAAATGAGTACTCTTTAGTTTAATTATTATACTGGCTATTTGATTTGAAGAAGATCGGTATATTGTGCATATTAAAAATATGACTGACATTTTCATGTCAATTATTGAAATATTATTTTTGAATTGTCTGCGTTTTCAGAAAATTAGTTCAATAAATAATCATCTTTGCTGATACTAAAAATTATTCATGGTAAAAAAGGAAAACCTGTGATAGGTATTGCGAGCTGGTTACCGATATAATTTTGTGCAGAAGAATAAAAATGGGACAACAAATTGGAGATGTTTTAAAAGAAATGAATGCAGTACGTCTATTACGCTAAACGATAGTAACGATATAAAAGAAGGAAAGCACACTTGTGTTGCCGATGAAAAAAGAAATTTAATAGACGGACTGATGGAAGATTGTAAAAAGAAAGTGTGCGAAAATCTGGAACCTAGCTATTCCAAAGATCTATGAAAATTTTATGGAGTCTGTAAATTGTTTAGAAGAGCACGATAAACCAAGGTTTGAAGAAAAAAAAGATTTACTATTCAAAGCCCGAAAAGATTATCTAAATTTGGACAAAACAACCATAAAAAATCTAAAAGAATTGAAACTACCTCATAGCCTTGTCGAGGACTTTTTTTTATTTGATGAAGGATTAGATGATAAAATATTAATAATTGGAACGCCTTTGGCCAAGGAATATCTAAAAAAATCGGAAGTGTTACTACGGCGATGGCACANAACTATTTGATTTTTTTCTAAGATCAAAGTTTTAGCAAGATCAAGTTACGTATTTAATGTATTTTTTATACAAGTAAATCTCGCGACAAGCTTTTAATCATATAAATTGAGTAAAGTAATAAGTTGATGGGTTTGTTTTATTTTATTCTTTTTAGAGCATTAAAAGCTTGTTTTTGAAAAATATTTTTTTATTTAATTTTTTTACTTAAACTTTTAAGTTGAAAATTTGATAGTGTTCTGATAAAAGCATAATTTTAATGTTTCTAGCAAAACTTTTGTATCTTGAATCAAAGATAGGAAGGTGATTATTTTTTTCAAATATCTGCAATTCATAAAAAATCTGCCGAAAAAAAGAAATCTGAAAAAAGTCAACCCAAAAAAAAGATAAAAATGTTTAAAGCCTACTAGGTCATAAAATTTTAAAATATCACAAAATTAACTCTATCTCCTAAACTAAGCACAATCGTATAATATACATGGGGGTGATTTAGGTACACCTTGATGTAAGAAATCTAAATTTTTCTTTTAGACCTCACTGTTTTGGCCACCCTGTATATTTCAGAAGCAAGCAATTACTTCATCTTAAGTCATTTTTTATATTTTCTACTAAGGAATTTTTACTGATTAAGAAATTTTATAATACAGTGTGAGTCACGTACATAGTGAAAATAAGTTTAATCTATAAACTAGACCTATTTTTATCGACAAAAAAGAGGTCAAAAATTTATTGAGATTTTTTTTGAATTTTTAATAGATTTTTTTTTCCAATTACTTATTGTAAAGAAAACGTAATAACTTTTAAACTAAGCGGTATATCCTGATAAAATAAAAACAGTAATAATGCTAAATAAGATCTCTCCTGCCTTCGTTCAACACCCTACGGAAGTTCACAAAGATCATCCGACCGGACTTCGCAATTACCCAAGTGTTAACCAACCACGGATATCACAAAAGCTACTTAAAACGTTTCCAAATCGTCGCAGATGACCACTGTCCTTGTGACGACCAAACGCCACAAACATGGGAACATCTTCTTACACAATGCCATAGATTCGTCACACAACGCCACATCCATGAAACCACTTCTCGCTTGCTTAACGTAAATCCTTACAATCTAATAGATATAACCAAAAAAGAAGAAACTACCAATAGCTTTAAAATATACATAACCTATATAGTAAACAGCCTGAAAGATTTTAATAAATGAACACCCACAAAATCTCCATCTAAAACACCGCATTGCAATTGGAGTAAACCGTTAGCACCAGTTGCAAGTGCATTTCAGTAGCACTAATACATATAAAAAAAAAAAATAACAGGCGATACTAAAAAAATACATAAAATACACAAAAAAGGCCAACAAATAATAAAAAATGATACTTTTTGAAAAAAATCTACTTTTAAATTCGTGTTTTTTGGTTATTTGATAAATTTCTCCAAAAATGCCCCTATAACAGGTGGTTTTTATTACTTTGTATTATTCTCTATCGTATTAACTTCGTAAAACCAAAAATCGCATGTCGCTATCCCTATCATAACGTTTGCAATGATCGTTTGAACTAAGCCTCTCCGGGCGCGCCATTCAACGCTTTGTTAACAACGAAACGGAAAATGGCTCTAGTTTTGTAATTTTGATAATGACAAGTTAGATTTCAAATAAAAACAAAAGATTTTGAAGTAAAATAAGCATTTTAGTTAAAATTAAAATTGTCTCTACCTGTAGCGGAGAATAATGTTGTGGCAGGCCTTTGTTCAAAAGATCATAGCAAATGTTGTGGTAGGGATTTTTGGTTTAACAAAGATAACACGATAGAGAATAATACAAAGTAATAAAAAACCACCTGTTATACGGGCATTTTTGAAGAAATTTAACAAATAACCCAAAAAAATACGAATTTAAAAGTAGATTTTATTCAAAAAGTATCATTTTTTATTATTTGTTGGCTTTTTTTGTGTATTTTATGTATTTTTTTAGTATCGCCTGTTATTTAGCATTATTACTGTTTTTATTTTATCAGGATATACCGCTTAGTTTAAAAGTTATTACGTTTTCTTTCGATTAGTAATAGGAAGAAAAAAAAATCTATAAAAAATTAAAAAATATCTCAAAAAAAATTTGACCTCTTTTTTGTCGATAAAAATAGGTCTAGTTTCATCTATTTTCATATGTACACTTTAACGTGACTCACACTGTATATGAGTCAATGACTAAAACTCTTAAACGTAACTGATTTATCTTAACCGTTATAGTTTTCCTTGAAATTTCATGAAAAGTAAGTATTATTACAAATTTTCCAGATTTTTCAAGCCAACAGTTTAATTTTTAGAGGGAGGCCCTACTCGAACAAAAATTGGCAATTTAAACTTTAATAATTTGCAAACAGAACCCTAAATGTAAAAATAGTATTAGAAACCCCTAAGCCATTTTAAAAGATCTATCCAACGATGCCCCACAAGATGGGATAGAAGATGAAAAAAAGTCATACTTTACGTGTAGGGGAGCATAATAGTTTCCAAGCAAAACCTCGGACAGACAGACAGACATATCGAAACTATATGGGTTTCTTGTCAGGACTACGGAACCCTAAAAATGTGTTGCATTTTAAAAAGTTATCAATGGCCGTGGAAAAAAATGTTGATAATTCATTGAAATAAAGAAGCATGTTTATATCTGGTTTTCAATACTCTTTTTTTTTCAGGTATGTCCACTGTGTGGTTCGGTGGTGCGATATTACTTCATACACTTCAATTATAAAATATTGATGTGTGGGAATGCTGCCTGTGAGTATCCATTTACCAATTCAGATGTTGTTTTTACTAAAGAAGACCCTAATAAGGAATACGACCAAGTGGTGGACCGCATCAAGCGACCGGTTTCCCCGTCTGCTACGCAGTCCACGGTATCAAGCGAGGACTGGTCTGAAATAGAGAGGCTGGCCGGATACAGTAAGGCTGAAGAGCAGCTGGCCATTCAACCAGCTGAGGCCCAAGAAAAAAAACCAGCTAAAGCAAAGAAGACCCCTGAAGAAGTTGCTGAAGAAGTTGCTGAAGATGAAACAACAAAACAATTAGTAGAGGAACTTCGCAAAGTTTACACAAAAGATGCGAAGCCGACTGAAAAGGACGGTATTATAAAAAATGAGAAATGGTTAAAAAACTTGATGGATATGCAAGAGACTTCAGGCCGTAAACTGGTTAAAGACGAGGAGATGAAAATACTCCAGGAAAGCAAGCAACAAATAACCGGGTTAGGTGAAGTCATGGTTGATATTAATATGGGGGCATCAAGCAGCAAGGCTGTAATCAAGATAGATATACAAAAGAAAAATTGAAGGAAATATAATTTTCCTCTCATTTATTCATATTAAATTTATGTGTGTCATAAAAATAAGTTAAATAGTAACTTATTTTTAACTAAGGAAATATAATTTTTCTCACATTTAATCATGTGTATTGTGTGTCAAAAAAATAAGTTAAGTAGTAACTTATTTGTATAGATCGTTTCGTCCACGAAGACGCGCCACATTTTTCTTCCGCTAATGTTTGAGTGTTATCGGTACACGCTAAATTATCCATGAGTGCGCTGCAGACTCACACTATAATAATGACGTTCGGATTGCTCGGATCAAACTTCCCGCACCCCGCGCTTCCCTAGACACAAAAATTGGTGGGGCGCGTCTTCATGAATGAAACGATCTTATAACTGTTGTAGTATGTATAAAATGGCACTTCACAAGAGTAGGTAAGTCAAGAGATTTAAAAAAAAGTACTTACTTTTTATACCTATACCTACTATTATGACATGCAATTTTATTTGTGTGTATTAGTGATTAGGTATAAGTTAATCTGCTATATTATGCAAATACATGTTACATTTAATAATAATAGGTGTAGTTCTGTCTTAATTGTCACTAATTACCTGAAACTTTCATTTTATTTAACTTTGTTTTTACAAGGTACAAATTAGGTTATTATTAAGATTATACTCCGTACGCGTGAATCCCGTTTTCCCCTCTAGGGTTTGAATTTTGCAAAATCCCGTCTTAGTGAGCACCTACGTTCTAAAAGGAACCCCCATGCAAAATTTGAGAATTCTAGCACTTGTATTTTCTGAGATTTCGTAATGAGTGAGTCAGTCAATCAGTGACCTTTTCCTTTTTTAGATATACATTTTATTTGTAAATTATAAATTATATTATTTATTTGAAAAAGAAAAACATAAAAGATTACATTCTTTACAAATACGTACTAAATGTCTAAGATAAATATTAAGAAATAAATGTTGTATGTATTAGTATTTTTACATTGTGTGTTTTATTTACTTTTCTTGCAAGAACCCTTTGGATTATTCATTTTGGTAAGCTAGTTAAATAAATAAATAAATCTTTGGACAATCACACACTGCGCCAGCTAATTAATTTTTGCTATTCTTTTTATACTACTAAAACAGTAAAGCAGTTTAACATACCTAATATGACTTTCGCTTTACATGATGCACCATATTAATTTATGTGTTATAGATGTTCCCGCGACTTTGTACGCGTGAAAATAGTTTACCACCAAACAAAAAAACAAACTCTTCAGCTTTATAGACTATCTACGTCATTTTATAAAAGCTGAAAGCTTGTCAGCGTATGCTCCCGACAGACAGTTTTAACAGTTCCAACTCCTTGCCAATAGCTGCCAAAGCCACGGTGACCCAAACATCGTGATTCACCAACATTCTAACCTATTTATATTAGGAGCAGCTTTTATAACCTTAAGGGTTAAATAGGTTTGTGGAGGTCGTTTTATTGAGGATATACTATGTATTTGCTTCAACTGAACTTTTGATTACCTAGATTGGTCAATATTTTTGTTTGTCCCTTCTATCCCATATGCGATACTGAAAATAATTTCAGCGCGTAGATCGTACTCGAATACCAAGAACCAACTTCGCACGATAAATAAATATCGTAAAAAATTGGTGACAGTGTAGATGCGAACAAGGTCCCTGTGGGGCAAAATATTATTTGCTCTTAAAACAGTCTTACCAACCAAAATAGAATTAAATAAAACACAACCGCTCTTAGTTAAAGCACAAAACGTAAAGTAAGAACTAAACTTGGCGAACCTAGGTCGCCCTCCAGCTAAATTGGACAGATTTAGGCCCAAATTAGTTGGCAACGCAGCCTTCCTTACTGAAGCAAATATAAAGCTGAGAACTATTCATTCCAGTTGGATATTGGAAAGCTGGCTTAATATGTACTTCGTTGTCTTTGCATAATACGAGTAAGATGGATGACTTTGGGTCGTGAAAATTTTCTTTTTCCATATTTGAGTAACGTACGCTTACAAGTTGTGTAACCTCAATATTATATCCAGCTATCTTCTGCATTGAATCTTATGAAAGAAACTTGTACGCTCAAGTTAATTTTTATTATTCATAGTAAACCATTACGTAGGAGTCTAATATTAGGTATTCTATATTTTTTCGAAAAAAACAATAGGACGGCTAACTTTAATGGTCCATCATTACAAATTACATACCATTACCTACGTCTATTTTTTTTTCTTCAATTAAACTACGACCAAAGCTACCTACGTAAAATGACGTCAGAAACGGTAACAAGCAGCCCAACTTAAAATAACTTCTGAAACATTGGTGTTTTTCAGGAATCGTAAAACGTGCCCTTATCTGAGCTATTATGCAAATTGGAGCCAATAAAACTTATCTCGAACTTGACTGTGATGATGGTGGATGGACGGGGTCGATTCTCCCATTAGAGATACCTATTTATAATCCATGCCTAACAGGAACATTATTTTTAGTTATATTTGAATAGCAAGGAGAGTGCATTTCGATTGCCGATTTCCATTTTGCCTACCCTGTCGAAACTTTGTGAGAGATTGGTCCATAAAGCTATTTACCCACAACTTCATAATTCAATCTTGCAACAACAGCATGGTTTTGTGGAACGTCGCTCAACTGTCACCAATCTACTTATTTACACAACTGATCTATTTGAAGGTCTTGACGAAAACAAACAGATTGATAGTATTTATACTGATTTTCGCAAGGCTTTCGACAGGGTGGATCACAAAATCCTACTTGAAAAAATTGCATTCAATGGTATTCGAGGAAATCTTTGGAGGTGGTTCAAATCCTATGTCTCCAATAGAACTCAAATGGTAGTAATTGATGGTTTTGAATCCACATGCGTTGAAATCACATCCGGTGTACCGCAGGGTTCGATTCTTGGGCCACTTTTATTCGTACTTTTCATTAATGACATATTGAAATGTTTTCACAATAGTAAATTTCTTCTGTATGCAGATGACTTAAAAATATATAGGACTATCAATAATTCAAATGATCATACCAAACTACAAAACGACTTAGATAGACTATCTTTATACTGCGATGTTAATAAACTTGGACTAAGTACTAATAAATGCAAAGCTATAACGTTTACAAAAAAGAAAAAAATTAGTAATTACTCGTACTCACTCTGCGGTACTACCCTTGGGAAGGAAAATAGTATTAAGGATCTTGGGATCACTCTTGACAGTAAACTACACTTTGATATACATATTAATAATATTGTCAACAAGGCTTTCAAAATGTATGGCTTTGTCATCAGATCTGGTGTAAAGTTTAAGCAGAGCTCAACGTTCAGATACCTTTTTGTGTCTTTAATTCGCTGTCAACTAGAATATGCTGTAACAATATGGAATCCTTTATACGAAAAATACAATCTTGTACTTGAAAGAATACAAAAGAAATACCTTCGATACATACATTACAAATGTCACCATAAACGCTTATCGTACAAACTGTTACTTAACAAATATAAATTAACTGACTTTCGATCCAGACGTATACAACTTGAAACTATGTTGCTACATGATATTATACACAATAGATATGATTGCACAGAAATTACTAATAAATTAAGATATAGTGTACCCACAAGATCGCTAATGAGATCTTCGCGAACGCATAAATTGTTTGCAATCAAGCCTTGCCGAACCAATGCAGGTATTCGGTCACCAATTAACAGAATGCTAAAATTATATAATGAAAACTTCAACGATCTGGATATCTTTTCACTAAGTCATGATAAGTTTCGAGGGCTTGCTGTTGATATGCTCAGTTCAGCCCCGTAAGTTCCATATGTAATTGATATCACACGCCTGCTCTGTAGATGCACCCACTCGCGAGAAATGCCTCTGAACCCAAGGTTTCACTTCGATCACCGTAGGGCGGACAGGTGTGTGGTATCTCTTGCATATCACCAACCAACATGCACGGTTGGGTTGTTGAAATTATGTAGGTACAAAATATTGCTTTGTATAAGTTATTTTACATGCATACTTAACTTAGTTAAAATTATGTAAAAGACGAACTCCACCTTAACACTAGTTGATAAGTAAACTGAGACCAGCGCTGTTGGATTCATAATAATAATGTACATTATTTTATACTATCTTCTTTATATAAATTCTGATTGTGAATCTGTTTGTGGTCCTATGAGAATAAATGAAAAAAAAAAAAAAAAAAACCTATAAGTACTATCGCTATTGGGTATTTCTTTTGGCCCGCTACGGTTACAAAAATACTAAACCTGGCCCTCTACAAAATTATGTTGGACACCCCTGATTTAGTGGGTATTAGAGTTTAAAGTTCTTGACCCGTATTCAATTTCTAAAGTGTGTCCATACTTACGCACGTATTACATAACTTCTTGACCTTGGTCCAATGTTTGGATAGGACATTGTAAACATTTTTATAAGAAAATATTCCGAGATTGATTCACTAGATAGCCAGGCCTATAGAGCGATTACACGCATAATATTGCCTTATGAAGTTTGACATGACACCAGAGAAGTAATTTCAGCCTACATGGTAAGTACTCCATGAAAGTCTGAAATTAAAATCCTATTTACTAAAAGTGGACTAATTTTTATAAGGAGTCATAAAATAATCTCCTTCACGAAGTCTTTGATTGTTTCAAAGGGACCAAAAATTGCCTGCATTTTAAAAACCTGAAGATTATTATCTATTTGTAGTAACTTTGATAATACCCTTATAAAAACACGGAGCAAAAATATTCCACTCCTATGAACTTAAATAAAATTATACGACAAGCTCCCTTGAGTATTACAAGCAACCGTCGCATTACAAATAGTCAAGTAGGTAAGCAATTCAATTTATCATTGTTCATTTCAATAATTACCAACGGAGTTCATAATATAAGTCCTCCTATCCCCAAGTGCTTTCGCTTCACAATCTTGAATTTTTCTATATCATTCTTAAACAGAACATTAACATAAGTAACAGCTTACGAGTATTTGAATGAAATGAAATGAAATTTTATTAAGGTTCAGCCAAACCAACGCGATCAGCCGGCGTGCAGCGATGGCGACCAGACCTAAATACATTGATCGCCATCGCTGCACGCCGGTTGATCGCGTGTGATCGCGTTGGTTTGGCCGAACCTTAAGATCGGTTCTGAATTTTTAGCTTATACTTTAGAATGGTAAATTTTCAATGACTGACAGCTGAGATGAATGAGATTACAAAAGATAAAAGATACTATATTATGAACCTGCTTTCTTGTCTAACTTGTCTAGCAGACCTAAAAGAATCAGTCTGTTGAACCTGAACAGACATAGGACATTAATTTCTCCTATACAAAATTAATATTTGTCCATAGCTTTGCGAAGCTTCATTAAGAAAAGCACGGGCTTGCACGTTCCCAAGCCCTTGTGAGCACGTTTTTAACGAACAATGGCTAATGACTGCAATTAAAAAGTGAAACATATAAGGCCTTGTACAGGAGGGCGTATTCGCCGCGAATCCTAAGCGCGTAGAATCATACGCTCGTTGGCAAAATACTAGCAGCCAATACATTGCGTCCACAAGATACACGCGAGTTGTAAATTCGCGCGTAAATCGCGACATACATACGCTCGTGTTCGCGCGAAGACATTCGCGGAGTTTTCGCCCTTCTGGACAAGGCCTAACTACTATGTCGCGTCACGTCCCGTAGCGGACCTCCTCAGCAAAATCATATCTCAGTTCTAGAATTCCTTGTGCCAACATTGCAAAGTAATTCGGACCCAAGAAGCTAAATAAACTGACTCCAAATAGACTTACCTTAGTCCCCAACCTGATAAAGATTTGAAAGGATTTGAACCTGAACACAGCCGACTTAAATTTTCCAAAAGTTTGAAAATAAAGATAGATACTAGTACCTATTCATTTTAAGAAATATAAGTAAGTGCCCCCCGATTCCAAAAGACTGGGATCCCAATTCCAAACAAAGACAATGAAGCCTTGTCAGATTCCAATTAACGTCCGATTACAAAACTTCCTTCGAACTACGACTTAATTTATAAATAAAAATAGGACAAATGAGCAAGATATAATAAGGACATTTATTTTGCTACTGAGAATACACCTACCTAATATCATTGTGGTTCATGTAAGTAAAAATAACAAAGCCTTTGGCGTGGAGAAAAACTTTATTATTTTGACTCAGAGCATTATGCTGTATTTAGCTCATATTCCGTTTTATCCTTTGCCAACTAAATCCCTCAGGAAAGTTTGTGATACAGGATGAAAATCCTTGGTTTGAATAACAATTTATTCTTGTAATAATATAATAAAATGTCTATTGTAATAACAAATAAATAAATTTAGTTTTTGACGCTTTAATAAAAACTATGTATATAAAATGTTTCAAATCAAAAGACATCAAACAAATATCAAATATCACATAACCTTCTACATACCTCAATCAACTACATTTCATGGAACCAGATATAGAGACTGTAGAGCTATTGTGAAATCATCAACGGAAACAGGCCTGTCGATACTGCCTTGTTTGACAGCCCTTACATGCCAACCACTATTGTTTGTTGCATGGTTTTTATGATGCTTTGTACAAGTTCTTAGAACTGGCATGTTTATTTCACTAGGAAAATTCAGACAAAAGCACCGGAATTTATTATAAAACAATAACCGCTTGTCCGTCCGTTAATTTCAAAGGCTCAATAGCAATGGACGTATAATAATGTGTCCAGCTAAGATTTTAATAAAACATTATTGAAGGTTTCAAATTTTTTTCACAATATTGGGTGAAGGTTGTCCTCCTTCAGTATTACGAGGTCTCCCTGCTGTGGATCCTTGCAACGTACGTACTCTTCACTTTCAACGTTGCCGTAGTTCGGTGATGTTACTCAGTTTGCCAGTAAACGAACCAAAGTCGCTGACATAGCCCGACGGATTAGCAAGCTGAAGTGGCAATGGGCAGGGCACATAGTACGCAGAACTGTCGGCCGATGGGGCAGAAAGGTTCTGGAATGGAGGCCGCGTACCGGAAAACGCAGCGTGAGACGTCCACCTACAAGGTGGACCGACGACATCGTAAAGGTAGCAGGGAAGTGCTGGACGCAGGCCGCTACCAATCGATCAACATGGAAAGCATTGGGGGAGGTCTATGTTCAGCAGTGGACGTCCTATTTCTGAAATGATGATGATGATGATGATTCAGTTTGCCAACGCTGCCAAAAGTGCTGTCTAAGTTGCTCAATTCGTCGGAATCGGTCCAGCTTTCGTAGGTCCGGAGCCGGAAGCGACATCAGTGGCCTGCCAAGAAGAAAGTGCCCTGGTGACCCTGGTGTGAGCGCTGCGTAGTCGTTGGGAGATGAGGAGAGAGGAAAAATAGGACGACTGTTGAGGATTGCTTTAATTTGTCAAATTAATGATAGCTCCTCAAATGTCATACGCGTGTTCCCTAAATGCTTTATATGAAATTTTGCGGATTTAATGCCACTCTCTACATAGCCGTTAAAAAGAGCGTAGGCCGCGGCCGGTGAAAGATTGAATATCATGATCAGACACAAATTCTTGTATAGAGACTGTATGGTGCTAAGGGCTACACTTGAATCACTCCAGTGAATACAGCGAGCTATAGACTTTCAAAAGGCTGAGTTTACAGTAGAAGCGAGACGGCTTCCTAGTATCGCTGCTGACAGCTCCAAACGGGGTATAGTGATGTACCTTGTGGGGGCGACACGTGACTCGGCACAAAGGAGATTTATGGTTTGTTTACCGAATTAACAGAATGACTTGATGTAAATACTCGTACAAGCGCCGTAAGCTGCTTGAGAAGCATCAATTAAACTGTGAAGTTCAATGTATGAAGTTTTATCATGAAAAATATTCCTAGGCATTGTGAGATGTTTCAAATATTTAAAATTAACTATAAAGTGTGCCCAAGCACGTTGAATGTCAATTCACAAGATCATCCCAATTTAATGTATGTGCCCAAACTTTTTGCAACAAGATTTTGGGCTTTACACTGCTGCACTGTACACTAAGTTAGTAGGCTGAACTGATCGAAGATTTTGAAGTGCAAACGCAAGTAACGTTTAGTAACAATGTCCGAGTCCGAGGTACTATTATCATCAATATCAAATGTAGTACGTCTTCACATGGATTCCACACTAAACCCAATGTATGAAGGAAAACCAATTCCTTTTTTTTACGAGGAATTGGTTACGAGTACCGTTGTCTATGTTATGAGTTTCAGTTTCAATTATTACATCTAAGACTGAAGCCACATATACTTATAAAAATATTAAATTGGGGTGGACGTGTGTGTAAACCAGTTCAATATTATTGATTAATTCATTTTAAATTAATATTTTAACTACTACACAGTTTCCATACATAATATTCTTGGAATGCATCCATCGTAGTCATAGAAATTTCATCTGCACTGCAGTATTTTCTTTTTAAATCGTAGGTACCTACATTTCATTTGAAATTTTTTGTATTTATTTTACCCTGAAAATTGCCCAATTAATTTTCTACCCTAAAAATACCCAAAGTTTTGAGTAAAATACCCTAAGGCGGGGGTGACACTGAGGCGACGAGACGGCGCGGCGCGTGCGGTGATCTGCGCTCCGCCTCCCACACCCCGCTGCCCGCCCAATGGCAATGGGTCATTTATTGTATTTGCAGAAAAAGTTATTTTTTTATAAATAAAATAATGCTCTTGTAAAATCTATACCTATACGATTAAAGCAAATAAAGTGTTAATGAACCTGGAAAAAAATCAATAATTACAATTTAATGCTAACAATTATTTCAATGTACTCGTTCAGTTAACTCAGTCCATTTTTAAAACAATACGGGTATAATACAGTATAATAAAGTAACCAACCAGCCTCTGATTGTATTTACTTTCTAACTGAAATTGTTTCAGATGCCTGGAAAACGGTACCTGGTTCTTACACCCTGAAGGAAACAAACCCTGGACCAACTATACGACCTGCATTGACGTGGAAGACTTAAATGTAAGTTTAATTATTAATTTACTAACTATAGTTGCTCAGACCCCTAGATATAGTGCAGTCAGCGTCAAATAGTTCGTGACACCCAAAGTAGCCAAAAAGTTCGCAACACGTGTTTGTTACAATGAGGGTTTTCGCGAATGAAAAATCCGCTAGGTGGCAATACGTAAACGCGAGGTCCAAATGCTGCATGATTGGTTATTTTTGACATGACATTGACAGATATGTTAAAATCCACCAATCACGCAGCAGTCAGACCCCACATCCACGTCCCGCCATCTAGCGGATCTTTCATTCGCGAAAACCCTCATTGGAATATTATTATTATTATTGGTTTTTGGGCCTTTATTTGCGCCAACTCGACCAGGTTTGATCTATTGTGGCAGCCCTTGTCTTTAAAGTTCACTGCTTAGTCCCGTTGAGTCTATAAATTTCCAGATTCTTTGGAGCGTGATATCTGCTATCTCATCCGGGTGCATGATGTGTCTCATTGGAATAAGGTTGATTATCAACTTTTTGGACACTTTGGGTGTCATGAACTATTTGACGCTGACTGTACAATCGGCAGGACATCATATATTTTTGTTGTAAAATAGCACCTATGACAACTACGTAAGAGTGTTTAGCTGGACGTGCTGTTCTGCTCAAATAGTAACCAACTTTCGCAATCTTTTCTCGAGGTGAATTATTTACGTTAAAAAAGCGTACAAGTGAAGTGATAACGGAATAAAACTTTGTAATTACGAAAGTTGTATCAAAATAATTGTATAAATGTACAGAATGTTCATTTTCTGACATTTTAGCTTTCAATATTTTCACTATGGATGGTTTAACCACGTAACGCATGTATTCACAAATGATGCTTGCTTAAGTGAAACAGCAAATCGAACGCACAGCGTTGATTAGAGCTCTGTGATTGTTTCGTGTGTGCCCCTGTGCGTCCACGCGCACTGTGAGACCTCATAGTAATCTTTGTGAATACGGGCGTTACTGCTGTTTATTAGTAGATGTTTAGATTTAAGAATATTGAAGAAGACAAGTGGACATCTATGGCTTGATGGCTTCGTCCACATTAATGTCAGCTACCGCTAAAATTCATCTGTTATCTGCTTTGCTCAGGAAGCAAGTCGATCATTAGCTTCGAACTCCCCTATTCTTTATTCTGATTAATTTCGTTGCGATTGCGAGTCCATTGACAGTATAACCACAGTATAACATTCCAGAGAGTAACTCGGCTATAGATCTGGGCTACAGGAGTGATGCGAACTAGGGTAAGAAATAGTCATGTCATGGCGAAAAATATTAATAATTACGAATACATGTTAAAGAAAATCTACCTGAAAAAGTTTTGCCATAACTTTAACTTTTTACTTACAATATTGTAATATATATATATATATATATAATATACTTACAATGTAAGTACGGAACACATTTCGTAGATTAAATACTTCCACCATGGATGGAATCTTGGCAGCAAACTTGACAATTTAACTAACCACTCCTAAGGCCCGGTTTCCACCAAGTCGGAGCGATTCTGTACATCTCATTCAATCTGAATGACATCTAATGGCCTAATGCAAATCTCAACGCAAATTATTAAAATAAACATATTTTTACAACTAGCACAAACTTAAGTTAAAATATATAATATATAAATAAAATAAATAAATATAATAGAATACAATTTATTTGAATTAAAAGTGGTAGGTACGAGAGATGGATACTGTTTATATATTTTCAAAAATGTACGTGTATTTCTTATCATCAGTAAATTGATGGATTAAAAAGGTTTACAAAATATACTGCCTCGATACATTCCTGTATGAAAATATTTGAAGAATGAATTCTGCCGCTAAATAAATACTATACGAAAACATGGCACTAAAAAGGGAAGTAAATGGTAAATCGGGAATGCTTTTTTAATGGTGCCAGCATTGATAAAACAAAAATCTGACGTTCAACTTTTTATTCGAGTCACATTTTATTGCAATATTCGAGCCTGTTTATTTTTCATATTTATTCATAATATCCACGTTAGCCGCTTTTTCTTGTAATTTATTCCTTTCATTTGCGGTTTAAAACAAACTGTTCTGTGTAATGATCAATGCTCACATACTTTTAACTAGATTTAAAACAAGTCTACTTTGAGAATCTAAATGTTAAATCAGTTCATTTTCTTAAATGAAGGCCTGTTGGTAATTTCTTTATATCTTTTAAAAATTAATAATTATGCTTTTTAGATAGGACTCTACAATTTATCAGTAAAGTCTTATTTCATTATCTTCTTCATCTTTTAGCTAACCCTTTTCCACTATAGTTGAATTCAACTCTGGATTGTTATCCTGAAAATTATTGAGGGAGGGGAGGAACTAATCCACTCTGAGGCTCCCGGAAAGGATTTGCGATCCACCATACTGTGTGATTAGATGGGAAGTGCATGCTTGTGGCTCGAAAAAGTTGGGTGGCATAGTGAGATAAAGCTTGATGGATTACTTACTTATCCAGTAAAAATAAGGAACTATATGCCTAAAAAAAGAACAGCGCAACGGACTAAACATTTTGATCGCAAAAAAGTAAGTACTTATTACAAATTGATTAAATGCCTTAAAGTTTAACTCGAATGCATTTAATTGAGCATTTACATAATGCCTTCATGATGTCATTATTGAGGAAAATTCTAGGTTTAACATTTGGAAATACCTACCTGCCAGCCTTGAAATATTATACTTTCACATTCATTGAGGTTAAAAAATGCCAATCTTAGTAATTTATAAACAAAGAGAATGGCAAATGTTGGGGTCGTATAATATGTGATAGAAAATATATCAGGTACCTACTATTTAAACACAATATTTATTAATTCAAAAAGTTTAAAATAAATAAGAAAAGCGAAATTAAATATCAATCTCTTAAAAATGTTCATCGAATATATCCAGAACATACCACAGTTCTACGCTGCGACAAATTCACTCTATTATAGACTGATCTTTTCGTGCATCCCGCGGGAATGCGTGTTTTTCTGGGATGAAAACTACCTACAATAGTAGTACAGAACCTTTTCAATTTGTATATTTTATAAAAATCTATGTACCTAGCTAACAAACATAAGTGTGATTAAATGATAGCCATCCGATATTAAATGACTTGCTACAAAATTGAAAATTGTATGTGACAATTAATGATTAATAATATCAGGTTTGAAATATCGTTTCTAGGATACATGAAATCAAACAAAGCTTAAAAATATCCAACTCTCTACACAACATTTTTTCAGAAACAAAGAACATTGCTTTAAAAATATCAATCGTTATTCCTATTTTCATAATAACACAAATCTATATTTGGTAATCTGACAATCACTTACGAGTAATTTTAGTCTGAAGGACTTACTAGGTACTTCTAATAAACATAAAAAGAGTGAGAAAACCAATTAGACTGATTAGCAAATAACTCTTTCAGTCTATTCAAGTCCTCGTGACAAGGAGAGCCAAAGTAATATTTATGAGAGGCAAGTTTTAACGTTGGGGTAACAAGCTGGCTTATGGGCGAAACTACACTTAAACTAGTTTATCACGCTCTACCACTTCACTTAAGATATTACAAAGATCAACCCAACGAAGAAGGTAGATGGATAACTTCAGAACTTGAGTGAACAGCATCGCGTTTACTTCCAGGATTATACTCTAGTGTAAAACACTTAACGTCACTTACAACGTTTGTAAACTGATGAGTGTTATAAAAAGACGAACCAAACATAGGATAGGACCTAAAGAGAGGGAGGAAATTATACCAACAATTAGTAAATTAGGGTTTGTTTTTCGCTCAAATTCGTGTATTTGTTCTTAAACGACTTATCCCATTGCCATTATTAGAGCGGTTACACGCTGCATCCGATTCGAATCCGAAAGTTTCGGTCCTAAGTACTTATCTACAAATAGTATATTTTATGAATAGAGTACTCTCAAATTCTCAATTTGGATCGGACGC
Source organism: Ostrinia furnacalis (assembly GCF_004193835.3). NCBI lineage: Eukaryota > Metazoa > Arthropoda > Insecta > Lepidoptera > Crambidae > Ostrinia > Ostrinia furnacalis. Next base: position 153,364 of record NW_021135425.1, read on the forward strand.
AGTCAGAATACGAGGTGAACTGTGTTTGAGTTCTTCATTATTTGGTCCTTATTTAGATAAAAAGTTGGAATGGTGCAAATAAAATATATCCTGTATCTATAAAATGTAATGCAGACTGAAAACATTTGAAGAACAGTTTATTACTTACGTATCGATTGTTTCAGTTCCGGAGCGTGGTAAACAACATCTACGTGGTCGGCTACGTGATCTCAGTGGCGGCCCTGCTCATCTCAGTTGCAATTTTCCTCTATTTTCGGTAAGTTTTTCCTGTTATTTTTACGAGCTTTTATTTATTTACACCTGTTCCGGGACTTCCGGGGTCTGGACGTGTAATCTGCGCTATCTAGTCCCAAACTAAGTAAAGCTTGTACTATGGGTAATAGGCAACGAATTTTCACATACTGAAATACATTTTCACGTAGAAGAAACCCAGACAAAATACAAACAGATATATGTGTGCTGTACGGGGATCGAACCCTACGAATTGTAGTCCAGTACGCGAACCACTAGGCCAAGCAACCGGCGGCGACGAATTTCACCCCTTCATTACAAGGGGCTAGCCCCTTACATCAAACGTCTTCACTAGTGACTGCGTAAAAAACTAACAATTGCCTATTAGACATCGAATGCGTTTGAACTAAACTCACACTACGCCCCCCGGCTCGGCAGCTCAGAAGTAAACCCATCCGCAATGTGTTAAATTGCGCGAAGAGGTCGGAGGTTCGAGTTCTTCACGAGTCCTTTTCTTTTTATAAAAGATATCTGTTTAGTATTTTGTGAGTATTCTATGGATTTTGTGAGTATCTACTATATGATATAGTTTGATATACTAGTAACTATTATTTGATTCTAATTAACACCCAGACAGATACATTATTCTTGCACACGTTTACATTGTACGGGGATCAAACCACAAGCAACAAGGAAACGTCTGATTGAACTATGTCATATATTTACTCGTACAAAGGCACGTAAAGCCTTACAATCTGAATAAACAAAAGAAGTTGACTGTGTATGTAAACCGAATAGTTAGAAGTTATAAAGCGTTTCTTTTGGCAAGTTCTGGCCATTTAATCTCTATAATTTATCTATTTCTGAAATTCTGCAGCTAAGGTGATAACAGACAAAGTTTATTTTCAAATATAACTCAACCACAACTTTCTATTATTTGGGCTCCTTATTTTAGTTATCCGCACAATTTATTATAAACCATAGTAATATTTCATATCTCCCTAATCGTTTGATGTAGGCATAAACTGACTGCTGCATGATCCGGATGCGAGTGAATCACTCAAATATTAAAACACATTTGTTTATTCAGTCATCTACTACATCATCAAACCTATGGAAGTTGATAAATAAAGAGCAAAATGAGAGTTTGTGATGTGTGATGAATAAAAAAAAAGTTGCAATAATACAATATACCTATAGTAGCTAGCTAGCAATATTGTATTATTGCAACTTTTTTTAACCTATTTTTAAGACTAACAAAGGATCCTTGGAAATAGGATTTGTGGCGCCGTTAAACGTGATTTGTATTATAAATCAGGTATTTATCAGTTTTTCATAAATTATAGGCATTGGCAGCTTCTGTTTAAGCTGCCGTCAGAATAAATAGCCAAGCTTCACAAGACCAAAGTGATTAGGTCTAAAGGTTCAGCCAAATCAACGCGATCAGCCTGCGTGCGCGAAGGCGATGGCGATCAATGCGTTTAAGTCAGATCGCCATCACCATTGCCATCGTGCCCGCCGGCTACACGCGATGGTTTAGCTAAACCTTAATGCGGTAAGGCCAGCGCGCTTAGTAGGTAGGTAGAGATCTAATACATTGAGCTGTCCCACCTGTGACATTGACAGAGGGTGCCACCGTCAATACCGGATCGCTGCTTCCGATATTTGCCATATTGGAAAGTATAGTAGAACGATGGTGGCGCCCCTCTGTCAATGAGTTTGGTGGGACAGTTCAGTGTAGGTCACCTATACATACCTACTTACATTCAGCGTCATGACATTACATGACACTGGTGAAACCGAAAGTGGCCAAAGCCAAAAAGTTGAAACCACACGTCTTAGTTACAATATACTGAATACTGGATTATGGCAATATTGTAACTAAGACGTGTCACCTACATCCTGACACACACCTGGCAGATGTTTGAAATGATGCGCTTTCGGTAATAGATTTATGATATGGGTACAAAGATAGGTACATAATTTTTACACCACCGTTGCCACCTTGAAAATGCTTCGTTGTGCGATAAAGTAAGTAATTATAACCCCGCCTCCCTCCAGCTGGGTCGCTGCATGGACCGCTAATGAGATTTGGGACCGGAAAATTCGTTTGAAATGTCTACCGCGGGCAACTCGAACACTAAAAAGAAAATAATTGGAACAAGTCGTTTATGATACAACAATAATACGTCGTCTACGGAATTTCACGAGTACCCATAGTAGTGGGTAAATGTGTATGGCAATGGGTAGGTGTAGATAGAACCACTCTGCTATAATCTATTAAGAAACTACTATCAACACCAGACAAATGTAAAATACAGTTCCTATCTCTACAAGTACTCGTAGGTAGGTACCTGCTCTACTTTTCACAAAAGGCAAGATTAGTAGAGCCTTCTCCTCTGGGGCTAACCGTCTTCTTCTGAGACAGAGCGTCTCGAGCGAGCATAAATCCCTCACTGCATTCAAGACTCATCTCAAATCCTCTACTCAGAAGCCAACTCTTAAGTTTCGCGCTACAGAGGGGGTTAACTATTGAATCCATCGTTAGCCCGCGTGATTGCTGAGATGCGGATTAAGCTGCACAATATAGTTTAAAGTATGATTTTCCGACCCGTTAAGATGCATATAGATTTTCTCTAAAACATATATTCTCACGTTGTTTTGTCAGTATTTGATGATTGCATGCAACTGTGCAGTTATGTCTTAGAATAGTCGTAAGAGCTGCAGCAAACCCCAAGGATTTTCTGTGTTACTTTACAATATTAACAAGGCAACACCTGACTATGCGCCATTTACGCTCAAAATGTACAATGCAGATTTAATTTATAATCACGAGTCTCGGGGATACTCAGGATACGCTTTGCACACAGTCATAGGGGACACACGTTAGAATAATGAATTATCTGCTATCATATTTACCGACACAAATCCCTTTTTATTGTCTTTTTCGATGCAATTAACAAGCAATAACTTGTCACGGCCGCATTTATTAGACAGCTTTCTCTACAGATGTACAAATGCATGACAGCAATTGAGGAAAGTCGGTAAATTGGCTTACTTCGGAACTGTCCTTGTCTCGAATTACTAAAGAAATTAGATAGGATGGAATTTTCATCTGAAATTGGACAACCTTTTCCTGGTCCGTTTATATTGAAGCAATGAAATCAGACGTGGCGTGAATATATTATTTGCCTTTACCTCGAAATCATAAAATTAATAAGTTATTGCTTAATATCACAATAATAAGATTTAGACAAATATATTGTGAAAAGATGTATTTTATTTAAACCTGCACAGCATTCAGAGATTTCTGCATGACTCAGACTGACTGACGGCGAATGGGTAAATATAAGTTTTAAATAAAATAAAATATACGAAACGGGGAAACAACAATTAAAAATACCTCTTAAGAAACCGGCATACGTATCGGTTGCTAAGACACTGTCTCTATTCGAGGTCACGTATGCTCCATCATTTACTCGTATAGGTTCTAGAGCACATGTGACTATCCCATTATCATTTGTTTATCGTTTGGGTTTATCGATTTCCTCGGGTCTATAACGGATAGCTAATTTCGTTTCCATTCGGATCATTGAGAGAAATTCACAGAAGCGTACTTACTCGAGCGATTTTCGATTAATGGATTCACATGTTACTGTGATACTATAGAAGTAGTAGTAGGTACGAGTATAATGTCCTGGCACCTTTTCTGAACACCCAGAAGCACAAAGAGAAAAAATGTGCGTGTTCTTTTAAGACTCCGTTTCCTCCGAACTTTATAGTACTCTAAAAAAAAATTCTGAAAAAACCCTGTATTAAGGCCGGGTAGCAGAGAAAATGGCGAAAATGAGGTTTTCATTTTTCATTTTTGAGGTACTAAACAGTAAAATTCAAGCCTAAGATTTTTATTGGGCATAGTTGAGGATATTTTCGAGGGCTATTAACGGATGGAAACACGATTTGATGAAGTTGACTCGATAGATTAAATTCCCAAAGTTACCTCTATTCGTTTTCTATTTATGGTTTTATTTTTAAAATAAGCGATTTGAGATTCTAAATCTTTTACTAAACTATAGTTCAGAAATAACTTGAGGGCTTTTAACGGATGAAATTTTTATATTGCGTCTTATTTAGTTACTATGTTAAAAAATGTGGAAAAAATCGTCCATGACGGCTTGGACAATCTCAATCAGTCGCGCGGTGGCGCTTACGGAGGACGGACGCGTGTCAGTTTTTTGGCCGTGACAGTTCGCGATTTGTCAATATTTTTGACAATGATGACTTTGATGAGTCACAGTATAATAATATCAGTGTTACTGGAGAAAGCTTAAATTTTTGATAGTTAAAAATGATAGAGACATGCGATTTTTGGTTTTACAAAGATAATACGACAGAGAATAATACAAAGTAATAAAAACCACCTGTTATAGGGGCATTTTTTGGAGAAATTTATCAAATAACCAAAAAAACACGAATTTAAAAGCAGATTTTTTTCAAAAAGTATCATTTTTATTATTTATTGACCTTTTTTTGTGTATTTTATGTATTTTTTTAGTATCGCCTGTTATTTAGCATTATTACTGTTTTTATTTTATCAGGATATACCGCTTAATTTAAAAGTTATTACGTTTTCTTTACAATAAGTAATTGGAAGAAAAAAAATTCTATAAAAAATTAAAAAAAAATCTCAAAAAATTTTTGACCTCTTTTTTGTCGATAAAAATAGGTCTTGTTTCATCTGTTTTCATATGTACACTTTAACGTGACTCACACTGTATATCCATTCCTTTACATGTGTAAAGGAACGGTAGATCATTTCCACCGTTCCAACTTACACAAATAAAAAAGAATTTGCCAGTAATTAATACATAAAGTTTCGAATCTTTAGCTCTTTGAAATTACCACCAGATCATTCATTCCTCGACACGATAATTGTCACATGGCATTAAGTTCGCCTTTTAGTACCGCTTAATCTATTGTGTGTGCAATAAAGTTTTTTAATAAATAATAAATCAAGATCCTACCTACTTAATCATTTGTCACACTAGATGCATTCTGCAGTGTACAGTCAGGTCAAATGAACGCAGCCCGCACCAGTCAGTTTGCGATCTTTGCTCGTGCCCGCACTGTCAGATCACATCAATACAAAATGTATAGAGACCGACAATGTGGTTCATAGTTGATGATATCTGCATTCTGCATTCACTTTGACCGGAAAATCTTTAAGTTTTCATAGTAATTAATTTTGGCGTATTCGCAAAAAGTTTCCTTTTACGCCTTTGCGCGAAATCCATCAATTGTCCTGCTTTGAGCTCCGCACTAAACGTTCGCGTGTATGAAGGCTTAGTGCTGACATGTAGGTCGCGCTAATCCGCCTAGTCTACATTGTCGAACGACTGTAAAGTATCTAACGCAGCCTACAACCGCAAGGTAGATTGAAACTGAGAATGGGTTTGTGGCCACTGGCTGTTTCACAAACGGTTTAAAACAACTTTTTACTGAAGACACCAATGCTCACATTATAAAACGATGCTCAAAACACAATAAAATATTCAACCCTGCGTGGTATACATACTAAAATCATCCATCTGAATCTTTGCTTTTGAAACTACGGCTGGTTCTGTTTAGCATTTAACTGAAACTATTAGAAGATTTTATTACGCTGAAGTGATGAATGTGGCTGTTCAGCTACTCGTATTTATCAGAGGTGAGAGAGTTAAAGAACTAGTACTCTGCTGAATTTACTAGTTAACTCTCACACCTCTTAAATTGGTTTTACCGAGGAGCAGAGATCCACAAAAATGCCTTAACGCCAGTCACCACAAAGCTAATCAGCGTAGGGCCTTAACGTAATACGAAAAGATTTTTACGACATGTGATATTTTATTCTCGCGTAAGAGTAGGAATACTTTTAGCTACATCACCGTAAAACTCTTGTGAGCCTTGATAGCCGCCGCTCCAAGAACATTTGGCAGAATCCCAAAGTAATTTGATTATAATACTCTCAACTCTCGAAATATGTTGTACTTTTTCATGGTGTCAATATGGAATCGTAAATGCTGATTTGTTTTTGTCAGAGTACCTAATATGAATTTTTATTGTAACTCATGAATTTTCATTCAATTGTGAGGATATTGCATACTCGAATCTTAAACAAAGTAACTGATATATCAACGCCAAAAGTTCCCAATAAATCGGCTAACTAATTTTAGTTAAGCAAATCTAGTTTGTATTGCAAAAATATATACCTAGTTCTTGCAATTCACGAAGACGAGTGAGCTTTACATGTGTGGTGGCTCGCTACTGTTCGTTTTTTCAATAGTTTTGATAGATATTACACTATCGTTATGCATATACACGTACACACACAGGTAAAGCTTACTCGCCTTTTCATGAGTAGCAAGAATAGACTTTTTTTCAAAAGTCTTAATTAACCTTAAATTCTCGTAAAACATACATTCTAAGATTCCTTTTTACAAGAGCTTTTGGTGTCGACTGTACGATGCTACTTCATGTGGAAGCTCTCTATTGCCATAGCTTTTGCCTAAGCGCAAGCGCTGCTTTGCTAAAACTCAACTTAAGTAATTCGTTTCTGTACAAGGTCCCTCCAATGCACGCGCATAAGGATCCACATCCACCTCTTCACGTCGTTTGCGCTCAACAACCTGCTCTGGATCGTCTGGTACAAGACCGTCATCGACCAAGTCACCGTCGTTCAGAACAACAGGGTAAGTTTGCTTAAGGTTAACATTATCACCGCACCCCTATACTTTTGTAATACATTTATTAACTAATCTATTTCACAAAATGCTGCTCCGCAAGTCAATTAAAGATTTTTCATGAACTATTAATACTGCTGCAAATGGAACGCATCCGTTATGTAATAAATAATCTAAAACCGTAAAACTATCCCTGTATTTTCCCGCTAAATAAAGTTTTTTGTTGTAATTATTTTCAGAATTTATACGAGTACCATGTTAGGCAGTGTTAACCTGGCTAAATGTTCCAATGCTGAAAACCAATGGTTACTTGTTAATGCCAATCTGACTTAAATGAAACAATACGAATGCCCACCACTAATAATAATAATGATTTATTTCTCACACAAAAATACCGGATAAAATACATTTAAAGAAAACACATTAATGAGTGTGTGAGACCGGAGCCTGAGCTAGGTAAATGAATACCTGTGTTACAGGTCACCGGGCCCCCACCACCACGGATTTGAGCAAGTATAGCTAGCAAAGGCGAGAACATTTTAAAATACTAATAGATTAAACAATTTTTACAAGAGAAACGATAATCTAACCAAAATTTTATATTAAAAATTTCACTGCAGATCCCTGCCTTAGTATGCAGCGCCCACATTGCGTATCTTCCTGTTGGTTGACGGTCTTGTAACGACGGGGACGTACCCATGCATACGACCTACATATTAGCTACTGGCCAAACATTTCGAGCGGTTGCTCAATAGTGTCTGAACATGTCCTTTATAATCTATCTCAAACAGCACTGAGGCGCCTTTAGCCTTTAGGAAGAAGTTTAATGATATGTTTTTATTATTCAAAAAATTCTGCTCTGTACCTTTTTTTGGCTAGCGGAAAATGGATACGTCCAAATATGGTCCAGATATTATTATTTAGAATAACATAAAATAATTTTAATTAGAATTTTCATCCTTCCATGAAATTGTCTTCATCATAATTATTCGAACCTTATCCGCCTAACTTATAACGAAAGGGTTTATAATATCGTTACACTGTATTTCCGAAGAACTTCTAATTAATTAATCTAGATAAAAATAAAAGTTCGGGAATCTTCAAAATTAATGTTCAGCCTCAAAAAAATCGTGAAGCTCTATAGTGGCTTCACAAGCTTTGAATTTTAGAAAAAAATATCGTGGCTCATGTTATTTTCACAATCTAGACACATACTGTATGTTAGATAAGTTCGCAAAAAGTAAGATAAGGGTTCAATAGGTTTATGTTGAAACTGAAATAATTCGTTACGTCGTTGTAATTATTATGATAACAAACAGCGTACCTACTAAATGCATTATAAGAACTAGGTATATTTTTATCGAGGTTGTCGAACCCGAAGAATTTTTTCACCGAATTTGGCGCAGAATTAACAAAATTAGCGAATTAAAATTTGTATATTTGTTATTGCTAAATAGAGTGACTATGTAGGTAGTACTTGCTTACTTTTACTGATGACTGTAAATTGCTAGTGTGTATATAGCAGCACTAAACCAAAAGCAATCATTTTGCTGAAAGATGCCCCTATATAAATGAAAATAAGAATCCCCATTTATATGGGGACATCTTTGCCATTTGCTTAAGCAAACGGTCTCTTATCGCCAAGCGACTGTTACATTCGTGAAGTGTTCAGTAAAATACACGCTAGCCATGGAGCGTTCAACTTTTCAAGACCATGGTATTCCATGGTTATCACCACGTTAGAGCGGGTTCGTATTACGTGATCAGAAGCCTGTCAAGTTACAGATCTAGAAATCAGATCTAGTGCTTAAATTACCATACAAATAAATATGTCTACGTCTAATTACTTCAGGTCGTATTTTCACGGATTCTGATCGGGACGTAAGTACAAAACTGCTCAACAGTGACCCCGGCCATAATCTTGAGAGACAGAAGCAAGAGACCGAGACGTAAGTCAAGTTGCAGTCTCCCGTGTCAGTCTCTTGTCGCGGTCTCTGTCGCGGTGCAAAACGCCGCCGCCTGTAGAGTTTTCAACCGCTTATTCTATTAATCCCTCGAAATACATTGGATCACACAGACATAATTGGTTTTTTAAATCATAGGATTATATAAACACAAACAAAGACAGCTCTTAAGATCATCGCAGATCGAAACCGGGTGAACATGTACTCGTATGTACATTTCACATTTATTTTTATTTTACGTAAATCTTAAAACTATACTCGTAGCTTCACTTACGGCTTAGTGTAAGGCTAAGTTGCACCAACTTACTTAAACCGTAACTTTAACAATAACCGGCCGGTCCTTTTTGTATGCAGTTTGACAGATTTTTGACGTTTGTTAAAATCTAAGTAAGATAGTGCAACTCAACCTAAGTGTGCGTTAGCTGAATATCGGCTTTGCTGCGGATATGATAAGTCGCAATAAATATATTCGATCCCTCGCCAAACCCACAGCAGGGTTTCCGTACAGTTCAAAAGCAAATTAAAGATTCATTGAAATAACATTTTGATATAAAAATAGCAGACGAACGAGTAACACTGCCCAGTGCCAAGGTAAAGTAACTCGCAAAAGTTTGTTTTACAACAACGTTTATCTATATTAATCCATTAATTACCCATACATCTTCGCCTAAATCGTCTCTGGGCTTCTTCGTTTAGCTCGCAAGTAATTCGCCCAAATGTAGATGGCTGTGCAGCTGTGTTATGAGTAAGCAGAAAGTTAAACGAAAGTTTATTAACGAATGTGACTTTGTCTAGTAAGACTGATTAAGGTTAAAGTTGGTTGAAAGACTGAATGTGCGTGTTACATGTTTGTTATTGCTCTAAATAAAAGGATGCCAATGAGCGTAATTTTCTGAGTCGTTTAATACACGTATAAGTAAAATTCCGACATTATTTTGAGCTAAGTAAGAAATCGAATGCAACGAGCCTTTTAAAAGAAAATGTGGGTCAATTTCCAGCGTATATGACAACAACTGACTACAACCTGTTCACCACTTAATGGAAGAAAAATAATATTAAAATAAATAAATATGTTACTCGTAATACAATACACGGCGAAGCTCACATCGCTCACACAATTTAAGCATGTAAAATGTATACTATACCTAACAATAGTTTCTTAGTGAGTGAAATGTATTTTTATGAGAAGATAAAGAATTTTCTATGAAAAGAAATGCAGGTAATTAATCGATGACAGTGGATTAATGGATTGATTGATGACACATTTTATTCGTCACGCATTAAAAATACAATAAAATTTAGTTTTTACTAAAATTTTACAAAATACAGTGTAAAGTAGCCAGATTGAATAAAATTATGAGATATGGAGCTAGGCCACTGGGTCGAAGCGAGCAACAGGTGATGCACACGTACTTATTTATGGCGAAGTCGACGGCGAGACAAGTCCATCCAAACTAATATTAAATCCAAAAGTAACTCCATCTACGACTATCTGACAGTTAAGTTTTCATGCCCATACCACTACCTTACTAGACCAACTTGATAAAATTTTAATAGACCTCATGTATAGAGTGTCGCGGAAATAAATGTTAAAGAGGTTTAAACAGGATCAATCGCAAAAAATTATAAACCTACAAAACTACGTGCGGGTAGAAGATCTAAAATAAGTGTACGAGTATGTTATGTCTGTGATATTCTTCTTGTTTGTATTATTTTTAGCATCCAAAGACCAATAGTAAATCTGTAAATTTTACTCGTAGTCACTCGTCTCACTCATTCTGTCTGCGTTTAATTTCAGATCGATCCTAAACCAAATTGCTGCTTGTACCTATATTTGTCGATACCTCCTACATACGCACATATAGAGTGTATATTTGCATCAGTAGATGCGGTTCTCAGCGGGAAAACAGCAAACAGTTTGAATAGACTAATTTCCTCAATCTAGTAGTTTATAGAAAGTCCGGGCAGTACGCCCCTTTTCAAATCAAATTCAATTTGCCACTAGCTATTTTTAGGAATCACCTTTCACTAACTCGATGAACGAATAAAAAAATAAAAAAGTTGAGTTTGCGTAATAAAATATCTCCTGTACATCAGGCTGCATAAAAACATGAAATCACATTATCATGGAGGTTTTCTCAGAGTGCTCTATTTATTCTATAATAAAGTTATATAAGATACTTCTACTAACATTGATAAACAAAAAGGCATAAACAAGAAGAAGAGCATTAGATATTTATGCATCCAACAACGCGAGTCGTATACTATACAATACATAGTTGTTGACATCATACATCGGCATTTCAAGCTACATTATAAGTGGCTTAGTTAAACAATGTCGAAATTAATTCAGACGTTATTCAAATTAAAAGACAGAATAAACGAAAATGGAGCAATTAGGCGAAATAATTCAAGCCAGCGCGTTCCTGAAGCAAGTCGCCACTGCGCCCGCTTTATGTTGATGTTTGTCCTTAATGAGCAACGATTAAATTCTAATGGAATTAAACTTTTTTGTTGAATTAATTATAGCCATTGTAAGCCTAATTTTGTCCACAAACTTCGCGGAGGGTGAGATAATTTTAATTAAGATCTTACAACACCATCAAAAATGTTCCAAACTTTTCTACGAAAAGTAAACGTTTTAGTATATTTTACGAGGCTTACTTCGATTCCTATCGGCTCTAGATTCCTCTGATTTAATCTAAGATATCCTGATCAAATATCCTGTAGCTGAACCCAATTAGTGGTTTAGCTACAGCCTAGCCCTGTTACCACATTTCTGTTCGATGCGCCTGCCAGCCTGCCGACGAAACTACTCTGTCAGAGGTTAGGTTAGGCTATTACCATGTTCATTTTGTACCTATCCACCCCTTTTACACAGTAATATTGGAAATAGCAACTGCAAAAATTAATGAAACAGAGCAGGGTACGGTGGTGGTAGGTGTTGTTGATAAAATGTATCAGAATAAGGAAAAAAACGATTGAAAGAAATTAGTACCTAATGCTGAGCGTTAAATAAAAGATAAATATTCAAGTGACAGGTTGTAAAATATTATTTTTATTTATGTATGGAACTCACGGTGCTACTTTACTTGTTGACATCCGATCATATTTTGATGACTCTAGTTTCATTATTATGCAGGTATGGTGTCAAGTTCTGCACGTCATCACGAACTACTTCATGGTGACCAGCTACATCTGGATGTTCTGCGAAGGCCTTCATCTGCACATCGCTCTAGTCGTGGTAAGTTTGCTTTTAAACAGTCTTCTGTGATTTTACCGTCTTATTTATCGGTCAATAGCTCCTTGAAACATTTTTGGAACTGTGTTTAGTAACAAAAAAGGTTAATTCTAACTCTTCATAGTACTGTAAATAAAATGTTCCCGGTGATATTTTAAGTGCTAATTATATAATATTGCGAAAAGTCAGGCAGTCGATTCCAACTTAGCGATTCAATGAAATGCCAAAGGACTAAACATTGCCGTTTTAAATATATCGTTCACAAAGCCAATCTCATCCAAACCGCAGAACCTAATCCTTCCGTATTTGCTTTGTTTTAAAACAGCACAATTATCTATCCGCCGGCAAACACCGAGCTTGGTTTAATATACGTTTTGGTAAACACAGAAACTTAAATCAAAGTTCAGTCAGTGAGTCTCGACTCACGCACAAACGACTGTAGCGGTTGAGGGAGGATGATAAATCCAACTTTTATGCCACAGTAAAGCTAAGCAGTACGGTAGAGACGCTTTTCACTAAACATGCGGCACATTTATAGATCGCGCAACGAAAGTTGAGGCACATTGAGGCGAACACATACTCACACACACTGAGAATATCTAAATTCATATTCCTCGAAGCGCACTCATGTTTTATTGCCCTGGTACTTTTTATTCATCCTACAAAGTTATTCGTAAAAATACGCTATAGGTGCGATATTTTAGGTGCGTCTCCAAAGGGTGCGCTTTGAGAAATACCTCGAATTCAGAGTACTTGTACAAATCAGTGCATCAGTCAGAATACGCAAGACGTCACCGCGTCAAGCGAATACAGACACAAATGTTTGCTTGTGTTGATCGCCTCAACTCTTTCTGTGCGATCTACAATTACTAATGACGGTAGAGCCTGTCCGCCATTTAATCACGGTTGTAAAATATAAGAGACCTCAAGAATGCTTAATTGCGATTTGCACCTGAGCACAGACAAACTAAGATCAGACTAAGAGCAGGCGCACACCGTTAATTTTTCGTCGGCCGATAGTTTAGTCGGGCAGTTGATCAGTATGGGCATGTATGGGAGTGCGCACACTACGCCGATTCGATTTGGCCGATTCTTCATATAAATTTAAATCGGGCACAACTATCGGCCAACTAAAAATCAACGGTGTGCGCCTACTCTAAGGCTGAGTTGCACCATCTTACTTTAACTTTGACAAACGTCAAAAATCTGTCAAACTCCATACAAAAAACACCGGTTATCGTTAAAGTTACGGTCAAAGATAGGTGGTGCAACTCAGCCTTAGTATTTAAGTTTTACCTGTGGTTTTACCTACATTTTATCTGTGGTGTTACTGAATCCCCGAATGAAGAAAGAAGGAAAAAGTTAAAATTCTACTTTTTGGCTCTACGATCACATTATAGTAAACATTTTAAAGTCATATTGTACTTTTACGCGCATTCCCTAATAAAACCCCTAACAAGAATTGTGCAATAGAAATGAGCCTGATATTTTTTTTTGACATTTTCATAAATGTACGATACTACCCATCGAGAGCTTAAAGAAATATTTATATAACCAAGACAGAAAGACAGGTATATAAATTGTCCTATAACATTATCGAATTATCTTGCTATTCTTATATTCTACTCCTCGTCGTGTTCTCATTTCTTTGTGCCTTCTTGAAAAAGACTACCTAGGTATAACTCTACCTATTGGCTCCGTGCACGATTACAGCGCCGACTAGCGTCCACAACTTTGTGGGCTCTGTCACATTGACATTTAGGTCGTATATTTGTGAAAAAATATCGAAATGAAAAAATAACAAATACTTATTTTCAACTAATAAATTGTTGTGATACCACGATTTGGGTGGAAAAAAGGTTTTGAAATCATTTTGGTCATTCAAATCAAATGAGGTAAGTCCAAAAAGTGTGTTTAATTTTGATTGTGTCAGGGTTTGTTTACTTCATTTATAGTTGTAGTTTTACAGTAAAACAAAAAGAAAAAGCTACTTTAACGGTTTCATTATATAACAGTAAATATATTTAAATGTTTCTGTGTCGCTAGTAATAAATTAAATATCGTTTTCAGATCGAAATGAGTATCGTTTTGAAGACCGGGTTTGTGAGAGTTACAATATCAAATTCCATCCACAAACCGTATTTAAAGGAAAGTTGTTGGTATTGGCTGGACAAGTCCGAGATGTAGAAGAATTAAGAACAAAACAAGGGCAGAGTTCAATAATTCACGCTCTCATCATAAGGCAAACATCTGTGCACAACAACTACTGTGACTCATTTTTGTACTACCACGTTGTATAGTTTAGTTATTTCCAAATTGTAAACGGCTATTAAAACAGCCCTATCGAAATACAGTCCACTCTTTTATTTAAGTTCCCAGTAGGACCCTTTTCATGCGATTAATTAATGATATTAAAATGTATTATGTAGAATCGCTTTGCCATTGACAGATACATCTGATGACAGAGCTAACATTATTTCTACTTTTGACCACCATGAGCGCTGCGATAGATTATGTCCCCCCCACCTAGTACTTCGCACCCAGCGAATACAGATTCTAATTATTCTAAACTTGAAAAGTCGAAGAACAGAATGTAGGTACAGCAGCATCAAATATACGAGTACTTACGATCAAAACTATGAAATCACCCCCATGTGTTTGGTTCCAAGCCATCTTAAGAATTGAATGATTCTATGTATGTATATGCGTCTATAGTATCAATTTAAAGTATGAAATATTACCTTTAATTGGTCATTTAGTTGTTACGATCGCTCGGAACAAGTAGGGTGATTCCATACTTTTACTCGCGAGTGTAGTTCGTGACACCCAAAGTGGCCAAAAAGTTGACAACACAACCTTATTTCAATTAATTAATTGTCACAAGACATGTTGCGAACTTTTGGGTTACCTACACCTCACCAAAAAGGCTGGCTCATTTCCCAGTATGCTATAGGTAACCCTAGTGTTCCAGCCTCCTTGGCTGCGCGACACTGGCCGCAAAGAAAAACCTCATTCTTTTTCGACGACGAATTTCGCTACTCTTTTGTTTTCTTCTCTCGCTTACGAATCTCACGACTCGAATTTATGCATACATTTAACCAACTCAATTTTGTAAATAATATTGTATTTAAATCACGTTTTTGCGAAATAACATGTACCTACTACCTGACACAAGAGTTAAGGCCCATCAAGCCAGTAACTAGGTACATCTAGTAAAAAAAAGCGCTAACGACACCTATAATAAATATAGGACAGCGAAAAGAACCTGTAGGTATGTTTTCTAGGTCCTAATTCATCTGACCGTGTTTTGTTCTCATTCACTTATCTACCTGAACCGTGAAGTAGATGATGAAAGAAATAAACCCGCCATTATTTTGTGAAATATTTGATGTTTATCTACCCAACCAAAATCTTATCATTTATTTCTTCTTGAGATCTTATATCTCTGTATTAAGACATCATTACAGCGATAAAATATACATAAATCATAATATTATCATCTTATAGTAAATGAAATAGAGTATATTTCTATTTATGTAGCGCAGGCTTCAAAACTATTTTTACATTTTATTTTCTGTACATAATCTTGTAGCCGACACAAGTTGCCCATGAAAATCGATAGTTTTAAGCTGTTTTAATGCTCGTATAACCTAACTTAACCTTAACCTTTTTCTAAGATGGCTTAGTTCTTATTATCCTAAGAGACAAAAAAAAATTGACGTTGTTAAAGTCGTTTTTATGAATCAGGGATGTTGAGGATATGCAGTTTCGGTTATGGATACGGTTACGGATATTAGAATAATATTATACCGGTTTCGGTTACGGATATGAAATCATTTTGGATTATCCGAATGTTTCGGATAATTTCGGTTACGGATATAGAATTTTAAACATTATAATTCAAAGAGCGAAATGCAGCGCGACCCGCATAGCCACTTTATATACTACGAATGACGAAACCTGTGATAAAGGTAAAACAGGCGGGGATATTAGATTTTGCCAGGGAATGCCAGACAAGCTACAAATATTGAAAAATATTAAGATTTGGACTCCGCCGTTATCCGAAACTATCCGAAACCTTGAATCAATTTCGGTTACGGTTACGGATATTTTTTAATTCCAGATATCCGATAGTTTCAGTTTCGGTTACGGACAGTGGACATCCATAAAATTGAGATATTAATACCGATATCAATTCATTCCACTGACCATTATTGTTTTATTTACTATTATGAACTATTAAATATTAATTAGGTTTTTAAGCCATTTCGCATGATGTGTTTGAATAAACAACTGCATTATCCACAAACAAACACATGAAAGGTATTCAATAATGAATTCACTGTTTAATCTTGTTTCAATTAACATTCCATGACAGAGTTTAACGACTTCTGGACAATTTATTCCTTTCTGAAAACTTAGGGACAGTAATAAATCTACTCAGACTGTTTGTGAAATATTTTTCAATAAAAACTTTGCATTGCTGAAGAGGAAATGTTAATTATCTACTTTTTGTTTACACGTTTAGACTATAATCCAAGGGCGTGCTGCAGAGTACACACATCATAACGCCCGTATTCACAAACACATTACTATGAAATCTCACAGTGCGCGTTGACGCACAGGGTGACGCACGAACCTATCACAGAAGATCTCTATTCAGCGTTGTGCGCTCGATTTACTGCTTCACTTAAGCAACCTTCGTTTGTGAATACGGGCGTATGTAGGTAATTATTGTTAAAGCTAAATAAATAGTGATTTGCAATTTTTGGGCCCAAATGTCCGCCACTGATTGTTGTTTATGTGCACATTTTGGGCTATTCTGTCCCATAATCAAAGTAACTTAAAGTGACAGATTCGATGTCGCGATTACTTCAGGAAGCGTACAAAAAAAGCGGAGTGAAGTTTTCGGAATCAAAACTGTCACGAAAGTTGCATTGTTTGTGTGCTCGTTTTAGTTCCCTAACCTCCTGTCCCCTAAAAAGTAACCTTTGTGAGAGACTCAGTGTAGCGATCACTTCGCGGAGCGTACAAGAAAAGAGTTAACTGTCACCAAAGTTCCTTAACCTGTATTTGTGACGTCATATCAAGGTTCTACTTCAACCCTTCTTCTTGGCAGGTTTTCGTAAAAGATGAGGTGGCAATGAGGTGGTTCGTAGCGACGGGCTGGGGGCTTCCCATGCTGATCGTCGGCGTGTACTCGGCGGTGCGCTACAACACACCTGGAGCTACCGAACGGTTGGTAACAACACATTAAATGATACTTCAGTTTATTACAGGACTACAGGACATTACGGGAGCTTTACAGGACTGTAAAGCTGTATCATACAAAGTTATTCAACAGCGAACCAAAATCATCGACTAGCACCATTAGCAAGCTTACCTAAGTGGCAGCGATCAGGTTATATCTGTCGAACCGCTAGCATAAACGAGTTCTTTTCAGGAGACTCGGCAAAGAATAAAGCTCGAAGTGAATTGCTTTTATACCGTCTATTGATCATTCCTTAGAGGCTGCTAAGTGACAACCCTGACGCTTAGAATAGCGCGATTTATTTGCGTGAAATTGGTATACATTTGCAAATAAGGTGCACCTCAAAGTTTCCTCGGAAATCGGAGTTCGTGACCAAACCATTCGACACAAGCTCAATACGATCTGCGCTTGGTGCGCTGCATACTAATTAAATAAATGAATTGCTCCAACTGTCACGTCATTTTCGAGCCACACACTAAATAGAACTTGTGTGGTGACTAGTCAAATTATTTGATGCTACCGGAAAATTCGCGAATACGACGGAAAATAATATAAAAGAACAAAATAAAGACTCGCAGTTAGTATTACAGATAAAAAATGTGAAAGGTCCTCTACCTAAACGGTACGCTTGAAAATTAAAGCTGGGAACTTACGCTGAACAAAAATAAAATAACAACAGTTGATATGACGATGTAGCAAATACAATAGAATTGTAGCACTAAAACGTGCAAGGCGTACTGGTAATAAATACTTAGCTTAAACCGTCTATTCTATAATTACCAACCAAAGTCTGCATATGTATTTTGGCCAGGGCGGTCAGCTTAGATTGGCTAACATGGATATGTTCGTTTGTCGCAAAAGATTAAAACCCAACGTTCATATATTATGCATGTTTACCAATGGCTACGTCACTCAATCTCTTTTTTTTATTTCCTTCTCCTTACCGCTCCTGATCGAATTTGTATGCCCAGCTTCTAAGCGCTTAAACACGTTTATCTTAATAAGATTTTGCTGCAATTTAAGCGTCATAGATAAGTGAAAGAAGTGCACACAAAAGGTTTTAATAAACCTGAAAAAAATGCATACAAGAACATAACTGGGTCAGCCATTTTTCATGCCCAGGCTGGATACAGCCGCAACTTAATCTCGTTACAAGTGCGCGGTTGGGATTAGTTTTCACCACATTCGGAAAATGTCATCACGCGAATCATGACTTAGAAGTGTAGGTATAACTCGTGGAACCCTAAGTGGTCGCGATAACAATCTTTATTGTTTCGATTACTTTCAGGGCTAAATAACTTTTAAAAAAATAGTCGATTAAGTTTTTTTTTTATGCTAGACCAGGCAGGTATTTGACCGCAATCGCACCTGGTGTTAAGTGAGATGCAGTCTAGGATGTAGTTGGATGCTAGATCCCGTCTAAATCCTGGGCTGGGAAACTCCGGTGAGGTTTTCACTGCTGTCATTTTAGTAGGTACTAGGTACTATGCCGTCCGCTCTCCTTGTTATAAGTTGTGACGTCACATGTAGGTCCATACTAACACGCGCGATTCACAAGTCCCCACAAATTATCATGTTGATGAGCTCATGATAAAGTCATGCGTTTGAGCTTATCTTTGTTTTTGAAGCCATTACTGGAGGCGTAATTGAAGAAAGCACACAAATGGCTGTTTTGAAACACGTTAATAGCCTTCGGAGCTCTGAAAAAATAACTAAAAGCCCGTCTATTTTTGACTGCTTCGTCTTAGAGACGCAAATATGTACGTGTTCCTAAACTGGCTGACCTACTAAACTTTCAAAATATCGGAAAACAACATCGTAATTTTCGGTTCATTTTACGTTTCCATAAAATGAAATTACATCAGGTTGTGTGGTTATTAAATAACAGACATACCTAATTGGAAACGTTCAGTAATTTGATGGTATTCGGAAAAACTCAAAACTTGATGCTCAAAATTCAAATAGGTATTGCATAGTTTTTACATAACACGGGGTGTATTTATTTATTTATTTTAGGAATGTACGCATTTATTAAACCTGAATTTATGTTTCAGTTGCTGGATGGAGATAAGCGACTGTTTTTGGATAATCATCGTACCTGTACTGATTTCCCTGTTCGCTTCTTTTGGTAAGTACCAGCCAAAAATTATCGAGTACGTACGGACGTCATTTAATTATAATCCGTATTACTTATCCGATTAGGAAACTACTATATTACTATATTATACTATTTTTATATCGAGAAAGTAACATTAAAACCTAGAAATGGTTGCTAGTTGCTATTGCCAAGTAACATACCTATCTGTAAAGATCCCTTTTGTTAAACCTTTGATTGTTTATAGGTATGTTTTATTACCTAAATAAACATTTTATTATTCTTTGTTCGTCTTATTTGTCTTGAAAAACGCAGATTTGAGTGCTTAATTTGAATCGCAAACAATTTAAATATCAAATGCGATAGACAAAATTGTGCGGAGTCACGAATTCACTACGCCTATGGGATCGAGCCCAAAACGTTACACAAAAACAAGAACTAACCGTTTTTGGGTGACAGAAAAAGCTCTTGTTCATAATGGAAGGGTCCGGGCAAATAATTGGTAACTCGATTTAGTAGCAAGTTTTAAAGTCTGAATATGATGAAAGTTAAGTGTTCTCCTCGCAGCCATTATTATCCAGATATTAGCAAAATTTTACTGTCAATTAACGAACATCATAAATTTTGAATGTGACAAATGAAGGAAATTAATCTTAAGTAGGTGCTCGTCAATAATGTAACGCCATTAGCTCTTCATAAAATATGTCCGACACGCACTCGGGTCCAACCCGGCGCTGGCAGTGAGGCTGTGTTTCCACCAAAGGTATACCTGTAAAGAAAAGCAGCTTCGCCAAAGCTAAGCTATACTAGGATATCCAAACCATTAATGACAGTCCTCCGCGAGGCTTCGTAATAATTCTTCCCACTCCTCTTTCTTTTGCGTCCTTCGCACACTTATTATTAAATGATTCATGTTGTTTGTTTATTATACCTTGCCCACTAACCCACATTTCACTGAGAAGATATACTTACTCGTAGATTAGAAAAACTAAAGAAATCTACAAGGTATATTTTGTCCTTTAAAAAATGCCGCTTATCTATCGCTAAGCTTTGGTGGAAATTCCGACTTTATACGCTGAATATCTACGCTTTTCAATTGAATTTTCCGATCGCCAGAATGCGGTCGCAGAGGCTTTTCCACAATCCCAGACCCTAACTTTGTAGATACTTTCTAACGTATTGCCATGACATATGTTTGTGTTTCGGTTCTGTCTGGTAGCACTTTAGATAGAGTTATTCTGCTGCCGTTTCCTTTCGATTTATTAGCTAGTAGTCACTGAATAGGTTTAGTTTGGTTTAGTAGTAACTGATACAGTAAATAGGTAGTATACAGTATTCGAACTAGTTATGTATTCATGCTCATTATGCAAACACTACTTCTCACGGGATTTCATATTCAGGGCCACTAATCACCATCCGATAGCCTTGGTATTATAATATGTATAAGGTACATATATCGTCCTGTAATATGTACCCTGAACAACATTATCACCTCAATATTAATGCCGTGTATTTTTACACATAACGTTACTTTTTTATCCCCAAGATTCCATCAGCCACCTAAAAAAATAAAGTCCGATGTACCAACATTGTACTCGGAAAACGACACAATGTTTTTCTATTACACGGTTATCAACACAAAATAGATTATCTTCGAACAACAAAAGTTACTTTTGGTAGTACGGGCGTGAAACGTGCCTTGTTGTGAATTACGTTCCCTTTTATTTAGTTTCTTGATTATTTAAAAAACCGTTTTTATTTCGGCAAATCGTTTAGGTCTCAGGTTGGCATACAGCTTTCATTAATTTAACATTATTTGTTGTAACAGCCCGTAAAAACCTTTGAGAGAGAGTTCGTGAAGACACAGGTAAAAGATCTTTCTTTCATTAACACGTTAATGGATGAAACGATTTGGGAAAACTTGTACACCAACCATAGACTAAACACGCTTAAGACCAACAGTTATTTCATTTCGCACTCAACACTGAAAGTCAAGAAAGTCGCGTTTCAAGCTAAAATTAGTGTAGGTACTTTTCGTTGAAACACGAATACGCTAGTAATATTTTAATAGAATAAAGGATTATATACGAGTACTAGCGGCCGCCCGCGACTTCGTACGCGTGGATCCCGTTTTACCCCCTTCATCTATCTTACGCGGTTTAGATTTTTTCATACAAATGTTTTTTCCCGCTAACTCCCGTTCCCGTGGCAAGTTGGCAATATCCTGTTGTAACTAAGCTTTAAGTTTACTAAGGTACCTACATGCCAAATTTCAAGCGTCTATCTTACGCGGTTTAGATTTTTTCATACAAAAGTTTTTTCCCGCTAACTCCCGTTCCCGTGGGAATTTTGCAATATCCTGTTGTAACTAAGCTTTAAGTTTACTAAGGCACCTGCGTCTAACTTAAGCGGTTTAGATTTTTCATACAAAAGGATTTTCCTGCTAATTCCCGTTCCCGTGGGAATTTCGGGAATTCCTTTCTTAGTGCACCTCTACGGTACCTATGCTACGTCCCTTCCAAATTTCAAGTGCCTACGTTTAGCCGTTTAGGCTGTGCGTTGATATGTCACTAAGTCAGTCAGTTTCTCCTTTTATATATTTAGATAAAGGAATCAAGTTTATTAAAGCTTTTTGTCATAAACGGGCCATTATGAAATGGTGAGATAATTTCAGTATCCTACCTATTTCTAACAGTAGTAATAATTTTAAAATCGAACGACCTATTATTAATAATATAAGTAACTTTTAATAGCAAAGTTCAAAGAAGAATTCAAAGTCATGGACTCTTTTCATGAGATATGAAAATCACCGTCAATAAGACACTCGTCATTGTTAGGATTTCTCGTAATAAAGCCTGTGTCACATTACTAACGAAAGCGTTTAACGAAGGGAAAGGCGAGGAAAATCTCATATTAACGAGAACCATTCGTGACTTTGGAGACGATAAATTGGCTGGCTGGTGACATCTAAAACTAGGAATTAGAGAGTCGCCAGTGCGGCGTACGTGGTCGCATTTATTGAGCGGGGGTCCGTTGTCTCATGCGTTCTGCAATGGCTGGGAAACTGGCATTTTTACAATCCTTCTAATTGGTAACACAGGGTTTGGTAAAAACGTCACTTGCGTCAGGCAATTTTAGCACAAAGATTCAAAGATTTCATCATTCACAGAACGTTTGTCCTTAGACATTTTTTCTCTTGATGTTTCTTCTTAATTAATTTCTCGTACATTTATCGAAGCTTGGTAAAAGTTTTAATTTTCCCTTTGGTCTACCCAATGGTTGAATTTATATGGATTTAGTCTGATTCTAAAGAAATTGCAGCGGTTGAAACGAATTTGAAAATATAATTGAGTTATCAATCTGTAATAATTTACTTTTTATAAAGTATAAAGTGGGTAGGTAAATAATCTGCAATTTGTATAGAGATCTGTTTCAAATAATATTATTGCGTAAAAACTAAATGTAGCAATGGACTGAAGTAGGCTGATGATCAGTTTGACTGCATAATCTTAAAAGTTGATGAGAATATCTGTCTAATATACCACCAAATTATGCGGACCTCAATAAAACCCACTTGTCCCTGAGTTGGAATAGAAATTTTGCCTGTCGTAGAGCTTGCGCCCCAAAATGTAGCAGGCGTTGCAAAAAGTTTACGAGTTCACCCTGTATGATATTAAGCTGCCTGTTTGACGTTACACTAAGGTTCTTTGTTTTACAGTGTTTCTGGTGAATGTAGTTAGGGTTCTCCTGACCAAGCTTCACCCGGCACCGAACCAGCACGTCTCCGTAGCGGCCAAGAAAGCTGTACGTGCCACTCTTATTCTGGTAAGTGTATTGGCCTAATCTCTTATCTTATGGCATATGATATTTGAAAGAATCAAAATTTTGATAGAATTAAATGATTAAAGTACCAACTTACTCAGTTTCTAGAGTTCAAGTCCGCATTTACGTTGTATTTAGAATAATTCACTTGTTGCCAAGTGAAAAACTTAGACATTTTTAAATTATCCTTTTCATAATTTATGTCAATCTGTTATGTTTCTAAAGCCTTGAGTGGCTCGGCCAAATGAATCTGAGCATCTTCAAGTGGATACAAGACTTAAATATACCTACATCACGCTGTTTTTGAGTGCTCAACAACTTCAGAAAACCAGAAACAGATAGATTGTTAAAAACATCAGTGATTAATTATACCAATAATCTTTTTAATGATAAGACAACAAAGGATTACCTACCACCACCACCGCATTGATTTCAGTTAGACGCAAATTCATGCGTCAAAAGTGAGTCTGCAATATTTACAGTTAAAAAGTAATTTTGAAAAAATAATTGGCTATAGTTTCTCACAATACGATTTTTTGTAAAACATATATTAATTATTACATTTCAGTTTTAAATGTGACCTTTATTGTAGGTTCGATATCAAATAGTGAGAATAAGTTAAATTCCCGAATGAAAAATGGTTTGGCGGGTTACATGATACCACTCTATAGTATCGCTAGGTTAAAAGTATATAGGAATTAACAATCTCTACGTATTCTCATCAGCAATTCATTCACCCATCTGCTTTCGATCCGCTATTCGTAATCATAAAAAGATTCTTGTTTGACAGAAATAGCCGTTTCAATCCAACCAACGCATAATGTGATTTACAACAAAATGGCCGTTCTTTAACTATAAATCAGATCAAAGCACATAAGAACTAAAAGAAATAAGAATTAGCTCTCGGTGTTAAATGCCTTCTGTTTACCACACATTTATTAGTACAAGTGTGTATTTATTAGCGTCTTCAACGTGTCTTTACTCGTATGGATTTCGTCAGTCACGAAAAAGTTAGATAGGAAATCGTGAATCTTTGAATGCAGTTCTCTTTCTTTTAAAAATAAAGGAATGTTTTCTTTGAGTAGAATGTTCTATCTACAGTATTAAGAGTACTTTCCCTCCAGGTGGCATTACAAAATTCCACCCTGTATATGTCCTAGAAAAGACGTACAACTCAACTCAACTGCTCACAGAACCATATTTAATATTTTAAACAATTACCTATGTTGCATTTTTTACTATAAAATTATCACTTCACGGGATTTATTGCAACAAGATTTGTTGCAATAAATCCCGTGAAGTGATAATTCCATATAATATTGCCATATTTTAGGATGCTGCTTGGAGGATTTAAGTGGATTTAGTGGAACTAAACAAGCAGTGGATTATGTAGGGAAATATACAGTGTGAGTCACGTTAAAGTGTACATATGAAAATAGATGAAACTAGACCTATTTTTATCGACAAAAAAGAGGTCAAAAAATTTTTGAGATTTTTTTTTAATTTTTTATAGAATTTTTTTCCTTCCATTTACTTATTGTAAAGAAAACGTAATAACTTTTAAACTAAGCGGTATATCCTGATAAAATAAAAACAGTAATAATGCTAAATAACAGGCAATACTAAAAAAATACATAAAATACATAAAAAAGGCCAACAAATAATAAAAAATTAAACTTTTTGAAAAAATTCTGCTTTTAAATTCGTGTTTTTTTGGTTATTTGATAAATTTCTCCAAAAAATGCCCCTATAACCGGTGGTTTTTATTATTTTGTATTATTCTCTATTGTATTACCTTCGTAAAAACAAAAATCGCATGTCTCTATCCCTATCACAACGTTTGCAATGATCGTTTGAACTAAGCCTCTCCGGGCGCGCCATTCAACGCTTCGTTAACAACGAAACTGAAAATGGCTCTGATTTGGATTTGTTTTTTTGATAAAGACAAGTTAGATTTCAAATAAAAACAAAAGATTTCAAAGTAAAATAAGCATTTTAGTTAAAATTAAAATTGTCTCTAACTGTAGCGGAGAAAAATGTTGTGGCAGGCCTTTGTTCAAACGATCATAGCAAATGTTGTAATAGGGATAGAGACATGCGATTTTTGGTTTTACAAAGATAATACGATAGAGAATAATACAAAGTAATAAAAACCACCTGTTATAGGGGCATTTTTTGGAGAAATTTATCAAATAACCAAAAAAACACGAATTTTAAAGCAGATTTTTTTCAAAAAGTATCATTTTTTATTATTTGTTGGCCTTTTTTGTGTATTTTATGTATTTTTTTAGTATTGCCTGTTATTTAGCATTGTTACTGTTTTTATTTTATCAGGATATACCGCTTAGTTTAAAAGTTATTACGTTTTCTTTACAATAAGTAATTGGAAGAAAAAAAAATCTATAAAAAATTAAAAAAAAATCTCAAAAATTTTTTGACCTCTTTTTTGTCGATAAAAATAGGTCTAGTTTCATCTATTTTCATATGTACACTTTAACGTGACTCACACTGTATTGTAGATACTAGGAAATATCTAATTTTATATCATTTTCTAAATACGTATTCTGTCACCTATAAGTTCACGACCCACGCGTCGACTTATTTATAAACTTCAATTTTCATGCAGGAGGACTTTTAATGGTTAAGCACTGCTTGACTCTAGTTAAAGTGTATGTATTACCTCCACCCTGTATATTGGATATACATATACATGTTTACAATATTTTAAGTTACATATTTTTACAAAACAAATGCTGGCTCATGATGATATTTACATTTACGTACATTAATACGTTATTTGAAGAATTAGGTAACTGTGTTTTCTATTAACTAAAAACAACCCAGAAAAAGATTTTTTTTAACTTTAAGATGCTCACAGCAAGAAGTTACTATACGAGTACTATCCATATTCATAGACAGTCTATGACTCAATAGAGCACGTAATAATTCTATCTATGAGTATAATTCTGCGTCCTTCTCTCCTCTAATTGTTTGTTGTGCCCGACAGGGTTCATACTGTCCTATATTATTTCGAACATCCTTTAACGTGTGGAATAGCATTTTAAAGAATTTGAATTTAAACTTTTTTACACAGATACCCCTGTTCGGTCTCCATTTCGTCCTGATACCGCTTGTGCCCCCACCGAACTCACCGGGCGAGAGGGCTTACCAGGTCATCTCGGCTCTTTTGACCAGCTTACAGGTACTTGTGATGAATAAATATTATACAGGGTGTAAGGTACAGAAAGACAAGAACTTTACAGCTTAGACAAAGTTTATACTTAAACTGTGGAATTTTCTTTCGAAAAGTAGGTACATGGTTTTCCCTTTTAAAATATATATGTAAAATTAGGTATGTAATTTTTTGCGTACAGGTTGCTTATATCCTGTTTTTTTATCTCAGCACCAACAGCGCTATCAACAGCGCCCCCTAGGGCGGCTATAATATAGGGGGCGCTGTTTAATTTTTCATACAAAATTTTTCGATGACACTTTGAATACGCAACGAAACGAACTCGAAAGTTTTTCCTACTAGAGGTACTGTTCGATAAGTCTCTAAAGCCGTGTATCATGACTTGCTATTATTATAATCTAAAATCTATTTTGGTAACAGGTTCTTTGATCGGTAGGTGTACTCGTGGTATCTTATTCGATACGAAGATTTTTTATTCAAATAAGTAATAATATTTAATCAACAACCTATTTACTTTATCCTTTTATCAAACAAGTTAATTATTACGATATTTTAACCTCCTGGGGCCCGGGAATTATTTTTATCGTGAATTCATATGAAAACTATCCAAATAGTATTAATAATTGATATAATTATCATAAAAAATAAAATAAAAAAAAATATCTGGAAATCGGCAATTTTCTCAATGTCATATATTTACGACATCGGTTCCCAATGTCAACGACTTTTTTATTTCATGTACAGGATGTCCCGTAATAAATTGCACAAAAGTAATTCCTAGTTAAGTTTCTTGACTATCTACAACGAATTTGAATCGATTTTTGAAATATATTGAGATGCCAAAAATTTTTTTGCTATATTTTTAATTTTTTTTCTGCCTGTACTTACTTTTTTCTATGCAGTGGATGCAAATATTGATATTTTTTAAGTACCTTTTCGTTAAAATGTAGCTAGATAGATTCTTTATCAAGTTTTATGTCATTTTTGGGCAATAACATTGCATCTCTATTTTTTTTTAAATAGTAGTATTTCAAAATATTGCATTTCATTAGGATGACTCAAATTAAAAAATCCTCGTGATAAAAAAATGCATCACACCAATGTGTAATTAACATTAAATGATGTAGATAAGGTCAATAGCAATAAAAAAAATAAAAAAACAATTTGATTAAGTGCCTTATGAAATTATTTTAATTTCATAAAAAAAAATCAAAGTGACTTGAGGTGTTGATAATACTTCTGGGCCGACTTTACCAGTAAAATCGATTTTTGAGTGTTCTAATATGTTATATTCGCATATATCTACCTAAACAAATAAGAAAATTATATCAGATTGTATGCTATTTAATAGAAAATGTATAATGTCATACAGGTATTACACTGGGCTCTGTCAGTTTACACTAGTAATTGGGACCTCATGTAATACCTGTATGACATTCAGATTTCACCATGGTTTTCGTAGTTTTCATACGTATTTCCACAATCAGTGATACTCAGATAATAAAACAGTTCAAATCCCAAAACGAATAATAACAAAGGCTTATAGAAATCGTTCATATTTTAGTAAAAATTTCATTATTACTAACCACTTGTTCCCGGTCGCGGCGCCGTCGCTAGTTCAATTAAAGATAAAAAAATATAAATGTCACTTCACTAGCCAATCACAGCTAAGAATGATGGACTAATGCACCATCTAACTAACTAACGTAAAAGTTCTGGTAAATTTCAACAGATAGCGTTGATTTATATTTTTTTGTTTTATGTAATAAATATATGACGCCAGGCCCCAGGAGGTTAAAGCCAACATATAACTTGCAATATTCTTTTGGGTATTTACTAGTATAATTACGAGTACATTCTTTGGGGTATCTAAATGCCTAATTAGGAGAGAAAAGAGACTGGGTCCCGTATAACAATTTAAAAAGATTGTAAATATGTGAAGATCTTCTGATAGTTAAGAATACTTCTCACCCATCTCAATTAAAGTTCTTTTGCAATACATACAAACCAATAAATTCTGAGAAAAGTATGCACGGTGCATTTTATGATTTTGTCATTAATTAATTTTATGAATTGCAATTGAAAATTTATTTAGGTCTGAAAGTAGTATCACTTCGCCCGCGTGGAATTTTGTCTGTTACAGAAAACCTTTAACGCGCGCGTCCCTGTTTCAAAAACCGGGATAAAGCTATCCTATGTCCTTTCCCGGGACTCAAACTATCTCTATGCCAAATATCATCAAAATCGGTTCAGTGGCTTAGGCGTGAAAGCAAGACAGACTAGAGTTACTTTCGCATTTATAATATTAGTATAGATTAAACATTTACATAAAATGTTGCATTAAATAAACTAATTTATTATTAATGAATGCTCTCCTTCTCATTCATAACAAATGAAGTTACCAAAATTATCTTATTTATGCCACCTGGATTGTACTTGGATGGTTTGACCTTTACTTATATCATTTTATCGGCATGATTTAATGATGATAAAGAATAATTCTATAAAATACTTATTTTAAATTCACGAGGCAGATAATACATAATAATGTGAATATTTAATATTATTATGTAGATAACTAACATGAATGATTTTGCTGAAAAGCATCAGGGGGACAATCGGGACAGCAGTGGAGGTCTGCAGAGCACCCTTCAAGTACCTATATGATTGAAAGTGGTATGTAAGAGCAGTTTATATGCTAGGTTTTCATGGAGCTCTTTTCGCCTTATTGTGGCCATTGTCAAAACCTCGTCCGGTCTGCGTGAAGAGATTACAATTTTACTTAATTACATACAATATGAAAGCATACAGACAATAGCTTCGCTTTATGTTACTAATTTCAGCCATGTCATCGCAGCGCAGCTTATAAAACCACGAAGAATGTCACGTTCTTTGTTATTTCTAAAACCTTGCCTCTACTATCATCAAATATTATTCTGCGCTGATTCGAATACCAAATGGCCGCAGAATCAGTTATGAGCTAGGTGAGTCTCCCTGAAATTGAGGCGCCATGATTAATGAATTAAAGCTGATAAAATTCTGGCTTCGCCTTGCTTGGGCTCCACCCGGCTTTGGATTATACATCCACACCTACATTTTATTGTAAATACTAAAGCGAAGCTATCTGCTACGCGGCTG
This sequence comes from Ostrinia furnacalis, assembly GCF_004193835.3. Taxonomy (NCBI): domain Eukaryota; kingdom Metazoa; phylum Arthropoda; class Insecta; order Lepidoptera; family Crambidae; genus Ostrinia; species Ostrinia furnacalis. The sequence goes on from NW_021135425.1 coordinate 183,018, forward strand.
AGTGAACGTCATACTGTAAAAGCCTGATAAAAAACTCCAAAAACTGCATCTGCGAAGACGCTTAGCGAATGCTTGCCACATTGCTCCCTGCGAATACAACACTGTAACTTAATATTCTCTAAGACATTCTGGAAAAATATACCTCTAGTTATTAAACAGTTTTTATGTAGCCTTTAGCATAGTGATGTCTGAAGTTAACTAAAATTTACATTTAAAGCTTTAGGCAATTAATTCAAATATATTCACATGTTTTAACTTACTTGTCTTTTAAGAGCTTTACTCTTTATGTGTCAGACGCCTTTTTTAAAATTAAATGTGTATTCATTAAAGTTACGAGTAATCCAAAGCGCATTAAATATATATTGAGTGAGCAATTGGATCTAACACGCCTTTCATATTAAATTGCTTGCATTTTATCCCCTGTTTAGCCTCAGAAACCCCTTGATTGAAGCAACCTCTTAAACAGAACCACCCAAGTGCAAATCAGGTCCGTATTAAAAAGGATTACATTATCCGAGCTCTTTGCAAACAAATAATGGTCGTTAATGGAAACAAGAAGAAGAGAGAACAAGATAATTTAAATTTGGCGAACCATTATGTAGATAACAATTGAGAGTCTGATAAAAGAAAGAATAAGCAAAAGTTATATATTTCATACATTGGTCCTACCAGAGAAAATACAAATGAGTAGGTCATCTTCATAGAAACGCCCGAGCGCGGTTTGTATGTGAGCGTATTTGTATTTACTCTGGTCCTACGCAAACTATAAGTGGATTAAACACGCTATCAGTATTTTAAAACCACAATTAGAAATAAATAAAACAATTCTCTAAATTCTTAGGCTGAGTTGCACCACCTAACTTTAACAGTAACTATAAAGATAACCGGTGTTATTATGGAGTTTGACAGATTTTTGACGTTTGTTATAGGTAGTTAAAGTAAGATGATGCAACCCAGCCTTCTAAACTCTGACAATTACCACCTTAACTAATTACCCGAATGAATAATAATTTGATCATTATCAAAATTGAAACGATTTTGTATTAATTATTACCCGAATGAATAATGAGTAATTATTAAAATTCAAACAAAAAGTATATTTTAGTCGTATTTTTTTCGTTAATAACTAATTGTTCACTAGTTAACCTATGTAATTGAATTTAAAATCACTGTCGTTTAAACGTTAATTGCTTTTAGTAATATCTCTTACAAGCCTGAAGCTTCCTTGCTTAGACAGTTACGATAAGATACGACGAACGGAATAAAACATCCGTTTGGAGTGAACATAAACTAGCACCATTAAACAATCGATCGTAAGCTACTTAATTTAAATGCATTTAAAACATATTTATTGCATCTAGTCCGGAATTCGGATGACTCTATATTAAAAGATTTACGACAAAACCCTTACAACTACGTGAAACAGAATTATTTCAGGTGGGCGTTACTGCCTTCGAAATGTTAAGTCGTTAGTAATAAAACTAAATCTTTGTTGTTAATTAATATAAATTACCGAGATAATAATATACCTAAAGCGCGTCACACACGGTGAAGATAATATAAAATATATAATTATCTTAGAGCATATTTTAGAATATCGCTCACCATAGAAATCCTATGAACCATCACACACGACGAACTTAATATATATTTTATCTTAAGCATCTTAAGATACTGAGCGATATTGCAAATAATTTATCTTAAGATATACGAAATATACGCATCTTAATATAAATACATGGTGTTGTGTCGGGCTATGCGCGGACGACGACGCCGCGAGTGGTGCTCTGTCAAAAGAGCGATGGCGATGGCGCGTTGCTTTGGTCGAACCTTTAGACTAAGAACACTCAGGCATATGAATTTCCACACCTACACTGTGCTGCGCCACGCAATATTTTTCCCATGTTAGGTGTAAAAAACATCTACCCTACAAATTACAGGTTAGTAAGTTACAAGTTAGTAAATTGGCAACCTAAAATGTCAGCCTTCCATCATCAGCCAACCTTAATAACCTGAAAGAATACAAATTAATGTCGGTCTATTCGTACATGTAATATTTGAAGAATTATCCTCCAAGTCGTAAACGTTAAGGAGTTTTACCTCCCATCATCAGCTCAACATGAAATGATGAATTCATCATTCAAGCATCTGAAATTTCAGATGCTTGAATAATTTAAGAAAAAAAATAGGAAAAATTTTAACTTTATCTATTTTTCAAAATTAATAAAATAACCCAAGGAAAAACGTAATACGTGCCCATAAAATTTGAGGGTTTGCCGCGATTTCCTTAGGATCCGATCATCAGACCCTGACTTGGTGACAGTGGGATCACATCGGGAGGTATCCCTATTTTTATCAACCGACTTCAAAAAAGGAGGAGGTTCTCAATTCGACCCGCATGGTCGACCCGTATGTTTTTTTTTCTATGTTTATTACGCGATAACTCCGCCAATTATGAACCGATTTGAACAAATCTTTTTTCAGCGTATAGGTAATACCTCAAGGGTGGTCCCATTTAAATTTAATAATAGAAAAAACAACCCCCAAGGGTGGAAAATTGGGGATGAACTTTTTTATACGCAATATCTCCGCCGATTATAAATCAATTTGAACGATTATTTTTTTGTTGAATAGGTATTATCAAAAGGGTGGTTTCATGCGAATTTGAAGAAAATATTTCACCCCCAAGGGTGTAAAATTGGGGATGAACTTTTTTATACGCAATATTTTTAATTTTTAGTTTTTTTTGTGTTCACGCATTTGAAGTCAGTTTTATTTTTTTAAAAAGTTAATTATATCTTGCCTAATCAAATCATGAATTGAGATGAAAGTTTCTCTTGACTCTAAAATAATCCTGAAGTTTCTTCATTGACATATCTTCATAAAGGTTGAATTCGCCGCAGGTTTTTCTCTTTTTTATGTGAGACTCTATCCAAATTTTTCTCCTTTTGGAATGTGCTAGTGCAATCTGCATTTCATATTCTAGATCAGAATCATCGTCTGAGGAGCTATCTAACAAATCAAGAAGTAAGGCCGTATCACTCATAGTCAATCACCCTGTATATATGAATCTAACAAGGAATACGTGTGTCACAGACGCAGACTCGTAGGAAAATAATATTTTTTTAATATTATCGTATCTTAGCCGTGTGTGACGCGCTAATTGTTTGTAATTAAACACGTAATATCATACAAGAGTCGTCTATTTGTATTAGAATACTGTCACGCCCTAAAGATTTGGAAGCGTTACTTATGCCGTTTTGAGTGAGATATTTCTGAGTAAAAAGGTGTGAACATTATTTGAATCTAACGCATGTTATGTATGTATGCGATGGCTCGCTTCCACGGTGGATCTACTATAGTTCTCGGAAATACGCAATGCATACTTAAAAACATCTCACGGAAAAAAATCCTACTTCTTGGTTCATCCCATTTCTCTACCAACATTATCCACTTCGCTCTACTGGATCGTAGTTTAAATGGGTACAAGTAGGTTATTATTATCTGTGGTATGGGTATGTAGCGAGGCGGGCGCTTTTCACGATGTGTCTGCTCCAGCATGCCCGTATAAACTGTCAGTGCGGTGACGCATAAAATTTTGAGATAACAAATGATTATGCGTATAGTGTAAGTAACATGCTTCACTTACCGGTATCAAATCTATTCCATGCATGATAGCATTAGCACCGGTGTGGTGTGAAAACTGACATAATGTACAAAATCGGTCACGGACGAATGTGTTAATTGTTTTTTTTTTTGGTATTTGCCACCACTCCCCAATAATTCTAAAGCACAACTTTTTCAAAAGGCACTTCATTTTGGTCTTAAAAACCTAGTATGGCAAGTCTCGTTTTAACAGATTTAAAAAGTATAGATGACCCATGCTGAACTGTCACCCCACCAAACTCAATGACAGGGGGGCACTACCATAGTTCAACTATATGGTTTCCAACATGGCAAAAATCGGAACCAGCGATCCGGTATTGACGGTGGCGCCCCACTGTCAATGTCATGCATAGGAGAGTTCAGTATTTTGCAATGAGGGCTATCGTTTTAGCGCTCACCAGTTAGCGCCACTGTAGAGTAAGGTCCTGTCACTTGCTAGTAGCGAAGACAGTGGCACCAACTGGTGAGCGCGAAAGTGGTAGGAGGACTATCGCATTTGCACTCATCAAGGTGGCGCCACTGTAGAGTTAGGTCCTGTCAATCGCCAGGGGTACCTTGGAAGACTGCCGGAGGCGACGTGCTTTGGCGCGTCGTCTCTGACACNGCGCATAGGTGGAACATGTCGGGAAAGGCCTCGCTACACCGGCTCCCACCTGTGCTCAGCGAGACGGAGATGGTGGATTTTTAGTGGGTAGGCCCCTCCCTTCTGGAGGGGAGAGCCCCACATAACCCGCCGCCTGACCACAGTGGCGGGTATGCAACTCAATGCATTTTTACCACCGAAAAAAAAAAAAGGGGTGCCAACTGTTAAGTATAAAAACGATAGCGATTGATTGCTGGTGACAAATTAAACTGCAATGAGAGCCTATTAAACTGCAATGTTAGGTTTCGTGTCATGTTATTTTTGCTTTAATTTTAGATTTTAAAATACCTAAAATTATCATTAAAAATGGCTTCTTAAAATTTTCTCTTTTACTCGTGATAACGTGTAAAAAGACTCTTAAGTACACGTTCATAAAAGATATTGTCCTCTGTCTCCAGGGATTGTGCGTAGCTGTGCTATTCTGCTTCACGAACCACGAGGTGGTGATCGTGCTGAGGGCTGCCATGTCGCGCCTGCTCAAGAGGAATGATGCTATTGCCATGACAGGTAATGTGAATCGTGAGTACATCTTGATTTTAATCTCAGAGTACAACCACAGTATCCAGCCAATATTTATTTTAAATCCTGCTAGGCAACCTACCATACCATATACCATGTACCTACTTCTTTATATTTATAGTATTATGTAATAAAATCTTATGTCCCACAACAGTGATGTGCCTATGTTTTTCAGTTGTTACTTTCACTTACGTTTTATTTTATTAATTTGCACACGTGCACATTTAGTTCCGCTAATAATGTATTTTCCCATTTTATCTTATTTTGATAATTCCGTGGCTGATCTACTGTGTGATTTGATTACGTTATCCTGATAACTTTGTTTTGGTTGTTTTCAGACATTTAGAGACACAAAAAGCACCCAGTGTTAAAGAGAATAAAATATTTACTTATGAATGCATTATATTTGTTTTTTGTTGCAGGTGTTACGGCCGGCGAGAGCTTAATGAACACACGCGAGAATATCGTCTAAATGAAAATCAAATGAACATACATATTTATTGTTAGTTACATATGTATATCAAGTATATGAAACAATTAAGACTTCCTTAGAACTGTTACTATAAAATAATATTTTAAGGGCACATAATTTTAAAGTATTTACAAAATATATGCAAATGATCTCTCCTTTTAGTCATATGGGTGTAAATTATATAACGGTGACTGAATAGACCTGATGGCAAAGTTGGTCAATGGAACATTTAAGTAATGTAGGTATTTTTATAAAGGGATGTAGTTAGGACGGGTATTAAAAGTTACTGAAGTATTAGTATAACTGTCTGTTTAGATTTGTGTGAACTATGTTTCCCTACACTAAAACTAATTGTTTTAGTATGAATTAAACTTTTCAGGGCCATTCTCGGGCAAGATAAGTTATTAACCAACTGTCTTATTAGAAGGCTTCTCAAAAGAAAATTCGTTATATCTAAGCTACAGAGCTTCTGGAAGTACTTCCGGAAGTAGCGCCCTGAGAGGTATAATTATACTAAAGTCTTGTATTTTTGTGATTTTATGTACTTACTACAACCTTCCTCAATAAAGAGGACTTTTATCAATAAACTGAAAGTAAATGAAGGACTTTCTTGAAATCAACCACATTTTTATTAATTCAACAAAATAATCTCCTGTCAACAATCATAATAACTATTGTAGAGTTAGATACACAGTATATTATAAAAAGCAATAAATTATAAAGTTATTTACATTATTAATATGTAGGTAACCTATAATAATATCTACAGTATATATTTTTCCATAGCTAATTGTTTAGTAATTTTTGGTATGCTTATATCAAACTAGCAAACGACTTCGTTTCGCCTTGAGTAAACACATAGCAAAGCTACATAGTTTATAGTCACTATTTCCTTCGTATAAAAATTCAAAGTGAAACTAACTCATCCATACTCAGATCTACTCACTTTCCTCTCACAAAACTAGATATGTGTTTAAAAAACTACCTAACAATAAAAAAAAACTTTTAAAATACATTGTACCTACAATCAAATCATTAATGAAAGTAAGTCAGCAAACAATGTAGATTTAATAAATATTCACTTCCACACATTCTTGTATGTAAGGATTACAAACTGCCAACATTTCCAAGTATTACTTTAGCACCCGTATGCTAAGAGTCAGGAATGCGATGTCCACATAAACTCACATTCATTCTGATGGTGATACGCGTTAGTTTGACTCTAAATATTTACTAACTTAGAAATGTTTCTTACTTTCAAAGTACATAAAAAGGGAACTTACTTTACTGTAAGTGACATCACAAATAGTATAAAAACTTTGCTAAAAACAACATAAATTCGCATTTCACTTTTCACAGCGAATGACGCAAACTTTACCTATGGGTACTCAACACTAGGGTACCCATAAGTGCATATTTTATACCTGCTTTGGCATTGGACAATATTTTAAATAAATATATTAACCGACTAAAATTATATTAAATAGAACTAGGCACACTAGCAGGAAAGTCTAAATTCAAAGTTAAGTCAATCCTGACTTCAAATTACTTTTGGAGAGAGTAGGATGATAGATTATACTTACCTGGTTTGGCTTACTTATGAACGTTGCTGCACTTATCATTAAGCTTCAAAGGTACTGTGTAAGCTGCAAAGTAAATCTCTGATTTGAAGTAATTTTAAATGCGTATAAAACAGATTTTAAAGTGGCATCGTGTGCGGTTTCTAGGACTCTACATCCAAATGAAACTTTAAAGTAACTAGAGTTGCAGTTTCGTCACTTTTGTGTTTCACAGTGTATAGTTGCGGTAAATTTTTGATATTACACTTCTTCACAAGAGGTTAGTGTTCAAATAAAAAGCAAGTATTCCTAGTGGTCATCACTGCTATCACCAGGCCCTCAACTGATTCCAGATAGATGTACTCGATGGTCTTGTCCTATATTGCAAGAACAAAATATTATCATTTGTAAGTACTTAGACCACGATATCTTAATTATTTTTTATGAACACGTTGTCTTATCCTACACAAAGACATACTAAGAATTAAGTTATCATGATTTATTTTGCCTACACATAAGAAATAAATGCATTTATCTTTAGCACTGGATAGATAATACAAAATGTCGGTTTTGGCTAATCGGTAGGTAACTACCCAACCTAAATTAACCTAATAATTAACGCAAAGTTTAGCTGTGCGTGTACCTATAACAACAATGCCATGGAAGATTATCCTCGAGGCAGATACAAGAACAACTAAACTTAATTTAAACGAGGTAGAACATGACAGTATCGATTCTCATCGGACTGCCCTACCAGCTTTACTATAGATACATCGTATATGCTATACCATTATCACATTTTCTCTAATTGGAAGCTCTTATTTTCAGTTTCCGAATACTAAAATCCTATCTAAAGCTCGTTTCGAACACATTTCGTTCGATCTTAAGGTTCGAAGTATCACGTAACTACGCACCTACTTAATTCTCTTCAAAGTTCACACACGTTTAAAATCACAGAAATTTATTGTGTGTGTGATTTATGATATTCCAGAACACAAAAACATTTCAAAGTCTCTCTAAAATTTAGCTCACAGGCATCTGAGATCGGATCTGTCCAATATGATTCCCATCTCAACGAGGATGGCGAAGGTGATGAAGATGACATAGAGGACCAGGAGGACGCCACCGACAGTCTTCTTGAGAGTGAACTTGCCGATGAGCAGGGTGAGCCACAGGCACGCCACGGCAACCAGAAGAGATCCGACTACAAAGTCAATTCCTGCAGAATTGATGTGCACGGAAGTGTCATCTGCTCCCTGGGCCACAAGGGTCAAAGTCCTGATGAGCCATGGCACTCCCAGAGCAAAGAGGATGGCCAATGAGTTAGCACCTAATGCATTCGATACACCAATACCACCCTCACCTGAAAAGAACAAAAAGAAGCGTTAGATTGTCACTTGTTTATTTTCTTTATTATCACGCGCAGCAAACATGTCATTAAAATTATCAGTGCAACGATTTGTCACCATTTTTCCGCGGAAGTAGACAGAATTATCGACAGCAGATAATTGTGGTATCTACACAAGTTAATGATTTCGCTTCGAGTTTAACATTTTAGTTTAACCATCTAAGAATGCAAATTATACTCTGTAATAAGCAGTAAGGAAACCGGTAGTCATGAAAAGTACACCATTAAAAAAATAGTCTTCGCTGATGCTTATTATGCGACATCAATTTATGATTGTTATCTAATCTTTCATTTTAATTTATCGATAAATCCTTGAGATCTTCAATTCCGATCTTAAAAGACGTCAATCGCTAACACAGACGCACAGCGGAATCCTAATAATCATTGAAACAGATATTAGACTAGATATAAGTAATTAATTAAATGATAAATCATTATCTTACAGGGAGGTGCGTACCTAAAACGTGAGTACATAATAGGTACATAAAAAGCATTAAAATTTAAATGATTCGCAACAGCAGAAAAACAATGTATAAAATGCAGTATCACTAAGGCTGTTGTTGATTAGAAATGAGTTATTAATAGATGCGATATAGTACTTGCAAATCACAATAAACTGTCGAGAATATGTACGTGTTTTCACTCCATTTTATTCCGGGCGGCACGAGTTTGAAACATTAACATTCTTTATGCGTCACGCGCTTGTCATGGGTCTTCCCCTTATAGATGGAATTCGGGTAACTTTTTGTGTTGGAAAATCGAATACCAAATGTCCGACATAACGGCTCTTAAGATTTGCAAGAACTAGTTATTCAGTGAGAAAAACTAAGGGCGACCGGTACATACCTCTTCGTGACATAATAAAGATGGAACACGCTTCAGGCAAGCAACCGCCAAAGGCCAAGAACGTCATTCCCATTACGGAGTCCGGGATAAAGAACGTGTGACCTAAAAAGTACACATTAGTTTATTTAAATGATCAATTTTCTTCCTACTCATGACTCGTCATTTGATTGATGTTGATAGGTACATAATAAAGCAATATATATACTCGTAATTATAAATTTAAATTACCTAAAACAGTCATGCTCCAAGAAACGAAGTAGGAGTTAACTCCAATCCAAACTATGCACATGAAGAACGCCAAAGGATAGAATTTCCTGCAGGTGACCGGCGAGGGAATCGTTATGGTCATCAGGAACTTCAGCGGCCAGCTGTAGACCCACCAGATTCGGTACATTAGAGAGTTCTGACTGGGGAATCGAAACACGCTCTTCGGTTTTTTTACTTCGGTCTCGGGAACTAAAAGCAAAAAGGTAAATTAGATTTAAGTATTTTCTAAGTTATGCCTATAATATAGATTTGGCGACTAGAATATTAAAGATTTCTTGAAATAAATATATTTCATTTACCTTTATCAATCACAGTAACTTTTTCACCGTTAATAGTTCCATTCACATTCGTCGTAGATCCATTGAAAGCTTTATTGTCAACGCCTTCTTCAACGCTCTTGTTTTCGTCGGATTCTGAAACTAAAACATTTTATAAAGTTATTTAATGTTGATCAATATTTTGAAGTGGATTTTTCATTATCTGAGTTCATTCATTTAGTAAAAACCATAGAGTACATACTTGTTAAACTGTTTTTCCTGGAGCATAATTTGCCGCAGATAATATCAAAAAGTTTGAACAGCCTCATGCTGTTGAACATGAAGATGAAATAGAGGACATAGAGGACTCCGAGCACTATAGCCTCCTGCCAATCCACCTGCCCGTCCCACACAATCACCACCAGTACGCTCACATTTACCATGTATATCAACACATCTCTGGTCACTGGTCTGGACTCTATAACGATGGGCTGAAACAAACATTAATTCATTTGTTAACTCAGCGATAAAAGTTCTTGAAAGTTTTTAAAATTATCTTGAAAGTGTTTACTATTATTTATCTTTTAATCATATCACGTTCTGTCAACACATTTTAAATTATATTTATTCAACATCGAGACTAAGAGCATCCAAGTAATCCTTTCTTAAGACGTGCAATTATCTAATCAAACACTTAATATGCCAAATACACTTAGCAACTGTTTAATCGATGTATAATTTACTTTCAACGATAAAAACGATTCAAAGAAGAATAAAATAAGTACATTATTGTGCTATTGAAAGACTTGGTGTTTGCTCAGCTTTGTCTTTGGTTTAGACGTTGATATCTTTTGAAGGAGGTACTCACAGAGATGGCAGCCAGTCCTCCGATGGCGGCCACTCCGAGGGCATTGAATATGGCAGATCCGACTATAGTTCCTATCCCCATGTCGGACTCTGTCAAGAAGGTTGAGATCACGTTGACGAAGAACTCTGGGCATGAAGTGGCAACTGACATGAACGTCGCAGCAGCCACATTCTGTAAAAAAGAAGACATCTTGAATTTGACTGATAAACCTTGGTGACATTATGTAATGTTAACTGAAATGTGTAAAAAATAACAGCATCGAGTGCTTATTAAATGTAAAGTGGACCTTTACATATAAATATAGATCATGTACCTGTTTTAATGTTTAATCTACCATACATTTGTCTTTTTTTTTCATGTGTCTTTTTTTTATGTCATTCACAATTAACTCATGTAAGCCCTCAAACGCTATACAAGCTCGTTATTAAGTAACCATTGTCTAAATACATTTTGTGAAAACAGTTGCTCATTCTCTAATTTGCAAGAATTATGTCAATTTTATCCTTGACGTAACTTGGAATTCATTTCAACTAGGAAAAAGGATATTAGCAGGAAAATAATGATCTTGCGCAGTCAATTAAATTTACTTCAACAAAACTAAAGGAAATAACAATCGCCATGTGTCATTTAAAACGAGTGTTATTATTACATTCGAAATCATAATAAAATAATAAATCACATAATTATGGATAAATTATTGATCTATTCATAAGATTCCTTTATCTCATTTACGTTAATATTGCATAACACATTGACGGCGTGTAAAACCCATCCTTCTTGCTGCGTATAAGTAGGTACTGTAAGGTATTAAGGAAAACCAAAACAACATGATTTCTTATGGAAGATCCACCTCTTAGCATTATACGTAGATGGATTTTATTATTTTATAGGATATTATATTTAAGTACGATTCCTACCCATGTCCCAACTGTAGTACTACTGTTATATAAAAAAAAGGTACAGTATATAGTTTTTTAATATATTAGTGGAAATTATTTTTATTATTTGACGTCGCAAGTCTATTTTCAAAACGAAAAATAATATTTATCATAATAGATAAATTCATGAAGGATATACGAATTGGCATGCCTATGATAATGCGATTTAACTGTTCTAATAGGTCTATCAAGAGATAGCAAAGTAACTTTTGTTATCAGTCCCTGTATCTATCTAACTACCACAGTAGCGAGTATTGCCGGTGATTTTGGAAGAGGCGTCAAAAATTTTTTATGGGTGTTAGACTAAGAGCTAGTGAATGCCAGACCTACGTCATGTTAGTAGAATTACAGTCTATTGAATATACAGAAAAAGCCACCGTAAAAGTTAAACTAATAAATAATAATAAATAAAAATATTTATTTTCTTCACAATGGGCTTACAATTTGTTGTTGTTGAGACAATATTTGACAAGATATTAGGTACACACGACAGCACATAGGAAAGATACGATAGTTTGTCATTCTGTGATACATTATTTGCTAGTGTGCTAATCGGTGCTTTGGCCTGGCATATCATATACCCGTATTGTGAAGACTGGTGCCTGAAGTAGGTTCTGAAAGAGCCTGTATTACAGGTCCGACAACTTACGTTATACCATAAAATCTGATTTTATGTATAATATTTGGGCAATAATAAAAAGTTTTTTCCCCAACAGCCAGACGGTTTTGACAGTTCCAACTCCTTGCCAGACAGTTTTTTAGGGTAGCTCCCAAAGCCACCATGACCCAAACTTCATAAGTCACCAACATTGTATCCTATATTAGAAGCATACGCTGACAAACTTTCATCTTTTATAAAATGACGTAGGTCTGGCATTCACTAGCTCTTAGTCTATGTGTGTGTGCTTACCTGTGGTATTTTCAAGTCTTCGCATATCAACTCCACACAGGGGATAAAGTAGTCATTGCAAACGATGGCCAGCAACGTGAATGCGTAAATCCCGAAGATCATGTACAGAATGAACGCACCTTGCCGGAGTTGTTCGTCTGAAATTAAATCACAACGATATAGACATGAACGACGAAAATAGTAATGAAATGACCCTCTTTCTGGTGCAGTCGGGTAAATATCACCTTAGGTGGTCTGAATTTTAATAAACTATTGTAGTCGTTATCGTATACCTAAAAGAATTAATATTGAGAAGGTTAGACCTTCCTTTCCATTTTATTTAAATAATTTACATAAACTTATGATTTAAATCTCAAAAATATAAGTGTATGAAGTGAATACTTTGGAAATCGTGAATTATTATTAATCACGCTCCGTCCTAACCCTAATTCACATTGGACAGTTAAACATAATCTTGGTTTTTCTCAATGAAATTCTCTGAAATATACTGAACAATATACCTACGTCGAGCCTTTGTGAGCATTAGACATCGCGATCGTAGGCAGGCATACTTATCTACATATGTAAATGAAATTTGAAATGGTAACGCTTTACATTGTCGACATTTATGAGAATCGAACTCGAAGATTTGGTTGCTAATTTTTAGAATGTTAAATTACTAAAATATTTTCAATTTTATCGATCACCTCACTCGTATTACTTTAGTTTATTTTTAAGGATATGATCTATGTTATCAATAAGATAAAGGTAAATAGGAAATATAAACAGGTAAATATATACCTGGCATAATTTTATTGCATTCATCAAGATTAATGGCTAAAACAAACCTGTGATGATAACTGAAGCTAAGTGCTTGATTACTGGTTGAGCACAATTTCCCCTACTTTGCAAGGCTGCATTGCTACTGGGGTATGGTCAAGGCTGTAGTCTTCTAAGAGACATACGAGAAATATCAACGATAAGAACTAAGGGCTTACGACCTTCTTCCTAGCACTTGGATCTTGTAAACAAACACAAACGAAATGATAACGGCTCGAGTATATCTTTCACGCATCGACATACTCGTAAACTACGATAACATTTTCATTTAGATACTGTAACACTTCTTCTTCTTCTGAGTGTGTCCCTGTTTATTGGTATACAAGTTATTTTTCAATAAATTGTAATTTAGGTCATAAGGTTTTGTGAAAACCTACTTATATATTTTGCTTAATTTTGTTTCATAGTTTGCTTAATTTTGGAGACTTCTTAATGAAAAATTTCGGGATTTTTACCTCGATCTCTAACTAAAGTCATACATGATGATGGATAAATAGGCTCTCAAATTCTTCATATCCCCCAGTACTTACAATATAAATAAAGCTAAATTGCAAAATCATCACTCAATAGTTAGAGAGACTTACTCGCGTGTATCTCTACAAATAAATGGTTAATATACTTATCATGCAATTTCAAAACAATGAGGTGTAAAGAGCATTGTTATTGTTACCATTGGGCAGAAAATACCTTAAAAATAATGTTCGAAGAAACTCACCGTCGAATAGGCCATCCGGGAAGCTCTCCACGGAGTCACTGGATGGGCACGCCACGGCCTGCACCACGCCATCGAGCTCCTGGGTCCTGGTGCGCAGCCATGGCGTCCAGTGCCACGTGGCCACCTCCTCATCGAGCTTCGACATCAATTGCTCTTCGATCAGCACCGTCCGACCATGCTTGTTCACTATCGGCACGAACCTCGCGTCGCTCTTGTCTGCGCCAAAACATTAACCAACCATTATTTAATAGTCCGCGCTACATCGCACGCTATAATGAAATTCTATCATTGACATTCAATTGTTATCAAGAAAATGAACGTTTTCCTGCAGTGAAGACTCTCACTGTCGCAGGAGTTTATCGCTACTTCTGTGATGTAACTTGTCTCAGACAAGCCTATTAGGACGTGGGTAATTTGTTCCTTGTTTATATGAATGTTGCTTGTTTGGCATTTGTTTACGGCCTGGAATTCCGCCAATTCATTAATTTACCTAACGCTGCAATGACCCGTATTGAATGACAGACCACACACGGTATCTCGCGGTAGGAATCGATTTGCGAATCAGGTAATGTCCGATCATTCGAGTTATCAGTATCATAGTTTCACGGGCTATCAATGGCAGCTGTGAACCATACTAACACCGGATTATCATTACTCGATAAATAACAAGCGATAAGCTTCCAAAAATAATTGAGATTAAAAAAAGGTGTTCTTACGCATAATTAATTTAGATTGAAAAGAAATATTTGACATTAATAATTAGCCATGTGATTGATAAAGTGCAACAAACCTAAAGCCGGACGTTGAAATCACTGATATTTTATCTATACTTATAATAAATCTGTAGAGAGGTCAATTCTGTACATGAAATATATTTTCAAAATAACTATCAGGGGGTGATTAGTGATCGATACTGATGCCAAAAATGCAATCAGTAAAATTTTTGTCTGTCTGTCTGTCTGTCTGTCTGTCTGTCTGTCTGTATGTTCCTTATAGAAACAAAAACCACTTGACGGATTTTAACGAAACTTGGTACAATTATTCTTCATACTCCTGGGCAGGTTATAGGATACTTAGGAATTCCCATGGGAACGGGAATTAGCGGGAAAATCCTTTTGTACGAAAAATCTAAACCGCTTAAGTTAGACGCTTGAAATTTGGCATGCAGGTACCTTAGTAAACTTAAAGCTTAGTTACAACAGGATATTGCAAAATTCCCATGGGAACGGGAGTTAGTGGGAAAAAACATTTGTATGAAAAAATCTAAACCGCGT
The DNA here is from genome assembly GCF_004193835.3 of Ostrinia furnacalis. NCBI lineage: Eukaryota > Metazoa > Arthropoda > Insecta > Lepidoptera > Crambidae > Ostrinia > Ostrinia furnacalis. Next base: position 198,179 of record NW_021135425.1, read on the forward strand.
AAGATATACTCTTGAAATTTGGCATGCAGGTACCTTAGTAAACTTAAAGCTTAGTTGCAACAGGATATTGCAAAATTCCCACGGGAACGGGAGTAAGCGGGAAAAAACATTTGTATGAAAAAATCTAAACCGCGTAAGATAGACTCTTGAAATTTGGCATGCAGGTACCTTAGTAAACTTAAAGCTTAGTTGCAACAGGATATTGCCAAATTCCCACGGGAACGGGAGTTAGCGGGAAAAAACATTTGTATGAAAAAATCTGAACCGCGTAAGATAGATGAAGGGGGGGTAAAACGAGAACCACGCGCACGAAGTCGCGGGCGGCCGCTAGTTTATTAATAAGATAAATTATCAGTCTAAGTAATTTAAATTTAAAGCAATCAAATTTAATCTTATAATGTTCACTGAATCTGAATATATTTAAATCGTGAGAGACAATGATGTGTGTATCTGTGCACGCTCCAAGAGCGACTGATTTATATTGAAGTCTAAGATTCGATATCCCACCGCACTTAGCACCTGTGGTGCGACACTCGCCGGTGCTCGCAACTTTCCTTATTTGACGTAAACCCATGGTTTTTTGCTTATGCGATAACCACTTATGTTAATAATTACCCTATAATCTGGTGTCTCAATTTTCCGAATTAATCTGCTATGATAAACGCTACTAAATCAATGCACATTTATCGAAATGCACTTTTGGTCATTCATTAGTTTTGTTGAATTCTCTTGAATATTTTCCTCACAAATGCATCTCAATTGATTTGTTTATCCTTGGATCACAAATACTAATAGAATATTACTAGTATAGAATAGAAATACTAATAGATGTTCATTTTAACAATATATTAAAATTACAATGAACATAATGACCTACCCAAGCATACATAAAAATGCTCTCTGAATATTTAACGAAATGTTGACAGTAAAAGGCAAATTATATAAATATAAATAAAATATAATATTAAGTAAATATCGCAGAAATATTGTGAGACTCTACATTCATAATTGATTTTAATATCATAAAAATCGTGTTTAAAACTTGTGTTTAGAAAAGTACCACTAATAAAACCACTTCGGTAACAAAAAATAATTTTAAACTCATTTTAGAAATTTTAAATTGGAGGAAACTTACTGTGTAGTTGAGCATGTGCAGCGACGCTCCACAACGCGGTCAACGCGGCGCAAAGCAGAATCGCCTCTCGCGCCATTTTCAGTGCGAGCAGTCCGTGAAATATCTGAAACAATACCGAGTTTCCTTAAACCGAGCAGACATAATCGACAGTTTGATTTACTAATTCCATTCGATTGGAATTAGATGAAAGGTCGGCATGCAAGGTCTGAGAGAAGGTCCAAGTGAAAATGATTCTTTTTGTTTTGATTCATCAGTCTTTTGAATCTGTATTTGTGTAACAATAAACACATGAAGCAATCGAACAAAACTAGTGATAGTTTTAAGCTATGTTTTATTGGTTGTTGGCGAGCATTACATAATAATTTTTTTCTGTGGTATTACCTCCTGGTTCTCGTAAAATTCAAACCAATGATATCCATCAATAAATTTTCTAAATATATAGTGAGATATATTTATAATAGGCACTATGATCTTAGATAGCCCTTTGACGCCAATCGAATAACAAATACTTATATCATTAATTGATTATCAAAAAAGATAACTGATAAATTAAATAGATTACTGTCAACAGGCATTATGCATTACATTTAAATTCAGTAGATAGGTGTTTTTGGTTATGATTGTGCGATAAAGTATAGTTAAAAGAAACCTCGTTTTTGCTTCGGACTGTAAAAACTAATATTATGTGTTTTCACATTCGGAAGTTTTCCTTTCAATGGAACTAACACCACTAAATAAATAACAACTGCTCAGTAGCGCTCACGTCTTCTCATTTAATTAACGCGCACTTAATAACTCATATTCTGGCAGTTTTACTATTTTTGACGATGTGACAGAACTGTGCTAGGTGCTAATTGATAGGGTTTTATTATGATTGAATCAAAAATACCCGTCGTATCTAGAAATTTGCATATTTTATTGTTTTATCCAGAAATTGATCTTCGTCACAACTAACTGGAGGGAATTTCCGAAACTATTTCGTAATTTAATCTGATAATTAATTGCAAATTAAGTACGTAGTCATACGTGACGGGCCACACAGAACGTTTTTAAGACGATAAGACGGTGCCATTGTTTTCACATAGCATTCATAATTTAATTCAAAACTAATGTTTTCTAATTGTAACTGTTACGTAGACCTGTATTTTGTATAATAAGCATGTAAATACTCTTTATCGAGAAAACGATTATGTTAACTTATTTCCTTACATAAAACTAATCGTCAAGCAAGATGATCAAAAGAAACTATTAAGTATTGGGTCCATATGTAAGTTATTGTAAATAATGCACGGATTCATGACTTCGTTGTGAGCACTGCATAGTAAGTAAGTACACATTAGCATAATGTTGGTACGAGAGTAAACGTTACCTATATTACCGTTACTTATACTTATATGTATGTATAAGTTTAATAATAATTAACGCCCAATCCAGGTAGCCACTTAATATTGTCCGCACTATAACACTAAATATCAGTCCCATATACGATTAGATAGTACGAATTAAAATTTTCGTTTTTCTTAGAAACCACGAGCGTTAAACCCTAATATTTTAGTTATTATTTTTTATTAAATTTAAATAAACAAAACTTGAGAGTTGATGATGACACTCACCGTCTGGTCAAATGTTTAGCGTCGTCTAAGAGGCTAAAACAAATACTTCCCTTTATTAAGGATAGCGTACCATAGGTGTTTTACTCCTGATGACTAAGATAAAAACCCTGCGCGGGCCAGCGCGGTTGGCCCGCGATCCGCTCGCGCGCTTGGCTTTGCCAATATCTACGAGTGCAACTAGGGTTCCCAACCCTCCCGGATTGCCCGGGAGACTCCGGAAATAATGGTTAACCTCCCGACCTCCCGGAGAGCAATATTTTCTCCGGTATTTCTGAAAATTAAATGCTTCCATTGCTGCTCGTACTTGTTTATAAATCTTATCTTTAANCCAACCGTTTTCATCGTGAGGAAAACATCTTCAAAACTTAAGATCAAAGTGACGTCGACGAAAAGTGTGTAATCCATTGTTTTTGTTATATTTCCTTTGCTTACGTATAATACGTAAGCAAAGGATACCATAATTATTACAATATAATATTGTAATAATTATGGTATCTAGGTACCTACTACCTATGGCGTTTTATAAATTAATTCAAATCGAGCAAACAAAATTATGTCGTTGTAAGGTACATTACATAAAGTTCGGTTCGATTCCTACAATCTATCTATATATATAAAAGAAAGTCGTGTTAGTTACTCCACAGTTACTCCACTTATAACTCAAGAACGGCTGAACCGATTTAGCTGAAATTTGTCAGGGAGGTAGTTTAGAGCCAGGAGAAGGACATAGGATACTTTTTATCCCGTTCGAAATAAAAAAAAAGTCTGCTTATTTATTGCCATTAAGGCGGAACAAAGTTCGCCGGGTCAGCTAGTCTTAAATAAAAGTAGAATACTCTTATTTTTCAATGGTCATATTTTACAAAATACCTTACATTATTTATTTCTCTTTGACTTAGTTACGGCTTATTATTGACTAGCTTTCCGCCTGGAATTTTTCGGTTTTTTATATAACCTATGACACTCAGCAATAATGTGGCTTCTTTGGTGAAAGAATTTTTAAAATCAGTTCAGTAGATCCCGAGATTACCCCCTTACAATTTAACAAATATGTGTGTTTGTACACACAAACTTTACCTCTTTTTAATATTAGTACAGATTAGTTAAGTACTGATTCAATACTGGTATTAAAAATTAAGCAATATGTACAGGTTGTTAGGTAAATGGGTATATGAGCCGACACTAGCCCATGTTAACATGGGCATAAATGGTATGGTGAAGTCAGAAATTTGATATCATCATTTTATTTTATTTTATTTTCATACAAAATAAATTTTATAAAATCCAATTTTGTATGAAAAATAAAATAATTAAAATGAAGATATCAATTTTCTGACTTTACCATACCATTTATATGACCATGTTAACATGGGCTAGTGTCGGCTCATATACCCATTTACCTAACACCCTGTACTCGTATACTTAGGAAGGGTTTTTTAGTTTTTTACAAATAATATTAAATAATGTTTATTTAACATTTTAGATTTCTTTTGGATTAAAAAAATAAAAGCCTCATAATATTTTATGGAACATTATTAATTTTATTTCATTTGCATTAGGATATAAAATTGATGTACAAATACCTATTAAATAATGTGACTTGCAACAGCAGGAAGCCTTATATGTGTTAGTAATTCATAATTTAATAGAATTATGGCCCCTTTATAATTTATACAGCTGATAAAAGTTTATTTACAGCATGTTTTAAACCGCAAGGTTTTGCAACAAAATATTCATTATGGTTTGCATACCTATTTGTGTTATTTTATATTTCGTACATTTTAAAATAAATAAAAAAAAATTGAATCAATCTATTGTAATATTCTTTACTTAATTAGAAACAAACCTAACTCTTCTTTCTATAGCGGTCCTGTTCGATATTCCTTGCCAGTGCTAGACTAGTTTGCAGTGGTATTTTATTTGGGAACTTAACATCAAGTTTCATGCATCTCGATTTATTATGATAATTTTGTAACTCATTTACTATTTGTAATGATTTAATGTAATCGTTTTTAATGCATCAACGAATATTTTGAATTTCTTTGAATTACCTAATGCATTTTATGCACTATCCACCAAAGGCATAAAAGCATTGTCTATGGTCACGGATTTCGGTCATTTAATCCTAGGAAGCGAGTGATTTGATTGAAGTCTTTCAAACGTGCTCAAATTAATTATCAAATAGGTAGGTAGTTTTATTTTTGTTGATAGATAGCCACCTAACTAAAATGCACTTCATGTCATATACCTAAACGAATTTGTAATTACGGGGATCCACTAGTCATTTGTTTTTATCATTTTTGAGTAGATTAACAAATTAATTTATCCTAATAAAATGCATATGGCCACTAAAGACCTTACTGTATTTCGTATGCCTTTACCTCATGCCGTGAAAAAAAATCTCGCAGGCCATCGACTTAGAAGTTGGGAAGCGAAAGAGGAAAAAGCCAAATTGAAATAAAAACAGGAAATATAAATATTTTTTTTATTAAATAGATTTTATATGAACTTTTTTGTCAAAACTCAATATTTGATCATTAAATAGTAAACCTACAGTTTAAATAAATTTTTAATGAGTTGCTTTTGATCGAGTTAAAAGTTTGCATGACATATTAAAATACTAATTACTAAACTACCTTACATAGTTTTCTATAGGCATCATGACTGTATCTATTTATTACTATTTTGCGCTTATTAACAACAGTTTATATTTGTCACTTCCGAAATATTAAAGGATTTACAGCCTATTTCAACAAAAAAATCCATAAAAAGGTATATTAATTAGCTCTCTATAATGCAACTATTACAGATTGCATTTTCCTCATCACAACTAATGTTATTGATAATATTGTTTTCCGTTTTTGCTGTAGAGCTACAGACAGCCCACAGCTAGCGTCAAATAAATAACAGTTGACCTGAACGTCGAATTACCTCTACCGCCGCTACTACTATCAGATTCGATATCTCCTCAACAGCTACTAGTTACACACATTAAAGCAGTCGATAACCTATTTATTGCCGTTTATTGTCCTCTTCAAACGATACAACGAAACAAAAAGCGATCGACATTAACACAATCCCACTACTTACATCGAAATAACACACAAACTCGAGTGAGAAATTATTTAAAAAAACATGTTATTGAAATTAATTGCGACGATAGACAGTCCACGACAGATCTCATTCGCTACACTGGTAGACAATATCAATGGCAGTGGTTTTTAAGTAGATAATCTTATTTGATAAGACGTTGCAGCGATTAGGATTTCATTAATAACGTTGATAGGCAACGGCGATAGTTTAACGGCGAAAGCATTTGCCAGATGCGTGTACCGATTTATGGTTATAATTTCATAAATCCCTTCAATAGGAGTAATCACCGATAAATCAATAAGGCAGAATATTGATAATGATGTTGATAAATGATTGATTGTACATTTTTGTGTTTATGTCAATTTCAATCAAATTCTAACAACGTGCGTCATTCGCTAATACTCGTACATACCTAGGCACTGTTTTGTAATCGGATGGTAGATATACAATTTAATCTATCTTCCTCTATCTTTTTGAGATACCCTGTGTTACTTCATTTACTTCACTATAATACTTACTTAAATTTATTATCGAATACTACTACATATTATACCTATGATGTAAGATAAAAAAACTGCAGTGGTAAATATTAGGTACCTTAAGATAATTTTGTTCTAAAAGTTTTTTTAAATAATTATTTATTTTTTTGTTTCATGAGTTTAACTTAATTTGGAGTAGTAGCCCCGGAGATGACTTTACCCATAACAATGATTTATAAAGTGTCGTACTTTGCGTCTTTACGCGAAAGTCTTATAGATCACGTGTCTAGGGTAAAAATTGAATTAATTAATATTCCAAACATTAAAATCATAAACAAACTTAAACCAAAAAATTTCATGTCTGCTACAGAATATCATGAGTCATGAGTGTCAATTATGTCATTTTTTGCTTAATCTATATACATAACTAGACCTAATCTTAAATTTTTTTACATCAACTCTGTCTGTCAAAGCTTGTGATGTTAGTGTACTTAAGATAACCTTTCCTTAGATTACAGTTATTTGAAAATCTTTCGTGGAATTGTTTAGGTAACACAGTTCCACATCAACTATAGTCCAAGATAACATTGTTAATATCTACGAGATTATAAACATTATGTTAGATGTCGGAATCTATAGATCTCCATATAGTACATAATATCTACATGTCATTGTATGGGTGTGTCTCTTCAAGAATATATTAATTACTAGCTAACCCATTTTTTTCTTTTATACAAACCGTTTTCTTGAGACTTACGAACGATGACGAACATACCTACCAAGCTCTTTGCTTGCATTCCGATGTGTAGGTACAGCAATGGCACTTAAAGTCACATATACCTATTTAATAATAATAAATAAATATCCCTGGACAATTTATTTACACTACGCTTCTAATCCCAAACTAAGCAAAGCTTGTACTATGTGTACTAGACTACGGATTTAAACATACTTAAATACTTTTTTTGTAAATACATACATATATGTGTAAGTATCACCATCACGGAAATTAAAATTCATCATTTCTGCCCGGCCGGGAATCGAACCCGGGATCTTTCGGCGTAGTAGTCCGTTTTGACTGAACCACTACACCAAACGGCCGACAAAACCCTATAGCATCTTAGGAATAGTAGCAGAGCTATATATTATATTTGTAACTTAATGTGCTTTACAACGAATGGTTTCACGGCAAAAAGAGTAGGTAAATAACACCATAGTTCACAAAAATTAACCTTATTTTGGAAGGTAAAAGATCTAGCTATTTTCATGAATCGTAAATAATATAGAATATCACACATTCAAATGGCATTCGATTCGTGATAAGGTAAGCATGATTAATAAAATTCACTGTTATCTGAAAGAGGAACTCCACATGGATAATTGTTTATTTTAAACATACCTAATAAGAATTATTACTATTTGCAGTGATATTTCTAATAGCCTTTGAACGATAAAGGGATAATGAGATCGTACGACTTAGATATTTGTGAGATAAAGAACTGATGCTACATTGCAGGAACTACTCATCGGAGAATATAAGTTGATAGAAAAAAAAATTGGCACCAAATCTTTTGATACTAATTAAAGAATTTACTTCTAAAGTTAGTTCAACTCATGGTCACTGAATTAACCAAGAATCAGTTACACAATCACTCAGGACCGATTCACTTTAGGTACATGTTTCCTTATCTTTTGGGCCCTACCAAAACGGGACTATTCCCACCTCGCGTTCCCACCACTGCAACTCCTGTGTAGCCAGGATCTACAGCTTGACCGCAATAAAAACCTAACCAATGAAAGTCAAGTTTGTCCCGGGGGAAAGTTAAACTGTCATTGGACCCGCAACGAAATTAATCAGAAGAACATAGGAGGAGTTCGAAATTAAGATTCGACTTCCCTCCATTGCAAAGCGGATGACAGGTGACCAACATAGGCTCAAAACCTTTAAAAAAAGATTTTTGGGCCCTACCAGCTTATATACAACAATTTTTTTTTTTTTTTCAAAAAAAGTGATAAATCTAAAGAAAGAAATTTTCACCTAGATCTAGGTTAGCCAACTGCATTAAAAGAAAAGTCTGCTAAATATTCTAATCCACCTGTCATATCTACGATATTAGCAGCTCTACTTTTTATTACCATAAGTTCAACTCCCTCCGTCCCAGAAATGTAACAATCATATTAAGAATCATAACACAATAAACCGGCTCTGAATTGCCCCAAAAGATACCAAAGGTGAATCATTGACTTGGTTCTGTTGTTTTGCGACAGACAGCAAATAATTTAATCAAGTGAGCGAGGACATCTGTGATATAGCTTTCATCTCAGAGAAAACCGTATTTTTTTGTACTCGACAAGTAATTTTATGACCTAAGAACAGGACGCCTAATAAATGTTTTAATTGTATCTCATAAATAAGTGCACATATCTTACTCCATTAAAATAGGTACGAGTATCAATTAACACTCTTCGATCTAATGCAGACTACGCAGTCGCACTAAGCCGTTATGAGTCGTTGACTTTTGACATGACAAGTCTCTCAACATGTTAAGTATAGATGACCCACGCTGAACTGTCCCGCCAAACTCAATGACAGGGGGGCGCTACCATCGTTCAACTATATGGTTTCCAACATGGCAAAAATCGGAACCAGCGATCCGGTATTGACGGTGGCGCCCCACTGTCAATGTCATCGACAGGACAGTCCAGTATTTTGGAACTATACTTTTGCTTGAAATAAAACCGCCGACACCAACCCGTTGGGCTATCGGCGGGCGGCTGGTGTGTAGAGTCCTTAAGTCTTATTTTCCATGTAAAATTCATGTTACCTACTTACCTACTATGTAAAATACTCAGTCATTATTATTAGCACCTTGCGCTCAAAATAATTACCTTAGTTTTGAGTTTCCGATATTTCGGCACTGTTGCAAGCGCCATGATCACGGAGAAACTGAGAAAACTTGTTCAAAATTAAGTTACATGGTAGCAATCCCGTCAGTAATAATAATTATGTTAGTGACCATGAAAGTTTAAAACAATAAATTGGGCTCAAAATTATCACCTCACATCAAACTTCTTCAGTGAATCACGGATAAAACATGACGCACGCGGCCTATCTTATTATTATTGTCACTAGCAATAAAACTTGCACTTTCGATTTCTTTGGGTATAAGTGCAAGTTTAAAAGCGACCGCAGCAGTGGCGGATTTACCAATAGACAAAGTAGGCTGGATCATAGGGTAGTAGATTTTAGAGAGCGGCAGTTTTGGGGTCAATAGTCTGCGTTCCAAAAAACTGTGTATATGCCTACTTACTGGCGGCAAAAGTGTAAATCTTCCTCTGGACCGCAGACCGCAAGGACAATCATTTCTATTATCATTAGCTACAAAGAAAAGTTGTGGTATCCATAGATATAGTTTTAAAGATTTATGTCAGTACTAGCTGACCCGGCGAACTTCGTACCGCCTTAGCGTAGTGATTTTCTTAACACTAGAGTGCTCGCGCGGGTGACATATGTCACCCAGGGTGTAAAATTTGTAAATATTTTTTCAAGGTATCGAGCTACAGTACTGCCTTCTCAGGTATTCTTCGAGCATGTATTGTCGCACATTTTAGTAGTAACGCCATTTTGCTAGACGCATCAACGTGAGTGCAGAAAACATTTAAAGTGTTTGGGTGACGCATGTCCCCCGCGCGAGCACTCGAGGAATTGTTTGATCCCCTAGCGTCGCGGTTTAAAATCAAGTTTACTTTCATGTAAGCTCAAGGATATAATATTTAACCATTTTTTAAACATTTACAATAATTATATTGTTTTATAAGCATAAACTGATGCAAGAAAGTAGTTGTTTTAGATTGTATGCAATGTAGTAATAATTCACCTAGGACTATAAAATTAAAAACCAGGATTCTTCTGGGCTTGCGAAAACACCAACTAGCACAAAGCTTGCCAGTATTGTGGCAAAGGACGATGTGTTTTTTGCACAAGAGCAAGAAATCGAAGCACTCGTAAGCAAATGTAACAAGTGGAATAGGCGTTTTTGTCCAGATCATCAAATCATATCGTGCCCGAGTTGTGATCAAAATATCACAGAATAAGATCAATCTATTGATTAACTTTCTAATTAGGTGATATTTTTGCCAAAATAACGGGTCAAACGACTATTTAAACTACTTTGGTCTCTTCGACTCGAAAATATTGGAAAAATATTGAAGTATTTCTTTTGGTTTATAATAAGAGTTCATAAAAGAATTTCTCACTTTTTTTAAATTATTTAGTAAGAAATATAGTTGATGTTTAATATTATAAATTGTTTTACTTGTATTAAATAAGATTAGCAAAAATAAACCCATATCATAATGGGGGACATATGTCACCCGCGCGAGCACTCTAGGAGTATTTAGGGGCGCGAGCACTCTAGTGTTAATATTTTTTTCCGTAAGAACCATCCTTGGACTTCCACAAACATTTAAAAAAAAGAATTATCGAAATCGGTTCAGCCGTTCACACGTGATGCCGTGACAACGCGAAACGGGTTTCATTTTTATATATATGTATAGATGTATAGATATAGATAGATTAAGTGTAGAGCGCGAAATAGACTTTGGAAACTTTATAAAAATGGATAATATTATGATATAATAAATCAAATACATAATGAACAACCTCGACATTATATCACCAATAAAAGTCATCAATTCTGTATCAATTTACTGGGCTTATTCATTTGCAAGAATTCTAGTTTCAGTAACATAATATGAACTTTAATTTTAATATCTGCGAACTCAAACTACCTACGTACCTACCTATCTGATAGGATTATTATTTCATTGCCATTCATTGGTTGATGACATCTTACTTTGAAGCAGTGTCTACTTGTAATGTACTCGTATCTTGATCTGGTAAAACCAGACGTTGATAATGCTGTTTATATTTCATAATCTATAGAATATCTTAAGCTTTCATTATTTATGAAATTTTGGAAACCTGCTTCATATTACATATAATATTACCTGCAATCCGACATGCCATGATATAACAGTGTGATAGTCTTTTATTGTAGTCGTAACATGTAAATATTAAAAGATTTAGTGACAATAGGAAGTCTATACATAAATATAAAAATAATAATAGATAAAATACTCTATAAGGAACCATGAAGTTAGCAAATCCTAATAATCCCAAAAATATCCCAATTTTACACAGCCTAAGTAGGCTAGTCAGTTAGCAAATAAAAAACCTTTTTTATTTTGATTTGAAATGTACTCGTATGTAAGCTAGGTATTCGAGACTAGAAAATTTCTTAAAAATAAAATAATATAATTTCAATAGTAGGTACTAACTCTTTTTCTTCATATTATTATCATCAGGAATGTTGACAGCACTTAACACCAATCACCATAGCTGGGCATTAACTCGTTAATCCGTTAATCGTTAATTAACGAATTTAACATTTCTATTAACGGATTAACTTTTAAGTTAACTTTAAAAAATGTTAACGGACTCGTTAACTTCCGTTAAATTATCCTAAGTCCGTTAATCGTTAATCCAGTACCTACTATTTACCAAAAAGATACAGCAGGCACGCTGAAAAACACTAGAAAAACGCGTTTTGACGAGTACGTTCGGGCTTCCAGAACTTCCAGAACAACAGTTTTTTGTAACCAGAAAGAAACAAATATAAAAATGCTATTTTATTTATTTATTTAGATGCTTATATTGACTTCACTTGTTAGTATGTGTGGGACAAATCTGGCAACTGAATTTAAGACCAGTTCTCCTCAACCGATTGAGCTGCAATTTGGTATACTTATGTAAGTACGATGAAAATGCAATGTTGTGGTACCATTGAGCTAGTCTAATGATGGAGTCAGGAGGCGAACTAAATGAAACGGCGGAATCGCATCGAATTTGGGTTCGTTAGATTTGTCTTTTTGAGCACTTTAGTACTAGATGATGTCCAGGGTCCTGATGATGGAGTCAGGAGGTGGCCATAGGAATTCCTAAACTAAATGGTGAAAACTTATCGAGTTTGGGTTTGTTGAATTTTTCTTTTCGAGCACATTGGTGCTAAATTGTATTGTAATTGAACCAAGGCTCTGAGATTGAGATACTATAGACTAAGAGCTGGTGAACGCCAGACCAACGTCATTTTATAAAAGTTTGTCAGTGTATGCTCCCAATATTAGGTTAGAATGTTGGTGGATTATGAAGTTTGGGTCATCGTGGCTTTGGCAGCTATCCTAAAAAAACTGTCTTGCAAGGAGTTGGAACTGTCAAAACTGTCTGGCTAAAAAGAGGAATAAATTCCATGCGCGATACAAGCTTTCGATATTGTTTGAACCTTGCATACAATTATTTTTTTCGTTTTATTATAAGGTGTTAACGGATTAACGATTAACGTTAACTTGCGTTAAATCTTGCTAAATGTAACGTTTTAACGTTTAACGAAGTTAATTTTTTTATTAACGGTTTAACGATTAACGAAGTTAACTATTTGATTAACGGTGCCCAGCTATGCCAATCACTGCAATTCCAACTATGTAGTAACTGGGAAAATTGTAATGTTTCATGCATTTACAAAATGATTACATAAATTAAGCAACAGAAAAGTTACTTAAGTACCTATCTACTTAAGTTTTATACCACGGACGGGTTTTACCTAGGGCATTCCGCATTCCTACATAGTATTCCTAATGTACATAACTATCCCATTATAAGCTATTTATTGTATTATATTTGGTAACACTTACTTAAATTACAGATAAGTATGTTTTACTTTACAGGGTGGCTCTTAGCGGCCGGTGTTATACAGTTACGTTGTAGTATTTCTACATTCATTTTTTAAATGGTTAGAGTTGTAGCAGTGGAATCGAGAAGTGGGAATAGTCCTGTAATATTCTCAGTGCTACGAGACTTGGGCGGGGCGAGCAACGTTGTGTGAGATTTCTGTACGACCCAGACATGCACCAGTTCCTATCTCATCAAAAGTGCTAAGTTGTATGAGACTTCTGAAGGACCCAGACCTGCACCGGGTCATTACATGACCTGACACAAGAAGCTTCACTGAAAACAATATAAGTTAATACATTCTATGAAAAAATCCCGATGATTTAATACTAAAAAACTGTAGGACTGTTTGGGCAGCAAAAAGGATTCTGTATCTTTACTAATATTATAAAAAAGAGATTAAACTTCTGTGTAATATTTAAGTAAGTGTATAAATGTTATGTTTGTTAAATAGAGTTAATCTCTGAAACTACCGCTGCCATTCTGCAAGTTTCATCGCGAGAAAGTATCATAAACTCATAAAAAACTCATAAAACTCATTTAGTTTTGCAAAAAGGCTTTTAAAAATCACTTTTACATGTCCCAGTATTAACCCTATCACTGCTTCGGGACATTAATAGTCTTACTTATTATATCTTTATTAATTTGTTTCGTGCTGTTTTAAATAGTCTCAACTATTTTTTGTCCTCATTTTCGCGAATTTACAGAAAATTTACTACGCGTCTAAAATCCTATTGCTTGCTAATAAGTAACGTAATTGAATTTTCATGCTAAACGACATGTTATTTCACCACTATTCGACAATAACAGGCACGTGATTCATTCAGGAACAATTTATCTCTGCGCCAATGAGGTATGTACATATGTACTTAATTACTCATTAAAATAAAACGAGATACATAAAGATTAACATTTTTTATTTACGAAGTTGCTAAAACTTACAATACGGTTCTGTATTTTTTGAACAAAAAATCCCGAGTAGAAAACAGGGCAAAAGCTAATATCTTATAAAGTAATAATTACTTACGAGTACCTATGTGTAGATACATAGGTGAAAAATATGTAACCTAAGTATTACCAGTATTACAAAAAAGGTTCATTTTACCTACAGTTAAATATTAACTTTTTTATGAAAAATCTTTGACTTCACCATCTCTTAGGAGCGATTTTCTTTATACTCGGTTCCAACCACTGTTTTCTTTGGTTCTGTTGATTAATTTTGTTTCCTTTATGATACTTGGTGTCGACATCATTATCGGTACTCCTAAGAAGCTTCGAGAATACATCGAAGACGACTCTGAAGATGATGAAGAGAATCAGGTCAAAGCCTGATATCAACGTGAAGCCAAGTATGAGGCTCATAAGTCCACCGAAGGCAGCTGAAACAATGCAGTACATTAGGGTTAAGTTTAATTAACAGCAAGAACGCGTAGATGTTTTATAAAACAACGTAATATATTTATAGAAGTCGGTTAAATAGTTGATCTGTCTATCATCTAATAGGTAATAGCTAATTTCCCTCGATTTAGTTCGCCATATGGGAACAATAATTGTGTAATCTTTTATTATGTTCAAGCATTTTTTGCTCAATGCCTTCTCAATGTAAAGTATTAGGTCGGCAAATAGTAGGTACTAATCATCATCACAAGTAAGAAAAATCCATTGTTAGGTTACATACAAACAATAAGATGTGTAATATTACATTACAAATCATAAATTACCCACCAACTTTACCTCCTACTTGAGATCATTTTCTCTTCATCAGTTGTTTAATTTTCCCCGTTTGCGTCATTCGAGCCAAAACACAACAAATAGCTAAAACAATCCACCCTAATTGCGTATTATTCTTGGGGTCCAGACAAAAGTAATTTGAGACAAAAATATTTTAATTGGGAAGTACCTACCTACTAAGAAAACCTTCAAAAATATTTTAATTGGGAAGTACCTACCCGGTCGAAGGAAGTAGGGGAAAATGTGATAAAAATATTAAGTTACTTGTGTAAAACGTGATTTCAAAATTAATAAAAATATTAGACAATGGAACATAACAATGTCGTACAAAAACTGCGAAGTTCGAATAAGTAAATATTTAGGTAACTGACATACTGAAAGAATGAGATACTGAAAGAATTTCATTGTTATTCTGGTGTTATGAAATACAGGAAAAACAAACCTAGTAGGTTTTGCCAGTTGAGGTACACATCCCGGCGGTACTTCGTCGAAACCAGGTCGTTGAAGAAAATATTCACTAACGAATGATTTTCTAACTTCACGTCTTTGCTGGAAACATTACAAACAAATCAACATTTTAAATACGAGTAATAAAAACATAAGGGGACAAATATGAGATATTTCCGGATAATAAGGATAAATGATGAATATAAGGACGATAAAGTTCGTAAAATTGGTAAAAGACTAAATGAGAAACACAGAAATATGAAATCCCTCTTTTCCCTATTCGGAGGAAACATAAAATAGGTAAGAAAAAAAACAGCACCTATTCGAGACTTACAGCGCAATCTAGTAAAAGAAATAGGAACAACTTTATTCTCTGTGATAAAGTGCGTGGATTTGCAGTGAAGTAAATATTTTCCTGTTTTGAGTCGCCATACACAATAAAATAAATAATTTAATTAGCAAAGTGCACGATTCACTTCAAAATTACGAATATTGCGTATACTAACAAGAATGGGTGACCATTAAGCTCCACTTTCTTGGCTAAAGAACCAAGCGCAACCTCGAAGTGGTAATTGAAATGTTCGCACTCTGGTAAACAATTGACTGTACCACCATAGTCTTCAAAGTTCTGGAAGTCGTCGAACCCTAAAAAAACATTGAATGATTTTATTGATATCCAAATAACAATCAAAAGAGTTATGTTAAAAATTTTAAGTAAATCGCCACACCTACGAATAATTTGGGATACTTAATTTAAAATCTAATGAAACTACGATTAGCATACATCATCTAAATAACCATGTTTTTAATTGAAAATGTACAAGGAAAACATTATGTCATGGTGCAAAGGCTAACTCCGTTAGTTTTCGGGCTCCAGACTTTTTCAACTTTTGATATTTTTTTTCACGCTTCATCTTAATGAAGTGTGTGAATAATCCAATTTAACCTGAAGGGTTTGTCTGGAAGAAATAGCTTCTTAAGGATAATAACGCCAATTTTTTCCGTCTCAGTCTGAATTTTTCTACCTATTGTCAGATTTGTAAGAGGTGCAAAAAATCTACATAATAATATGTCTATTATTTATGCATTTGAAATCAAATTATCCTTTCCCGATAATATCAATCGCCATATCGTATTGACGCCGGGGTACAAACTAAACAGAATTTTAACCCTTAACCAGGCCTAAAAAAAGTCATTGGTTTTCAACCGTATCTTCACAGCATAAAGTTCAAATGGATGTGGGCTCTGTGGATGCGGTCCCGTGCAAATATCGGGAGCACTCCTATCCGATCCCGCATTCCCGCCGATGTTTACTGAACGCTACAAGCTCATTTGGGAATAATCTCCCTTAGCAGAAAGTTTGGGACCGATTTTATTTAAATGTAGAATCTGTGTTTGATACGTTCATGAACGCTACTTCAGCGTTATAAAGCGCGACTTTCAAACCTTTATTAGCCCCCTTTAAAGTCCAAGACTCAAATTGAAAATCCTTACCTTACCTTTCTTTTTTTAACTCCCGGTGCAAAAAGTTGTAATTTGATCAAGACTAACAGCTTCCTCAACTCAGTACGTGATTCTATCCATGAAAATAATGGAAAATTAATTGGTATCGTACAAGGTCATAAAATTGTACAGATGTGGAGGACACGAACTTTTGGGCAGTTCCATAGAGTCAAGAAATATCGCAGACAAGACACAAGTAGTAGAGTACCATTAATAGTTAGGTAATTATAATTTTCCCTTTAGGTCCATAGGAAAACCTTCAAGCTCTATCTTGAGTAGTGGTGACCTATACTGAGCGTTGCTAACGCCTTTGGTTTTCCTTAAATAAGATTATTATTTTGTGGTTTTTCAATCATTTAGATTCATGCACCGTCATTGTAATCACACCTGTTCTGAAATCCCTACACAATCGTCCTCTTGTGTATTTCCTATATTATAATATGTTTAGTCACTCGTGTGTAATCAACACCTTTCATTTTCAAGTATCTATCACACACAAAACGAAAATCATTGAACTTCAGTAGGTATAATGGAATCCCCCTTACAATTACTTAGAGTAAAATATAATGATATCAACATACAAATATTTACTTAGAGTAAAGTAATATCATAACATACTTAACACATTTTCGAGACAATCAATGTCGTTGAAGTTGCAAGAGCGGGAAAAACCTGAAACAACATATCAAATCCATCTATTTAGCTCTAATAAACAAAATTTGTTGGTGTCAAAATCTATATGTATGTACTTCTGAATTTTTCCACAATAGCTTATTAAGCTAAATTGTTAGGTATACGCACGATAGTGAACATTTATGAATCTTTTATTCAATATTTATCGCTCTTTATAATTAAATGAGAATACATTTTAATGTTACCTAGGTAGGTACCTAATTTTAAATTATCGCAGATATTAAAATTTAAGCATGGTTCAAAACAGTACTGGTATATGAGTGCGTATTTTACTTTTTTTCCTAGATTTATTTTCCCTAAAAGCCGGGGAATATCATACATTACTCAATAGACTGTAATTTTGGCTTAATTCTCAAACCTTAAAGTGCAAAAGTGCGCGTCGAAACCAGTTTTACTACATCTACTACTTATGACTCGTACGCTAACTTAAGACGTGCGCGTAGGACTAACATACTTAACTATATCGACGGCAGAAAGCGATTTTGTCGTATCTCAAAAAGTCCGATTTTACACCAGAGCAAAAAAACTATTTCAAAAATTCATAAATCTTAAATTAAGAAAGTTAGAAAGCTGAAATTTTACATGTTTTGTCTACTAATTAAACTTTATTTAATAAAGGTGATTGGAATAATCTAGAGTTACTACTTCATTGACTTTTGACTAGTTACAGCAATTGATTTTTTAATGTCGAGCTGCAGAAATGTTGTATCAGGAAGGTAAAATGTATGGCTTATTTAAGTTGACTTCAATTCCCAGGCAGCGGATCTGCTGTATCTCAAAGAAACGATAAACTGTACAGGGCTATTTAGCTGTATGGACCTTATAATGAAATAACTTTCTACATTTGAAATGTTTTATCTACAATAAGAGTCAGAGATGTGAAAACAATAAAATACTGTATCTTTTTCTTAACTGTTTTATTTAAATTTTAAGAATGTAATNTTTTTATGTTCCTGGTCAGGCTATACTTGTTATTAATAGGCACAAGCTACAAAACCTCGTGAAGATTTTTTTTTGGGACTGGAGAGACGGTCTTGTGTTTTAGTCATATAACGTCCCTAATTAGTTGACCACGACATATAGATTGGTGTTCAGTTGTTGATTTGACCATTTTAAATGAATGAAAGTTGATAAAGACGGTTGCAAAAGTTTAAAAAAAGACCCTGACAAAAATGTTGACAGACAGAAAAATATTTTTACCTACTAATGATTTTTTAGTTATTTTAGAATGGTAAAAAAAATCTAAGTATTCTTAAAAATCCAACTAGGGTTCCTAAAATCTCGAATTAGCTCAAATCGATAGCACAGGTTATTATCGCCGTCCATAGTTACAAAGTCGTGTCTAAATTGTTCCATTCCATCTTTTATTAATTACTTTTTAAAGTTGTCAGTTTTTGTGTAGCATTCAATAGATTACGTACTTACGTACTACCTATCTATCTATCTTCTTTCGTCCATTTTTTTATGCAAGACAAGCCAGTTATTTGACCGCAATCGCACCTGATGTTAAGTGAAATGCAGTCTAGGATGGTACATATCTGCCATGTAAAAGGCCCGGATTATAGTGTTCAGGAAAGACAGCAGCAGGCAGCGAATTCCACTGCTGAACATAGGCCTCCCCCAATGCTTTCCATGTTACCCGGTTGATAGCGGCCTGCGTCCAGCGCTTTCCCGCTACCTTTACGATGTCGTCGGTCCACCTTGTGGGTGGACGTCCCACGCTGCGTTTTCCGGTACGCGGCCTCTACTCCAGAACCTGTTCTGTTCGCATTATAAAAGAGTAATCGTCACGTTTAGTGCGAGCTGGTGGAATGAGGGATAGACTGAGTTGCGTTACTTCATCTTTGTAGTAGCACTTCCTATAGTCCGTGGTGAAGGCCTTGAGGCCCGGCGTGCTGTACGTGCGCTCGGGGGACAGAGCGATCATGACCTCCGACGAGGGGTTCACCAGCCGCACCGAGGAGTCCAGGTCCGGTGCGTTGTAGGCATCGTCGATGTACACCTGCCGAGATACACAGGGTGAAATTGCAAACAGTTGCTAATTTTTTTTGATAAGCTCTATAGAACAATATAAAGTTTATCGTAATTATTTTGAATCGTTGTATTTTTCGAGAAAAAAATATAGAAAGTGCAATTCGCGGATGCCTATAATTTTTAAAGGCTAAGGCTTATTTTCGCGCACCATAAATTGTCTAATAAGCTTTGCAGTTAACTGTCTAGATATGCGTATTTTTCTATGAACGAAGTAAACTATCCACGTAAGTCAATTTTGAAACCGCACGCAACGGATAAAAAAAAATGTGAAAAAAGTGTTGTTTTCTTTACGTAAATCGATTATCTTACTGATCCTGAGTCGCTCCTAAAAATTTGGCAACTGTTTGCAAAGACACCCTGTATAGGTACAGGTCTAAGTACACCTGCCAAGATAACTACAGGTCTAGCGCCATACTGGATTCGTTTTGCTGGCTGTGGTCAGGTCAAAGTGAACGCAGCCCACTTCATGTATCCTTCACAACGGCAAGGGAGCCTGTTTTTGTGACTATCAACGTTGGCGACACTTCAGACGTGCTTCAGTCTTGTATGCTCTATCACGTCATTTTTATTTTATGTCACACCTCCCGTGCTACTTCCATACCTCAAACACTGACTCGATTGTTAAATGCGTTAGATAAAAATGATCAACCACGAAGTCATAGGTCATAGACCTTGGTTTCTGGAGTCGGCTCTATTAAAGCCTACTTCCATTTTCCCGTATCTCTTACAAAGATATTGAATGACAAGGATACTTACGAAAGCTCCTTGTGAAGCGACGTGTGCGCTGTAGTAGTCCCCAGGGTCGGTTTGTACCAGCACAGTCAGCGCCGTCTGGTAGCCGCATGAGGCGACTCTGCGCGGTGACTTGATCCTAAGGACAAATTTCACTTTCCAGGCTTAGAAAAGAAGCTGGATAAGCCCATGAGTAGAAGTTAAAAAATTTTTAGTAATTTATGTATCGTTTGTCCGAACGCAAAAGAGCGCCGATATACCATACTCCTAAAGAAAAAAATATCGTAATGTGGAACAATGCCCATTTTGTAGCACGACTGCACGACGCGATTTCGTGTCGTGTATCGTGTTAATGTGTATGAGCCCTTACAAACATGCAATGATCATGATATGCATGAATATTTGAAATCTTTGAGATTTTGAGTTCAGACGGAAAACATGTTAATTTTGACGGTCTTCAGTAATCCCAGTATTTGAGTAGAACTAACCAAATATTTACAATCTCAAAAAATATGCTATCATTGACTTGTTTGAGATAATGAGTAATTTGGATTTGCGCACAACAAGCAGTTTATGTTCGTTAGCGAATCATTGCCGAATTAGTTTGATGAATCATGTTCGTTGTAATCGGTCCAAAATGGCGATGTTGTATTTTTACTATCTGGTTCAAATAACACCAGAATGAACATTGTGAGGAAGATAGATTAAACATTATGTTGCCATTTCAGACGAACAGTACTTACTGTTTATCTGGATTATCGAGTGCGAAGTAATTGAAGGCACAGCACAGGTTCTGCAGCGTGAACACCTGGTAAAACAGCTTGTCGCAGCGGTATACAGTGTTTTTCCACATACACCGCTCCAGCAGCTGGTTGCATGACGACACAGGAGACAGCTGAGGGTAATGCAATAGAAAACAGGTTTGCAGCTCTATTCTCTAACTAACCGACATCAAATAAGGAGGAAAAAGTATTACTCACCTTCCGAAACAACTTCTCCATAGAAATATTGTTTAGATCTAGAACCTTCTGCAGCAATTTCAAGTCTCTTTTCTGCGCACTTCCGACCACATAAGTGGCATGAAGAAGTGGCGCCAAACGAACAGTTTCGTATACGAATTCTACAGTGACATTTGGTGGAAGTGTCCTACAATAAACACACATTGATCTGAGACTTAAGTGGGTACTAACACTGTTAATGCATAAGGTACTAACATGTACATATTAATATGAATAAGTAACAAAACCTTACACATTTTTGGAAAAGGAGAGCGCTGATTTTCGAGAGACGATGTTCAAATCACAAATGGTCACCGCTGGAAATGGCACGTCCCAGATGGCACCTTGTGTACTTTCTATCACCTGCAATGCAACCAACGTTTAAAGTAGGTAAACATCGTGACAGTAATTGTTTTTCAAGTGGGTAGGTAGGATGCAGTCTGCCAATAGAAAGAGATGGTGGCTGATCGTGCTGAAGGCTGTATCCGCCTCTACAATCGACGAGGACGCCACAACGTGACCCCGACCGCTCTGCCAAGAGAGTAACGGCTAAGGTGTGTTATTTTTACCTTTTTCTAAGAATATTAGCCAGTATCGCTCTATACAGGGTGGAATTTTGTAATGCCACCTGGAAGGAAAGTACTCTTAATATTGTAGATAGAAAATTTTTCTCAAAGAAAACATTCCTTTATTTTTGAAAAGAAATAAAACTGCATTCAAAGATTTCCAAAAATTTGCTTGCCACACCCGGGTATCGAAAATTACACCCTGTATTTTTATTACATTGATCGTTAGGGTTAAGTGTAAGGATAAAATCTCTCTAACAAACTTGATAAATCAAATGAAAGGAAAACCATGAAATCTTAAAATAATTTAATTATGTACAGAAAATTGTATGGTGTATGGTAGTGAATTTTCGAAAAATTTTCGATAATCTTTGAATGCAGTTTTCTTTCTTTTCAAAAATAAAGGAATGTTTTCTTTCAGTAAAATTTTCTATCTACAGTATTAAGAGTACTTTCCCTCCAGGTGGCATTACAAAATTCCACCCTGTATACTAATTGTCTCTTCCCTTTAACGCTTCTTCTTGATAAGCTAAACATAACGTATGCTTGTATGCTTGTGTTACGAGTGGGTTCAACAGCAGCAGTCCAGTCCAGCAGACGGCGGGATTCGAACCCGCGTTCCTCGGATCTCGAATCAGCCGCGGCTGGGCCGACGCCGGCACCGTTGGGCAGCCTACGGCCCGCCATACACAGATAGCTTCAAGCTGCAACTGCTTAGCAAAATACAGTATTCTAAGTACAATACGCTCGAGCAGTTGTGACAGTCGCCGGGACTGCTGTAGCTGCCAACCACATACACTGACTGCTCCAACTGTCGACTGCTTTCGCGTGGTTACCTCCAACCACGCTTTTCATTCCACGTCACAAATGAAAAAGAAAATGTTACTTGTTGAGCAAGTTCCTGATACAAACTGCTCCAGCAGTTATCAATAGCAGCTTCCAGCTGTTGCGACTACAAGAGCGGTCCGTGTATGTTAATCACTGGCTAAATACTCGAGCCTTCCGTGTATAGCGGGCCTTACGAGTGGTGACAAAATTATTCGTGATTGAATGCAATAAGTAAAATCGAGGAAAAAATTAAAAAAAAATGCTATTAAGTACACTTACGGTAATTATGGGGTTTCTAGCGTACCATTTGTACGCTGTGACTACAAAGTAGATCGCCACGCAAATGCTCGCCAACACCGCGACCGCCCAGCAGCTCCTGACGACCATCAACAGTACATTATTAAAAACTATAACTAAACGAATGTAAGTATACCTACTTACTACTTAGGTCTAATGACAGGTTTATTTCCAAAGATTTTCATTTTCCTCCGAGACTAACTAGACTTTCCACTGGTTGGGTCTAAGCAAGATCTAAGTAGATCTTGGCTACACAGGAATCGCAGCGCGACGGGAACATGAGGTGGGAATACTTAGTCCCGTTACTACTTACCTGGTGCTTTAACATAATACCTAAGACTGAGTTGCGTTGCACCACCTAAATTTAACCGGTGTTTTTGTATGGAGTTTGACAGATTTTCGACGTTAATTAGTTAAAGATGTTCCAACCCAGCCTAAATGTATGGAAAATATACCTTTATGTTAAAGTAGGTACTTAGCCGTTACAATGCGGGCAGCATAGCGCCACAACAGGAATACTTAGTGCCCAAAATGCTGACAGCATTGCTTGTCTGGATAGCCTTTGACTTGTTGTTCGGGATAAGTAAAATTTAACTTTAGCTACTAAGTAGTAGGTTAAGAAATAAGAATGAGAATGAGTGGTTCATTATTTTTATTTTAGTATTTTTAACCGGTAGACAATCGGTAAATCTTCTGTTTTTCCTTTTCTTCTAACCAATTTCATAATAGGTAAGTACAGGTATAATTGCATAAGGTAGAGACTTAATCTGTTGAGAAATTACTACTAATAGATAATGCCACTTGTGAATTTTTGATGTTGCAGAGTCCCTAGTAAGTCATATTAAAGGTAGTCCTTTACTACATGTATTAAACTACTTAAGTATAGTTATTTTGTGCCTCCTTAACGACAGGTCACGAAGGCTAAATCGAATGATTGCAACAAGTTTAATGATCTAAAGCCGTGGTTAGCAACAATCGACGTCATTACGATGCATTCGCCCGCGTGTTACCACCTCGATACTTCCATCAGTGAATTGTTAATCAGAATGCAAAGCGTTACTAAGTTTACCAATAGTTATGAATACCTACATTCGCCGCGCGCTTTTCGAATTCGACTACCTACTTATTTGAATCGCTCAGCTTATAATGTTAACTTATATTAATGGGAAGGTACGACAGACCTTTCCACAACATTCAAATCCTCCATAACTATGTATTTATAACCATGGAGGTCCGTCCGTTTGCTGAACTCGACGAATTTGCGAGTCCAGCTAATGTTCAAACGTTTTTTGTCCGCTCCATCTGCGTAATGTTTCTTTGCCTCCTTCACGTCTAAGGGTTTATCTGGGTAGTAAACCATGCTGCGGTCTTGAATGTATGTGTTTAAAACAGTTTAAAACGAATGATGGGAATACAGACATGCGACTGCATGGAACTGTCTGTCCGAAGTGAGTAATCGAGGTGATTTGCTGGCACCACACGAACCAGTAATTATAAACGTAGATCGAAAGCCGATACGCAAACTCGAGGTGTGCCTGCATGGAATAAAAATTGTCTGTCACATCGTTAGTCAAATTTTTTATGAGAAGGCTCCCAATTACTTAGTTACAAATTGTAAATTAAATATTTCTTTTAAATCTTCCTAACTACTAAATAACGTTTTTCGATCACAATTCGGTAACTACATACTTAAATATACTTAATTTCTTGTGGATAGATTCAACAAATTGTTCACAGATTTGTATTATGTAAGTAAATTAAATAATTTAGTTACCTACCTACATAATAGCGTTGTGGGCTACATTACTAATAATTTGTCATGTATTTGTCTTTATTGTTGTTTTGCAGTGGTTTGCTCATTCCTAATAAAATAAATAAATTACTTAGTTTCGTTTTTTATGGTAGTAACGTAATAAGGGTCGCCACTCACGGACCACCGGCTTAATAATCACAAAACGGTGACATGCCCGTATTGCCCGTGTGTGGGGACCCCAAAAGTGCGTAATGGCCATATGTTTTATTCCCTCGTCCTACATAGTTCATGTTTAATGATTCCAATTTAACGCCCATTACAACCACCGTTCATTAATAATGTATCCACGTCAAAAATATCAATTGAATGCTACTACTTATCACACGAATTCAGATCTAGAGATTATTCTAATATGCCTAGCGTGGTCAAGTTTATAAATAACTACCTTTTGCCCGCGGCTTCACCCGCGTGAAATTTCGTTTGTCACAGATCGTCATAATTTATAGACTATAAGTTATTCTGGATTATAAACAATATTACTGTAAAGATTCATCAAAATCCGTTCAGTAGTTTTTGTGTGAAAGAGTAACAAACATCCAAACATCCAGATATCCAAACTTTCGCTTTTATTATTAAGTAGGATTTATAGGTCATAGAGTAGGTAGGTATCTAAGGCATGGCTAGGTACTGAATTCAGTTATTTATTGAGTGATCAACGGGTAGGTAATTAAGTGCATTTTTCCTGGGATGCGGATTTTTCCGATTACGCCGAGAAACGGAAAAACATGTACCTATAAAAGAATGAAATGCGGGCAGCCCGAAACGGGCCAGATCCGCACGTGTGCCGAAATCTGCATCACAGGAAAAAGGCACTTTCTCTGTGCTTTCTCGTTGATTTAACTGAAACCACAGATCACAGAAACTAAAGGGAGATGTGAAAAGGGGGCGGGGCCGGCAATATACTCAAAAACAGAACACATTGCTCGCGACATGTCAAATGTCAAACAGTTTACATTGCTTGCGTAGTACAGGGTGGCCCAGAAGAAAATTCACTTTTGAAAATTCACCTATTGCAATTTAAAGGAAATTTAGTGCAATTTATTTTAAAATTTACTTTCTTTTATAAATTTTATCGTACATGTGATTACCTTGACGTTAACAACATTCGGTCAACATGCATCAAAATTTTGGAAATCTTTCGTTAGAGTTACCTCGAAATGGATTCAGGATGAATGAGTGCTGCAGAGTTTTTGGATTATGAGAGTACCTATAGGTACTCTGCTCATAAGGTAACCCCACAAAAAGAAGTCTGCTGGAATGAGATTAGCGCTTCTTAGAGGCAGTGAGATTTCACCCCTGCTTAATTGGTTTGTTGCATTGAAAGGATGATTAATTTTTGAGAGCGCTATACTGGTAGGCTGAAAAGCTTTTTGATATCAAAGCTGCAAGATTCGCAAGGCTATGACCGGAGCACTTGGTTTCATCAAGATGGGGCTACGTGTCACACTTCAAATGAGAGCATTTAGATGGTAAGAGACATGTTCCCACAAAAAAATAATTTCAGGCATCTCCTGGCCACCAGGAAGCCCTGATCTCACTCCAGAAAATTATTTTTTGTGGTGTTACATTAAGAATAGAGTATACTTTTATAATCCAACAACCATGCAGCAACTGAAGCTGAGCATTCAGCAAAAAAATTAAAATAGGTTTCGAGGTAATTCTAACGAACGCATTTCAAGATTTTGATGTATGTTGATCGAATTTTGTAAGCGTCAAGGAAATTTCCTGGGCGATGTAATTTAATAAAGGTAAATTTAAAAATAAATTGTATTAAATTTTCTTTAAATTGCAATAGTTAAAGTTCTATAAAAATGTACAGTTTTCGTTTCCTTGAATTTTCAAAAGTGAACCTTCTTCTGTAGATTACTTCTACTATAGATTATTTGAATATTGAGTACTGTTACCGCAGTGGATAATGAGCACATTCACACTAACATACGAGGGCAGAGCCCCGATTACGGTCATTTTTAACGTCTCCAGTCCAGACGCGCTTCATCGATGATTCTGCGATACGATTGGTCAATACACAAAAAAAACAGCGTACGTTAGCTGTTTTGACGTTTAAGTTCGCGGAATCAGAGTAAAATACAAATGAGTAGGTCATCTTCATAGAAACGCACGGGCGCGGTGGAATAAGCCAATTCCACTATTGCCCGTTGACAATCCCCGTCAACGGGGATTAGTGAACAAAAAGTTCATTAATCCCCGTTCTCATAGGATTTTATTTTGAATTTATAAGTTCCAATTGGCGTTAACGGGGAACAGTGAACTAAAAGTTCATTAATCCCCGTTGACGGGGATTGTCAATGGGGAATAGTGGAATAAGCCCGCGGTGGCTTTGTATGTGAGCGCGCCAAAACGTATGCGGCGCGCACGCACACACTGACAAAATTTAGCGGGGATTAGCGGGGAGCCAGTCGTGTTTGCGCCGAATTTTGTCAGTGTGTGCGTGCGCGCCGCATACGTATATTGGCGCGCTCACATACAAACCGCGCTAGGTGCGTTTCTATGAAGATGACCTACTCATTTGTATTTACTCTGGCGGAATGGAGGGTAATGACTTAATGAGTTATGGCGAGGCCTATCGATGGTTACAGAGTTGTCCATTGTTTTCGGGACACCATATTATATGTATATTACACAAAGAAAAGTAAATTCCTCGTGCAGATCGTTTCAATTAAGTTTATATGCGGATGGGGAACAAAAAAATAAAAAAGTATGAGTCACTAGAGCATACTTTATTGCATCAAAAAGTATACATATAATATTGCATTCGGGCTTACTTAACCTTGGTACCACAACAAGATCAATGGATAAACTTTCTTGATCAATTCCCAAAAATCTTTTTAAATTAGATCTCTGTAGGGCTGAGCTCTATTCCCCGCGTAATCTCTCCGTATTCACGTGATATTGAAGTCTAATTTTCTTGAAGCTTAGTTAGTTGTACAGAGCTAGTGACTTTTATGTTTACTTCTACACTATTAACCCATTTAGACCGATAAATATTTTTGTAAATAAAAATTTATTTTTCAGCAAAAACTTACAAAGGGAAGCCTAAAAATCATGAAAAAAATATTTAAAAAAATAATGCATAAATAGGGGGCCGTGGGGAGCCCGTACCATATAGGGTACAGTAGGTCTATAAGCAAGCAAAACATAGTCGTTGTTCAAAGAAGATTTTCAGTAATTTTTGTATGATATAAAATAAAAATAAAATAACATAATCACTAGTATCACACTTGGCATATCTTATAAGACGTTTTCTGTGATACTAACCACATTTGGTTCTTTTTTTCCTCCTTCTCCGAAGTTAGTGAGGATAGCTGAAGAAGACCTGGCTTCTTCTGATTTGTTACGTTTAGTGCTATCCATAATCGCATTTAGCAACACGACGATGGAAATTTAGCAAATCCATCGAAGATAACTCTGAGGGTTATTATTTACATTGACACTATATTTATCGCCTAAATCTTCGTCAGTCTGATCATCATTAGCGGTCATCTGATAAGAAAGCAGTAGAAAAATACCAAGATTGCTTTATGTTTACTGAAATAATCAAAATTTTCATGAGTTGTGGCAATATAGTGAAGCATCAATAGCCTAAAACAAATAAAAATAATAAAAATTTAAAATTAAAATTGCATGATTTGCTCATGCATAGACCTACTGTACCTTATACGGTACACCTATTTTAGTCTGGAATAAACCATTTAAAAATAATCTCAATAATATTTTTTTTGTAGTCTTGATATCTATTGGACTCAATTTTAAAAATTAAATTGATAAATAACATAATTTACCATGAATAATAAGAAATTATACCTTCTTAAATACATTGTAAATATTTTTTTTTGTTTTCTGTCGAGGAATTTCATAAATATTTCCGAAACCACTTGTTAAAACATATTTTTAAATATTTTTATGTAAAATAATAACTTTAAGCTTACTGTCATTATTATTTTTACAAATTAACAACAATTTGGTACTTCGAAATATTTTCAAAAAGATACCGTACCACATAGGGTACGGTAGGGCTAAATGGGTTAAGCCTGTATCTACGCTCAACAAATACAATGATATTTGATTAATATAAGGTAATCTCTTATTACGATGATAGTTCATTACATTTTATGTACTAAAACTTATCAATAGCTTACATGGATACGGTACATCACAAACATTCCAAAATGTTGTCAAAGTAAAAAAATATACCAAATCTACATGATTTAAAGTCTTTCAAGACATCAGATTTCATTATTTTCAATTTGATTCAATACAATATTAAGAATATAATATATAAATACAAGATTAACAAAATAACAAGTGAATAACAAAATATTAAATGCATCTGAATCAAATCACAATATCATCAAAGTTGGTCATGTTTTATAAACTTAAAAAAATATAATAACCTAGCCAAGAAGTTAATATTATGGACTATTCCTCCACGTTTGATAATGACCTAAAATAAAAACATTATATTTCACCACTTTCTTTTAGGGGTTTCTGCCCTCTCCTCGCGACTATACCCACTACTTACGCTCAAAAGTGTCTCCCACTCGGGAATCATCTATACTTATAATAAATCTGTAGAGAGGTCAATTCTGTACATGAAATATATTTTCAAAATAACTATCAGGGGGTGATTAGTGATCGATACTGATGCCAAAAATGCAATCAGTAAAATTTTTGTCTGTCTGTCTGTCTGTCTGTCTGTCTGTCTGTCTGTCTGTCTGTATGTTCCTTATAGAAACAAAAACTACTCGACGGATTTTAACGAAACTTGGTACAATTATTCTTCATACTCCTGGGCAGGTTATAGGATACTTAGGAATTCCCACGGGAACGGGCATTAGCGGGAAAATCCTTTTGTATGAAAAATCTAAACCGCTTAAGTTAGACGCTTGAATTTTGGCATGCAGGTACCTTAGTAAACTTAAAGCTTAGTTACAACAGGATATTGCAAAATTCCGACGGGAACGGGAGTTAGCGGGAAAAAAAATGTGTATAAAAAATCTAAACCGCGTAAGATAAATGAAGGGGGTAAAACGGGATCCACGCGTACGAAGTCGCGGGCGGCCGCTAGTAATACATAAAATTACCCTCAAAATTTTGGTAACCTGTCCTTTTAAACCCTGTATTAATGCAATTTCGTACTTCCCAAGACTTTTAGTCATTGCACAAAAAATCTTAACATATCTTTGAAAACCTACACACAAATAAATTCTACTGTAAAATACATTATAAACTTTACAGTTGATTATATCCAATCAGCTCAATTTAATTGTAAAATTTTAAAAACTTTTAATACACCGATTGTATAGTGCTACGTTTAAAATGTTAGATAAATGATGATTTTTCAGCTTTAAAATGGAAACAGCTGTAAAAAAACCGCAATTAATTATATAAAACTGTCAAACTAATATAAAATGTCAAACTACCATCACATCCTTATCAATGTCTCGAATTATTATTACTAAATATTAGTTATTTCAATACTTTCTTGATATAAAGCCCCTTTCACAAACCAACACAATACAGCACTAATTCCGTACATGTTTTACAGAACCCGAAAGATGGTTTTTAATGTGTGCAGTAGTGAGTGTTTGTTTGCGATTTTTTTGTGAAAATAGGATTTCATTTTTAATATATAAAATTACATTAATTATTTAAATACAACTATTTGATCGCTTACATACTAAAGCTGGTGCAACTAGTTGTCATGACAGGCAACATTTAAAATTCCCTTTGACAAATGAGGCATAAATATTATATTTGATACCATAAACTATGGCATGGCATGGCATATACCATTTTTACTTTCGTTCGTTTCAGTCAAATGACTGTCCTCTGCTGGACAAAGGTCTCCCCCAAGGTTTTCCACAGTGAACGGTCCTGGGCTGCCCGCATCCAGGCTCTTCCCGCGACCTTTAGCAAATTGTCGGTCCAACTAGTAGGAGGCCTGCCCACGCTACGTCTTCCAGCCCGTGGTCGCCACTCTAGAACTTTTCTGCCCCAACGGCCATCGTCTCCACGAGCTTTGTGCCCCGCCAACTGCCACTTCGAAGGTGGGTGATGTACTCGCCGTTGGTATTTATGCCAAATCTCCTCCAGTCCAGAAGCTTGAAGACAACTTCCATGGCGGTGGTAAACAGTTTCGGAGATATGACGTCTCCCTGTCTACCCCTCGCTGCAACTGGATCGTTTCGGGTCCCGATCCTGGAGGCGAACCGACATTGTGGCTTGTTTGTACAGACTTTTCAACACTTCGATATATCGATAGTCAACTGTGCACCTTTGGAGAGTACACAAAATAGTGATGTCACAGGCTAGTATTGTCATACAAAATCTATGGAAGTCTCGATTTGACAGTTTTAAAAACTATACGTCAATTGATTGGCGGTGTCAGTTCCCACCAAAAGTGAAGGATTAAAAATGTTTCTCTGTTATAACAACTGTCACCTCCGGCGAATTGACTTCTTATTACGAACCACAGTCGTAAGGGAGTAGTGCCACAGGGGACTTATTTACGTACATACTAGCTTATGTCTAGGTAAAATATAAACCTACGCTTATTTTATTGTTATTAATTGACGAAATAACGATTCATATGATTACTGATTTATTTACATCCTGAAAAAACTGCCGGATAATACAGTGTTATGTTTATAGTGAGATAAGATAAAAAAAAGCTTTATATAATTGCGTCTAAGGTCAGTTACCTTGAAACTATAATATTATACCTAAACAAACTCAGAATGGTATTCCAAAGAAATTCAAAGTAATTTATCGTTAGTTTTGGAATTATTACAATTAATAGTTCCAATACTAACGATAAATTACTTTGAATTTCTTTTTCTTTGCAGTATTTAGTGGGAACCGGTCAATTGTTTTCAGCGATAAACATTTCAGCACACCACTCACTCACAATATAATTACCCATATACTTTGCTAAAGTTAAATGATCATAAAAACTTGTCTAAATGCGTACACAACTTTCGTTAAATTCCATAAAACTACCTACTATACTTACTAAATCCCATAACCATTTTTAATAATTATATTAATCTCTAGTTGATTAGTATACAGGGCCAAACAATATTTTGAATATATCGATGGCTCCTACGTATAAGGGCGAAACTGCCGCTTACGCCTTTTTCCAATTATTTAAGCAATGATTTCACTTTGCTCTAATCTATAACATCAGTAAGAAAAAAAAATTTTTTTTCCATTAGATACAAAATAAAATTTTAGGCAAATAGGCGTATGTGCAAAACTACGCCACGTATAAAGCCCAATCATACGATTCGTCAATCTATACGAGTAGTTGCTTACATAAACATATATTTTTTATAATCCAAATCTTAAATAAAGCCATGAAAATATTTAGCAAATTGTTTTATTTATAAATTAAGACACATTGTATACTTATTTAATTTTTAGCGTTAAGAGTCGCATCTCAAACTAATTTGAAAATTATAAATAACTTGAAAAAATCGAACTGCCTAAGGCATCGTGGGTTCAATTCCCGCCTTAGGCAATTCGATTTTTTCAAGTTATTTATATTTTTTAAAAATATGACACATTATGTTAAAAGACCTAACTAAATCTCGAGCACAGTATATGGGCGTATTTGCGTTAAAACGTAAAACGGTACATTAAACGACTTTTTCTAACTGATTTATTATTGATATAGCACATGATAACAATTAAAATAATTACATGCATAAATAAAGAGAGTAATCGCTTAAAATATTATATTTACGTTGTCATTTAAGTCTCTTTACGTTGAACAATATACATGAAATTATAGAAATATGCCGACGTAAAAGGGCAATGCGTAAAATCTCAAAATATATAAGAAAAATATAAAAATTGATAACAGCAGTAGCAAAAGCATTACATGTTAAGGCTAAATGTGAAATTTCATTAAATTCGTTTTAGTAGGTCAGAAGATATGACCCAAAAATATGGTTCTGGCCACTAAAATGGCTCTCCTGTAAAATTTACTTTTTTCACTTACGCCAGTATACGTAGGAGCCATCGATATGGGATTATTCTATCACATTTTGGCATAACATATTCTGACAGTAAACTGTCATTCGTAATCTGCAACCCTGTATTCAATTTACATTCCTCATTTTAAGGTAGATTACGGAAGTTCCATTCAAAAAAACTCTAATAAAAAATATAGGTAAAACAGTCGTCTAAATAAAACTGAGCACAATGCAACTTATAGTCTTATAGCATTACAGAGATCATAGGGAATATCGTTCCAAAATCCCTGTGTAAACCATTCCAAAATATGTTTAACAATCATCTGGTATATAATAAAACATCAACATAATATGACGTTGTCTACTTTTAATTCTACTGAGACCTAATACAAGTATTAAGTAGTTAAGTATTTAACTAAATTTTAACCTAATTTTAAGTGATCAAATTGCAACGTAACTAAATTTTAACATAATTCCAAATCCAAACGCTAAGCTCTTGTTTACTATGAAACTGCTTGTCAAAAAACGTGTCAAGTGACCAGCCCCGCCCACCAACTTGACAGAAAAATCAAGTTAAAATTTAGTTACCTACATAACTACTTAATACATGTAAATAAGCCATAAGGGAGGGTCCTATTTAATATATCGGCGACTGATTGCGACTTGACGGCGATAGTCGCCGATATTTCGCCGACAGATACTCAAATTAGGGTCGATTTTTCAATCGTCGGATAACTTTTAACTAAAGAATACGTTTGGCACATTGACAGTTTCCTGCGAATACCGCCGAAGGTCGCCGATATATCGCGACTCTCGAAGACGGGCAGTCACTATAGTCTATCCAATATAGCTTGATTAGAATGACAGCTGCCATCAAAAGTAACGACATAACTTAGTAGTAGCGATCAATGAGAGCTAAATATTGGCGGACAAGAAATAATTCACGTCTGACCTACAAACAATATTTTCGACGACAGTGCTTCCAATAAAAATGTTAATTTCGTGTAAATGCAGCGTTAAATTACACCAATAAGTAGTAATTCGAAATTATAAAAATCAAGCTGGAGTATTAACGACGTCTGTACAAGGTTATCTCGAGTTACAAAAATGTTAGTGTTGGGACATATCGACAAATGTCATATTAAATTAAAACTATTAAATGATCAAACATCGGAAATCAATCACCGGTAATTTTTTGGGTATTCATAGCACCGTTGCTCTAGAAGAGATGCCCACCGCCCTCTAGCGAGAGGAAAAAACCACTGAAGAACACTGATGATAATGACTACGACTTAGGTTGTACACCCTTGACATGAATTTTAAATTTTACTGTCTTTAAATTTAAATCATAATTGTCATTTTTATGAATAAAGATATGAAGAGAAATTGGGTGCATTTTTTTATACTTATCATTTTTTCGAAAACTTATCGATACATCTATG
Organism: Ostrinia furnacalis; assembly: GCF_004193835.3. Lineage (NCBI taxonomy): Eukaryota > Metazoa > Arthropoda > Insecta > Lepidoptera > Crambidae > Ostrinia > Ostrinia furnacalis. The sequence continues at coordinate 232,367 of NW_021135425.1, forward strand.
TGAACCGTACGAAACATACCCAGCACTAGTCACATTCGTTTGACAGCTGCCATTCTAATCAAGCTATATTGGATAGACTATAACTAACGTATTTTCCTAAGTGTCAACATGTCATGACAGCGAAAGCTGCGAGTCGGAGACTGTTAGCGACAGTCGCTGACCGTCGCCTACCACTATTGCAAGCAGTTGCCGACATAATGGTCACTCGTCTGTGAGCTCTCTAATAATTCGGTAGACAACAAGACAAGATAGAAGATAGAAACAATTAATATTCCTTACTATCAATGATTCCAACTTGATACAGACTTTAAGAACAAGAATCTACGCCTTATAGGGTTCAATTCATTTGATTAAACCAAAGTGACTGCTTCAATTTTTGTCTTAATTCAAGAAAATATAACTGGGATAGAAATGATAAAAAGCAAGCTATAATGCTATTGCGACACTGAATGATCATATGAAAAAAAAAATAGTTACTTGAATCTCTGCGTGGGCCAGAAAAATACGTATTTTTCTTTGTGAGTTCCAAATGGTCTTGATATAAAATATTTACTGCGAAGATCATACACAAAATTAACTTTAAACTTGATTATATGGCATTTATAATAGTCATTACTCCTATGCAACTTCTGAATAAGAACTGAGGCCGCTGGAGATACTAACAACTAACGGGCGTGGCCCTGATCCTAAAAATAAACATCGAGTAAATATCTTACGTATAGATTTCTAATATAAGAATAATTACGTCTATGAATCGAACGAGATAGTTTGAATGGGATAGTTTTTTAGAAAGCAATCACGTAAATTTGTTCGTCGTCACGTCTATGAGTGATATATTCCATCGCCTAATAAATTTTGCAGCGGACAATGAAACCTATCTATCACAAGACTTCAAAAATTGTGTGTTCAAATTAATCTAAATTATTAGGCCATCGTGTTTTCGATACTAAACATGTGCCTTTTTTTAGCAATAAATAAATTCAACTATAGGGAGAGACAGAGTTAAATAACTTATTGACTTTTAGCATATGAGTGTTTTATGTTTATATAGGTAATGTAACTAAAAGAATCTTGTGATATGCTTGAATAATTTTATCACAAAAATCTCAAACTTCATGCGACTGAGACCAAAAAGAGAGACATTTAGCATTCGGCTAAATCTTGAATATTCAATATTTCTCAAGAAATACGTGTATCCTGATCTAGTATTACTTATTAAATATTTGTGTATAATAGTTATTACGAACTTATAGTAGATTTCAGGCAATTACAGTGAAACACGTGGGATTAAAGTCTACAGAAGAACACTTAATTAATTGTCAGGTATATCAGTGAACAATGGCGGTCAATATAGTCATATTAATAATTTTTTGGAACTATATCGTCTATGTTGGTGTCTTCTTTGACAAAGTGCGGCCACTGTTTGATTATGTCATATAATCTATCTCCAGGGCTCAGGGTGGAAGTAAGCTGCCTATGAGCGAACAGTTTGTAGTCTTTTGCGATTTTACCTTGCTGCACGCCAAGTTTGATTAGTTTTTGGCAAGCTTCGATTTGTTTTTTGGGGGGGGTTTCGGAGTTGAAGGTGCCCACGAAGGCAATGCCGATGCTATACCGGTTGTAGCCCAGGGTGTGGGCGCCTATGTACTCCCATCCACGGCCGAAGTAAGCCGAGCCGTCGCCCGCTACGAGGAAGTTATAACCGATGTCGTCCCATTTCTTCGCCTCTATATGGAACATCTGGATAAGTCGAACGCGCAGCACACATTCACTCTGAAATATACGATATTAAAGTTAGCCTACTACTGGGCAAAACATAAGTCCAATAGCAGTAATGCAGTTTCTAAATGATATAATTAATTAACTATGTATAGCCTGACCAGGAACATAAAAACCCTGGCATAGAGGCGCATCAATTGCATTTGATAGTGCAACACTGAGTACAGTCGTACCTGTGTTAAATTAATAGGCTAACTTTATGTATCAGGATTCAGGATTACGGGCTAATTTAATATTTTCATAAATTAACGAAAACATATTATTATAGGTTAAATTAAATGAAACCATCAATCGAGCTAGTAGGATTTATTTTATTATTCATCAATAATCAAATTCAGAACTGGAATATTCAACTGCAATGTCTGCTCATGAAGGCTTCAAACTCGGTACTTCTTTCCCAATTCCATAAAATTCAACACTTAGAAAGTGACAAAAAACTTTAAAATTGTAGGTAGTTGAAACAAACCACAGCTAATTTTCATAGTGGACTGTACTATACGATAAACATGTCAGTCAATTTGACACCCTTGTCGGAAAAATTATTCAATGAAAATATTGTCCGAACCCTTATTATTTCTCTTCGACAAATACTTGAATACATTGTGAACCACTTTTATTTCACGACTATAAAAAGATTTTAGCAATTTAATTCACAAAATCAATTGCGCACATTTAAAATAAAGTTTGTTTACACTTTGACAGCAATAGACTGACATGCAAGGTGACATGACAATGAAGTTTTTAGTTATTGTTGCCATTAAAAGAAATTAGTACCATTAGATTTCCGCAACATGGCGAGGGTTTTTATGTTCCTGGTCAGGCTATAAATGCCTTTTTCCTGTGATGCGGATTTCTGGACGCGTGCGGATCTGGTCCACGTTCGTGTAAAATCAAGACGCTGTAGTAGTTAAAGATTTCGTATTGTGCCCGCAGCCAATCCGCGTTCGCGTGCATGTAGCTTGCATAATAAGAAAACATGACAATGTATGAAATAATGAAATACGGGCAGCCCGCATGCGGATTAAAGCTCATAGCAGACTTATCAACTGGGAAAGGGATCAACACCGTATCGCCTTTCGCGAGCTGTCATCGCCTTTCGTGCGCTGTCAATCGCGAGGCAAGGCATTTACGTTAGGCCCAGAACAGACGGTGAAACGCAACTGCAACGAAACTGCAATTTTCTGATCATTCTGATGAACGAAACTGAAACTGAAAGTTTCAAACTGGTCGCGTCATGTGTGGTCTCTCAACGGACGCTATGGCAGAAACTTAGATGCAACTCAAAAGTAACTAGCAGTTGCAGTTTCGTTGCAGTTGCGTTTCACCGTCTGTTCTGGGCCTTACGGTGCGGATAAGACGTGTGCGTTGCAGTATGGAGTTTCATACAAAGAATACTGAGACACTGAGACTGACCGCCTCGAGTTGCTATGGTTACGATCTCTTTCCGGGTTGATAAATGTGCGACGTTCTTAAATCCGCACGCGTGCCTAAATAAGCATCATAGGAAAAGGCACTAAAGCTTATTAGATTTTTAAAAGTATTTACTGAAATCAAACTAGAAATAAGAAATACAACCATTTAAACGTTGTATCTCCTATATTATCACTATTTATGAATAGAGTATGATTCATAATCATCATTTCAGCCATAGGACGTCCACTGCTGAACATAGACCTCCCCCAATGACTTCCACATCGCACGGTTAGTAGCGGCCTGCATCCAGCGCCTTCCTGCTACCTTTATCAGGTCGTCGGTCCACCTTGTGGGTGGACGTTCCACGCTACGTTTTCCGGTATGCGGCCTCCATTCCAGAACATTGCTGCCCCATCGGCCGTCAGTTCTGCGTACTATGTGCCCTGCCCACGTATGTGTATGATTGATTTTATTTATACATAGAATAGCGTACCTGGTAGGAACAGGGTTCCGTAGCAGTGTGGGTGATGACCACCCACGGCACCGGCTGGCGTATCTTTTGGAGTTCGCTCTCCACCGGCTGGGCGAGCCAGTCCGTCCGCGACACTATCCGCAAGTGGTTTGGGGATATCAGTAACGGATCCGCTGGAAAGGTTCATATATGCGATTTGTTTTACATCGAATTGACTATAAAATTAATGCGAATATTTCTGCTCCTCAAGAAGTCTAGAGATGGACATTAAGGCTAAGTTGCATCACCTTAACTTTAACTTTAATCGTTGTTTTTGTATAGAGTTTGACTGACTTTAGACGTTTGTATAATTAATGTAAGATGGTGCAACCTAGGGTTATACATCTCGTGTTTAAAATGACATTAAGAGTTTGACAACCACTACTAACCCAGACCTAGTGAACAACTCGATGGAAGTATACAGGGTGGAAACGTTAAGTGATCTCACTCGATTATTTCTAAACTATACAAGATATCGAAAAACTGATTACTGATTCCTGAAAGTGCTTCACAAGCTCTTTCAAACGGTACAAATAATAGGTTACATAATAAACTGGATCTATCCGAAAATTAAATGTTTTCAGCCTCCATGTTGGGAACCGATTGGTGGATCAACCTCTTTTTTATATTGTCTATGTTTTTTATACTTTTTTATTACTTTTGATACCTTTTGTTTCGGTTAAAATGAAGATATATTTCTGCAAAATATGCCCACCACGGCTATCAAAAAAAACACCTAAACTTCAANAAATTAGCGATCAATCATTAAATCTAACTGCATACATTATTATTACTTGACGTATTTGTTACAAGGAAAACTAAAAACACGCGATCGGTCAGGTAACAAAGGCGGAAATTAACTAATAAAATTAGTTTTAGTACTAACAATAAATAGTTTAAAACTAAACTTGGACCTAAATATAAAAATATCTAGATCAAACTTATTTTAGGAAGTCGATCGACAGAGTAATAATAATTATTAAATTCTAGGAAAAATATTTTGGACATTGAATTCCTTGAATTACTTTTGCTATAGGTAAATACCTAAGGGTATGTATTGAAATCAAGTTTATTAATTGCTATGATTCTTTTATGTTACTACGAGTAAAGTAGGTCATTTAAGTACCAACTTATTAATGCCTTTTCATAGCTTCTTTTTTATTGGACCCTTTTGTGCCTAAATTCTATTGAGCGGTTGGTTATTACTTGTTATTTTCTTTCCTTCATTCTTTGAAGTCTATACTTCTTTGTCTTTTTGTTGTCCCTTATTAACCGCTGATCTAATTTCTTGTTTTGGCTTAGAGATTCTTATAGGTACTTAGTATCTGGGAAAATTCGGATACAGATTAAAGAACAAGAAAGGTTTATTTTCGCTCTAGTAGCGGAGTTTTGGTTGTGGTTTTGGGCTGACACTGTCTGTACATAGGTTTGTTGTGGACAAGACAAGAAGAAGAACTTTACTTCTGTTACCTAATTAGAAATTCTATATGGAAGATTCATACTTCATATAAATATCCTTGGATAAATAAATATCCTTGGACATTTTACACTGCGCTTCTAGTCCCAAACTAAGCCTTACGTCCAAAGGGTACTCCANGGATAGAGCTCGTGAAGCACTTTCAGGATCAGTAACCAGTTTTTCGATATCTTGTATAGTTTAGAAATAATCGAATGAGATCACTTATCGTTTCCACCCTGTATGATATAAACTTTTAGTGGTTCTAAACCTAAGAGCGCAAAGACGTAACAAGAATTTAGTATTAAATTAATTTTATCACTGAGGCAGTTTCATCCGATGGTAGATAACTATCTGTATTATTTTTGAGACAGAGGTTTATATGAGCTAAATAGGTACAATATCAACAATACAGGCATGTAAAATAAAATTAGTCTTTGCATTATTAAATATTACCATGAAAGTGCTCTTTCACACAGCGATCTATTTCACAGATTCGTTGTGTGAGTATGCTCGTAGTAACGGGAGGTCAAAAATTTTCCTTCATCCTTAGAGAACATTATCACATCCGATGAAATTATTACATCTTCATTTTTATTTACCTAACCTTAAATAAACCTTATTCATTGGATTCATATTAAATACATACTTATTAATATGTATTTGTGCATAACAAGCACCAAGCCCTTTTTTTATGAACCACACAATACATTGGCAACTCTATTTTTATGGGTCATGCTTGTGGAGTGAGTGGTCAGTGAAACAATCACAACACTGCTGCATTTAAATACAAATGATACGACATGATGAACTAATCGAGAAATTCCCGGAAAAGGTTTTACTTTATGACCAGATTTAGTTTTAAAATGACCATTTCCGAATACCATAACAATCATTTCCCATTATGATCACTAATAACAAAAAATAATTTGAATATTAAATTAATTGTTTATTTTTGATCATGAAAACCGTACCTCTCTTATGTTTTATAAACCTTGAAAAGAACTTTTTGGTTCGAAAAGTGTTCATTTCATGTGTTTCTGAAAAAGTATTCAAACTCAGTTAAGGTCGTTTTTAACCTTTAACCGACGACGTGATTTTTTTGTCACGCCGTCTGCGACGTNTGGTAGGTATATGGTCTTAAATTAAGTCTTTCCCTTACGTGTCTATTCCCGAGTGTCATAACGTATAACATATTATGTTTTTTTAAGTCAAAATTAAAGTCATAATCTGTAATAAAAGTGCTTTTATAAGCCTACTTCCAAAAAACAATTTTTATGAATTACTCTTAGCAGTTGTGATATTTCTAAAATGTATAGTCTAGCTTAAGAGTCGACTGATTTTGACTGTACTTTTATCTCGGGAATAAACACGGTCCTTAGGGCGTGTGTTGCCGACCCGGATACGGATATACGGATTTGTCAAAAAGCTGATTTTCGTTCGTCGTCCAGTCACGTTGCAGCTGAAATTTTTTAGCGCATCGGGGCCCTGGTTACTGTCGTCAAAACACGCCCTTAGGTTAAGACAGGAAAGGCAATTTTTCAGAGATCCGGTCATACATCGATTTTCACGCATCTGGGTACCAATGAATGAAAATAATTCTAATTAATGTTAAGGGACCAAAACATGCTCGGAAAAGGTTGCCTAGTAAACCATAACACTCGTTACACATTCTTACAAACAAACTTGAGGAACAAGAAAATGTTAAGACTTTTTATTGGCTTCGCAGAATTAGTATCTTTAGTACTTAAATCATAATTTTTGGATTCATCTGGCAACAATTTCACACCTAATATAAAATTATGTTTAAATTGTTTCTTCATATCTCTTTTTCGCCATACAAAAATATATGAGAGGATTGCCCTTTGACAACTCTTAAAAATTAATAAAATTGGTAGTGTCATTTGAGGAATTTCATCTAACTCGAGTTAGAGAGTGCTTTTTAGGGAGAATTATAAAACCAATCAAAATTCAAAGTCAAGGGTAGATTCAAGCCTGTAATTGGCCACTACTCACAGATTCATATTGCTTGAATGTAGATAATTTAATACCGGCTATTAGTAAAGGCCTTAGAATAAGTGTTTATGCTTATTCACGTTACTTTGCTAAAATATGTTACGAATCGTATGCTAATTCGTAATTGTTGCCAGATGAAAATATGTTAATCTAACAAAACAGACAAGTACTTATTGAAAATAGAACTTAAAAATTAGTTCAGTCTAATAATAAAAAAAGAGAAAAGAAATTTGGAATACAGAAACAGGTCATATTCACGTATGACATACCTTTAATTTTAGTCTTTTCAACACTATCATTGAAATCCCCCTGAGGATAATCTGCAATCTTTACTTCGGCAACCCCATTTGCTTGGGAACTGTGTCTATCATAATCCATATGTGATGTTAGTAGCGGATATAATATTAACAATATTGTTATTGGCACCACAATGATCGAAAAAACTAACATTTGAAAATAACTGTCATAACACATCCCCACCACCTTGGTGTAGTCTGAAATAAGAGAAATACCACGACAATTTAATATCACTTAATCCTCATAAATATAATTAATTGAATGGAATGAGAAACGTAATTTTGTGTTAGTTATTAAATAAAGTGCTCAGTAATATTTGTGAGCTTGTGCAAGCTATAAATTATAATAAATATCCAACTATATCGGGTAATAAACAATTAAGTTGGAGTGATAAATTTAATAGTTTTATTAAAATTATTTGCTTTAGGCAATTATAATTATTATGTCGCCACAACCTTTACTAGCAAAGCACCATACTGATAAACATACTATGGTATTAAAAGATAATCATTTTAAAGTTTTATTATGAAATTTTCAATAATGTAGAAAAATTAAAACAAATCTAACTGTTCTTTCAAAACTTAATTAAACAAAACTAGTTTGTATCGACAGCATGGGTTCGTGGTACTGACACCGCATCTCACTTTCAGTTACATGATGATCATTATAGTCGTTTCATTCATTGCAAAATGAAAGTCATAAATGAAGAGAAAAACCAACGTCGGCGACAATTCTCTGCAGATTAGCAAGCTTGCAATTAACCGTGTGCTGTTTGGTATCTATTACGACACAAAAAATGTTAGTAAAATCAAAAGGGGTGTATTTGTAAAATCAATACAATAACATAGCATGCACATGGAGATTTTTTTAATCAGGCAACGCACATTCTCGAACATAAAAGGCTAAAATTAGAGTTGCATGTTGCGGTGCACTTATATTTGTACGATCTTTTAACCCACGCATCTGTGCGAATGAGAATAGAGAATGGGATTGAAATCGTGAACTTTTCTTAATAATAACAGATATCCAGAGTTTACAATCCAGCGGCAGAATTTAACAAGTTTAAGAATAGAACGTATTTCTGAGTCATCCATTAAAGCATCATCATTAAAGTAGGTGCAGTCTTGCCTCCAGGGAAGCCCCCTGAAGGGGACAACGGTCCGTGCGTTGTGCGTGTCGTCAGAGCCGTTTACCCTAGGCAATGAGCATAATTACTTTTTAAGTAGGTACATACTTAAGACGATATTATTATAAGAATGAAAACTTTTACGAAAATAATACTTAGAAACATTTCAATATAACAGTATAATTTATCAAACTTTTCCTTATTGCCGCGTATGGATGGCCGCCATTTTGACGAGCTCCTAACCACGACGCCATGCAGCTGGGCTACTTCATAATCGTTGTTCTTTGTGCAACGCTGCTACATAACAAACCTTTACAAAAATAATACACAGAACATGATTCGAAACAAGAAAGTGAGTGCATTAATTAAATAGCCTTGAAATTTAACTTTTTCCTTGAAGGTACAAATATAAGATGGACTGCAGACCGCAGACTGCAACCGCAAACTGCAAACCTCTATGAAATCTGCAACGCGGCGCGGCGCAGCTGCAAGCCACAGAGTGGAGATTTCATAGAGATTTGCTGTTTGCGGTTGCAGTTTGCGGTCTGCGGCCCGTCTTGGAATTGTACCTTAATGCTACCGCGTATAGCCACTTGCTCTCTCTCTCACGAGCTACGAACCGCACCCAGCCACTCCTAACACCGTTTCCATACCTAAGTAATTATGGGTACCTACCGGTAGGTACAGACAGCACATAAAACTAAACACAGTGGCGTCTTCCGTCACCGTACATCCTGTCGCAGTCGCTCATGCCAGCATATTATCTCTTAGATTGGAAGGGGTGCACAGCTCCGAAAACACAGGCAATTTGTAAATAGTTTTGTAACTTCGATCTCCATAACAAAAGTAATGCACTTTCAAATCAAATGCTCGTTCAGTTCAAAATCATATTTATAAGTAGGTAATGCAATTATTTTAAGTTGGGATTTTAAATAAAATTATTAATATAAATTACATTACGATGCAAAAGATCTCCAGTGGTCCTCCCTCCCCCTTGGTCCAAAACAGTAAAAAAATTAAAAAGAAAAGTACAAAAAGTAAAAAACTGTTCAATAAAAAGCAAAATATCGACGAGACACAAAAAAAAACAAATAAATACCACTTTTAATATAGCCACTTACCTACTCATGGCGGACATGGATGAAGATGGCAGATTAAATCAAAAGAAGAATAATGCTCAGGAGTTTTTTCACGAGCATAATAAACCTTAAAGCTACCACCCGTCGGAGAACAAGCAGAGACTTATCATGCTTTGACTTCTTTGGTTTGCGCGCACGCATCATGAAATTGAGTGAAATTTTAAAGAACTACATTCAAATTATTCCGTTTGATTTGATGACTTAGCATTATTCACCGAGGCACTAAAATTTCAAATAAATTCTACTGTAACCATTCACACGCTACTGCAATACTGTCGCGAATGACGATGAGTTCGCTTCGCCAGACAAGATATATGTGGCAAATACAACAGTTAAATCATTTTAACCCGACGTTCACATAAGAATACTGTTAACGTTTCATTCGCACCAATAGGATAACCGATGCATCGGTTAATTTAACCACCGCGGCGGATGAAATCGCCCCAATCATTCAATAAAATTTCCAACCACGGTCTTTATTGAATAAAAGAAGCCGGTCAAGTACGAGTTATTTTAGCGTGCGAATGGTTCAGTACATCGGTCGCATTTTTACTTAACTATATTGTAATCGTTTATTTTTACTTGGCAGTATTAGTTTATGTTGAAGTACTGCACTAATTCCCTTAACCGTGTAACCTTAGTAGGTAATGTTTCATCATAGTGCTTAAACCAGTATTAGTCATTACTGTATATTTTTTAACATAATAGGTAATTTGATAAAGCAGTATTTAATCAAATTATTTTCAGTCAGTTAATCTGACTGACACAGCTGAACTTTGTGTGATAACACCCTTTTACATATTTGGTAGCTAGATTATTTGAATTTCTTGTTACCCCATGGATTGATTTTATTTTATCACCCAAATAAAAAAATACAAAATCATATTTCCCTATGGATCACCAAATTACACAAGTCTATATTCTGTATGTACATTTCCTGTGACCGACAGAAATAAAACGGAACCCTTATAAGATCACTATGTCCCTGACAATGTTGCAAAGGATGTATGGAAATCTGAAGTACACACTTCCAAGTCATTGTATATTTTATAATGTATTCATCAAGTTTATTTTTTCGTTTTTATTACAACATCTGTATTCAGCTCAACATTCTATAATATGATAAATGTAGTGAAGTGTTTTATATTCACTTTTTCATAGACAGGAACCAAGTACAAAATTGTATAGGTATCACATAATATCTGGGGTATTGGCGATTAATTTAGAAAACAATAGTCTTTATAATCATCATCATCAACAACAGCACTTTACAGTCCACTGCTGGACTATGAGCCTCCTCCACTATGGTGGAGGGTTTTGCTATAATCCCCACGCTTGGCAGGCGGATTGGAGATCACAGTTTAATTAAGAATATTAAGATAACACAATTTTAATCCCATTCTCTCTCTGCATCAACTATCTATTATTTTTTTATCTACTCCATGCGCAAAGTGCAAGAAGTGCCAAAGATAATGACAAACTAAACAATAATAAGTAATTAATTTAACATAATTTCTTACTTACTTGTAGACACCTTTTCTGAATCATCATGACTAGAAGATATTTCATCTTTATTGTGACTTTGCATATAAAGTACAAGTACGCAGACAATTCCTAGCACAATAACTATTGTGATGGATAGGGTCATCTTAAGCCATGGTGATACATTATTGACCATGGGCGCTGTGAAAAAAGGAAAACAGATGATAAGTAACCATACTAACCATTTACAAGGACAAGTTTTCTGCATAATAATAGTATTCACTGGTTATTTGTCATACTGTAGCAATAATGAATGGTCATACAATGCACAGAAGACTCACAAATGCAGTCTAAATGGCAATGCCAGATTTTGTATGGAAGGTGGCGTCTTTTTTTTTTCGCGCGGCCATCGACCAAAGTTTGTTTTTTGATTACAAAATAGTGTAATTAACCAAACTTTCTATGGCATGTATACCTCTAAACTCAGTCTGAACTGAGTTACGAGCATTAGAAGTTTGATGATTTACATACTAGATTTGCTTTTTGCGCGCAAGTTTTGTAAGAAATTGCAACAAAATATTGCGCTNGGGTCCAATGACAGTTTAACTTTCCCCCGGGACAAACTTGACCTTCATTGGTTGGGTTTTTGTGGCGGTCAAGCTGTAGATCCTGGCTACACAGGAGTTGCAGTGGTGGGAACGAGAGGTGGGAATAGTCCCGTGTCTTGTGTTTAAGAGCTGGATACTTTATCTCAAAAAGATTCGATCGGTAATAGGACGTTCTCAGAATAAATGTATCTTGGAAATTATTGAGCATCGAACAAGTAACATGAACGACTGTTTTTCTTAAGCTAAAGAAACAACCTGGAAATAATGATGTAATTATTAAAAAAAAAATACTGACTTTTTCTTGAAGCTCCGTCAGCGTAAATTATTATTGTGGTCTCCCGCCAAAGTCCATCTAAATCAGTTTCAGCCATTCATTTATCCAGTAGTTTTTGAGGTCATTCGTACGTAACTAACATATAAAAATACAAATCTTTCCTCTTTATAATATTAGTGAAGCACCAGCGCCCAGACATATTTTACCAAAAGTTAAACCAGTTTCACTAAAATTTGGCTAACTCGACCTAACCACTTTAAGTTTTTAGCCCTAGTTGTTAATAAACAAAGAGCGGGTCATATACAGGCTGTACTCGATGTAATTCGGCCGTTAGGCGTGTGTCGGCCATTTTAACTTGGTATTTTACAAACGGACTGTAGCTCCAAGGCATAGACTTAAACCTAGTTTTAATTTACCGTGTTTTTTGTTACAGGTACACACGGTGTTTTATTGTTTTGCTTTGGTGTATTGTAAGTATGAAGAAAAATTAAGATTATCCTAATATGCCCAAAATTAATGAAATCTCAGATTTTTATGTAATTTGGCATATTTACAGTTTCTTTTTTAAATTGATAGGCATCGCAAGAGAACATGTCCGATAGCTCCTACGTATAAAGGCGAAACTGCCGCTTACGCCTTTTTCCAATTATTTAAGTAATGATTTCATTTTTCTCTAATCTATAACGTCAGTAAGAAAAAAAAAATTTTTTTCCATTAGATACAAAATAAAATTTTAGGCAAATAGGCGTATGTGCAAAACTATGCCACGTATAAAGCCCAATCATACGATTCGTCAATCTATACGAGTAGTTGCTTACATAAATATATATTTTTTATAATCCAAATCTTAAATAAAGCCATGAAAATATTTAGCAAATTGTTTTATTTATAAATTATGAAACATTATATAGTTATTTAATTTTTAGCGTTAAGAGTCGCATCTCAAACTAATTTGAAAATTATAAATAACTTGAAAAAATCGACCTGCCTAAGGCATCGTGGGTTCAATTCCCGCCTTAGGCAGTTCGATTTTTTCAAGTTATTTATAATTTTTAAAAATATGACACATTATGTTAAAAGACCTAACTAAATCTCAGAACAGTATATGGGCGTATTTGCGTTAAAACGTAATAACGATACATTAAACAACTTTTTCTAACTGATTTATTATTGATATAGCACATAAAAACAATTAAAATAATTACATGCATAAATAAAGAGAGTAATCACTTAAAATATTATATTTATGTTGTCATTTAAGTCTCTTTACGTTGAACAATATACATGAAATTATAGAAATGTGACGACGTAAAAGGGCAATGCGTAAAATCTCAAAATATATAAGACAAATATAAAAATTGATAACAGCAGTAGCAAAAGCATTACATGTTAAGGCTAAATGTGAAATTTCATTAAATTCGTTTTAGTAGGTCAGAAGATATGACCCAAAAATATGGTTCTGGCCACTAAAATGGCTCTCTTGTAAAATTTACTTTTTTCACTTACGCCAGTATACGTAGGAGTAAGTATAAGTACTATTTGGTCTACCTTCATTTACGCCCGTTTCCCATAATCAATCTTTGTCCAAATCCGGATTGCAACTGTCTTTAAGTCGGTTTTCGATTAAATTTTGGATGCGTTTGCATTTTAATATTGTTTAAATAGTCATATAAAATGTAAAAACATCGAAAACCGCAGATATTTTGACCAAAATCATATTTAAATTTGACAATTGACGGACGGATTAGGATTGAATATAAAAAAACAGCATTAGTAGACTGCACTGAGTAAATGGGCTTAGTCCGGTTCGATCCCTCTAAGGATCCAAGGGCAAGAAAACTTACTTTTTTGACAACAAAAACTTCTAGATAAAGTATCTCGAGAGAGAGAGAGAACGAAACTCGTAAATAAATGTTAATTTTTATCGATCACATAGAAAGTATGTGATCGATAAAAATTAACATTTATTTACGAGTTTCGTTCGTTCGTTTCAGCCAAATGACGTCCAATGGACAAAGGCCTCCCCCAAGGATTTCCATATTGCTGAGTGCATTTATGAATTGAAGTTATTAAAGCAATAGATACACACCCGCGTGGTAGAGCAATGTTTTTTTTCGCACCTGGTGTTAAGTAAGATGCAGTCTAGGTAGTCTAGTCTAGATACATATCGATACCTCTGGGCTCAAAGGTCGTAAAGGACAAAATACCGAAAATGAGTTATTTATACAGTTTTACTCAGAATTTAATTCTCTANTTGTGTGTATTAAGTTTGTGAATGTAATTCCAAAAAGGTATTCTGGAAATAAAAATATTAAGCCTTTGATTCGCACAGATCTTTTGACATGTACTAACACCACCCTGTCAAGATAACCTAGCATTTATTCCAGTTGTAATACGTGTTATTTTGGGACAAAAATCTCCTATCTACAGTCAGATATCTACGTTTGTCCCACACAACATGGCCGCTTACGAGTAAACCCTAATCCTCGTAGTTAGCCTTTGAAATTCGACTTGCTCGGTTATAGCTCGCATACCGGACTGGCCGTTCGTTGCGTCATATGTCAAGTAGAACAGCCTGTCCACGGGAGACTTACAGGACGAATGAGCGGCGAACGAACGAGCTATGTTCGGTTCCCGGACAAAAATGAGTGAATTTTTTCACGACTCGGTCCAATAACTTTGAACTGAAAGGTCTACTATTGTCAATTCAAAGGCCCGCTACCAGTCCGGGAAAACATCAGCTAGAGCTGAGAATTTAGGTGAAGAGTATAGGGACTTAAATATTAAAAAGGTACGTAACGGACAAACCGCTTGAATGCATCAGTGGAGGTCAGAAGTAGGTTAGGCTTTACAAATATGAAATATCAAGCATATACATTTATCAAGTACTTAATTTATGTAAAGCCGTTGCATACTACTATGTAGAGTCCGTCTCGGGCAATTAACTCTTCTACAAAGCTAATTTTAGATAATTGGATGTTCATCAACCATTTTCCATGATTATAAGACCTTGAAAGCAAGATAAAAAATATGCAAGCAACTGCCAATTAAATGAGTTGCAGTTTTAAATGAATATGAATTTAAGAACAACTAGGTAAATTAAATTAATTTGCGAGTGATTCTGTAGATTTATTTATTTATTTATTCACAACAACAACACTTCACTGTCATCACAGGACATCCCACTGCGACAGCGAAGACAACACATCAACATACACAACGTCAAATACAAAACTAGTAATCACCTACATATACAAACCTACACATAACATATAACAAATAATGATGCCTTTGTAAATTCACTCAGAGTACAAGAAAAAATATCTATTTTATCCGAAATTAGATTGAGAGTGGAAATGGCGCGCGTCAACGGCGCTTTATTGAGCAGGTTAGTCCTCGATGCATAGATACACGATGGAATAAGACAATTTGCAGGCGCAGTTTGAAATAAAAATAGAGGTACGAATCTATACTGATATTATAAATGTCTGTCTTGCTTTCACGCCTAAACCACTGAACCGATTTTGTTGAAAGGCATAGAGATAGTTTGAGTCCCGGGAAAGGACATAGGATAGTTTCAACCCGGTTTTTGAAACAAGCGATAAAGTTTTTCTGTGACAGACAAAATTTCGCGCGGGCGAAACCGTGGGCGGCAAGCTAGTATAATCATAAATATGACCAAGCTGATCTATTTGGGCTGTGCCTGTTTTCAGCGGGCAGCTCTGAAATTTTGCTGAGCTCTCATTTAGACGTGTAGCAGAGAGACTGTGAAACCGGGCACAACTTGAATAAGACATTTTGTGCAATCGGAGCATTTTGTAGGGAACTTCGAGTGCAGGCCGGATATTTAGCGTAATCAAAAACTGAAGCTGTATCATAGTTTTCATTAATTTAATTGAAATTGGCCTCTATGTATTTAGAATTAAACTCATAGCAGACTTATCAACTCGGAAACATGGAGTGCAGGTGCAGTTTTGTTCCCTAGTTGATGAAGCACATGATGTCGTACCCTGAGTGCCCAAGCAACTGCACGCAGGAGGATTTAATGAATGCTGCTGACAACGCCACTCTTGTAGCGTAGTTTTGGGCTGACACTGTATAGGTTTGCTATCGACACGATAAGAAGAAGAACTTGGAAAGGGATCAATACCGTATCGCCTTTCGCGAACTGTCATCGCCTAGGCGAGGCGTTTACGTTACGGTGCGGATAAGTGTGAGTTGCAGTATGGAGTTTCATACAAAGAATACTGACCGCCTCGAGTTGATACGGTTACGATCCCTTTCCGGGTTGATTAATACTACGTTCTTTTGGGGTCGTCTTCAACCTTCCACCGACTTCTGTCCTTGGCCACTTGCATCCAGTTTAATCCAGTTTCTGTCCACCTTTTATGCGGAATCTCCACTCCAAGGTCTTTCTGGCCTAGTGATCGTGAAATTGGCCATTGGAGCGGAAAAGTTCTCGAAAGGCAACCACGGACTGAAAGACGTAATGTAACCTTCCACTTGGTGGACCGACGATTTGTGATGGTCGCGGGAAGCACCTGGCTGCAGGCAGCAGGTCGTTGAAATCCTTGGGGACCATACCATTATCCAGCAGTGCATATTCTTTGGTTGAATCAAAACATTGAAATTATTTTGCATCGAATAATTATTAACATTACTGCAGTAGTAAAACATGTCTACAAACGTTGCTTCATTAAACTTCATATCTTTCATTAAAAAAAAACCTCATAAATCTATGTTATTTTCTGCAAATAAGCTATTAAAAAGGGCACTTTCATCCATCACAGATAATTTCAAGCCTATCAGCCACTTTATTCTAAAACCCAATTAAAACTGGCTAGATTCATTAATTTTCCCTTAATTAAAGTAGGTCTAGTTAGTTTTAATAGACTATCCGGTTAGAATAGGGTTGCCATCCGTCCGGGTTTCCCCGGATTTGTCCTAGTTAGGCGTCCGGGGAGCGTCCGGGCGGGGTTTCACTTGTTGTCCGGGTTTTAAAATTTCAAGTGTTATGAATCACACACCAAGTTCGCCAAGCCCGAGCGGCTTGATGTCGGCGGTTTTATTTCAAAGAATCATGTAGATGTTTCTTGTCGGCGAGTTGCTGGATTTCGTGTGTAGACTGCATTAGGCCGACCGACGCGACTAAGTTTAAAAAAAATGGTTCAGGTTACTTAAACCTTTGTTTTATCTCCTGTCATCCACGTTATTATCTGCAAATAAGCTATTAAAAAGGGCACTTTCATCCATCACAGATAATTTCAAGCCTATCAGCCACTTTATTCTAAAACCCAATTAAAACTGGCTAGATTCATTAATTTTCCCTTAATTAAAGTAGGTCTAGTTAGTTTTAATAGACTATCCGGTTAGAATAGGGTTGCCATCCGTCCGGGTTTCCCCGGATTTGTCCTAGTTAGGCGTCCGGGGAGCGTCCGGGCGGGGTTTCACTTGTTGTCCGGGTTTTAAAATTTCAAGTGTTATGAATCACACACCAAGTTCGCCAAGCCCGAGCGGCTTGATGTCGGCGGTTTTATTTCAAAGAATCATGTAGATGTTTCTTGTCGGCGAGTTGCTGGATTTCGTGTGTAGACTGCATTAGGCCGACCGACGCGACTAAGTTTAAAAAAAATGGTTCAGGTTACTTAAACCTTTGTTTTATCTCCTGTCATCCACTTTGCACTGGATGGAAGTCGAACCTAAACTTCGAACTCCTATGTTCTTCTGATTAAATTCGTTAGGTACGGGTCCAATGACAGTTTAACTTTCCCCCGGGACAAACTTCACCTTGACTTGTTCTTATTGGCGGTCAAGCTGTAGATCCTAGCTACACAGGAGTTGCAGTGGTGCAAACGAGAGGTGGGAATAGTCCCGTATGTCCGGATTCTGGGGGTTTTCACGCGTCTTGTCCTTGTTGCCAAATATTGTAGATGGCAACCCTAGGTTAGAATAGACTATCCGGGTATCCGGTGGCAGCCATTCCGGGTGTTTTACAGCTAATAAGCTCCGGACATCTGTTTCTTAATTAGCTTTGTTGTAATTTGATTGTCCCCTCATGCCTTGTAAGGTTTGAAAGACTTTTGTAGGAGAAATATATTCTAGTGTTTTTATTTCTGTATTGAAGTAGAAGATCTAGATATTTTATCAATGGCAAAAAGCTATAAATCATCGTCATTATCTACCTGAGGGTAATGGAGGATTTGACCTAAGTACTGTTGACTTTTCGTATTTGAAACTCGGTCTGTAAAAAATCAGTAAAAATCCTTGTCGATTTTCCATAAAAATATATTTTTGTGATGCATGTGTTTTTTAAAACATAAAAAGAACAGAGCTAGATCAAAATTTCACAGAAGTTTTTCTAATTTATGCTTTTCGTTATTCTGCTGCAGCTCCTGCGTAGTCAGAGTCTACAGTTTGACTGCCAATAAAAACCTAACCAGTGAAGACAAAATTGGTCCCAGGGGCAAGTTGAACTGTCATTGGATCCGCAATGAGGAAAACTTTAGAAAAGTTTGAAGTTAAGCATCGACTGCCCTCCAGTGCAAACCAGAGACAGATTATGACAAGTAAAGGACTACTTCAATGTGATGGAAAATATGAATCGAGCAATTTACGGTTAGCTTCGCCTTCAAAATGTTCGACAAATCATTTCGCTCATTCTAGTCCAGCTTGCACTATTGTTTTACCAAGGACACTGCTTTTGTCTTGTCTCCAGTCCATATCAAGCTCTGGAAAATTTCCATTTTTTTATCGTTTATCACGGATATTGGATCACCGCTTGGCACTTGGCGTTCTGCCATGTTCCACGTTTTACGGGCGCAAGCCGCGAAATAATTTTTCGGATAAGGTATTTTTTGTTTGGTGTATTACATGGCATTTATCATTGGCCAGAAAACGTATTTTTTTCGAATACCAATCGAATGTAGAATTTGTGAAATAAAAGGTTTGCAAAATTGTTTTCTACTCCTGAATTTAACGTCATCATCATTATCATCATTTCCGCCAAAGGACGTCCACTGCTGGACCAAGGCTTCCCCCAAGGATTTCCAAAAAGACCGGTTCTACGCTGCCCGCATCTAGGCACCTCCCGCGACCTTCACCAGATCGTCGGTCCACCTAGTGGGAGGCTTGCCCGCACTACGTTTTCCGGCTCGTGGTCGCCACTCAAGAACTTTCCTGCCCCAGCGGCCATCAGCTCTGCGATTTTAAAACGAAATTATTACGGAGCTATATGTTTACGTGCCCCGTGCGGGCGGTAGATACGNAGAGGCTTTTGTAGGAGAAGTATTCTTGTGTTTTATTTCTGTTTTGAAGTAGAAGATCTAGATATTTTATCAATGGCAAAAAGCTATAAATCATCGTCATTAATCTACCAGAGGGTAATGGAGGATTTGACTTGAGTACTGTTGAGTTTTCGTATTTGAAACTCAGTCTGTAAAAAAGGTTACAATCAGTAAAATCCTTGACGATTTTGTTTAAATTAATATTTTTGTGATGTCAAAACATAAAAGAACAGAGCTAGATCAAAATGAGTTTATGTTTAATGAGTTATTTTTACAGAAGTTTTCCCAAGTTATACCTTTCGTTAGCTGCAGCTCCTGTGTAGTCAGTCTACAGCTAGACTACCAATAAAAACTCAACCAGTGAAGGAAAATTTGGTCCCAGGGGCAAGTTGAACTGTCATTGGATCCGCAATGAGGAAAACTTTAGAAAAGTTTGAAGTTAAGCATCGACTCCCTCCAGTGCAAACTAGAGACAGATTATGACAAAGGACTACTTCAAGATGATGGCAAATATGAATCGAGCACGCTTAGCTTTGTCTTCAAAATGTTCGACAAATCATATCGCTCATTCCTAGTCCAGCTTGAAGTATTGTTTTACCAAGGACACTGCTTTTGTCTTGTCTCCAGTCCATTTCAAGCTCTGGAAAATTTCCATTTTTTTATCGTTTATCACGGATATTGGATCACCGCTTGGCACTGGGCGTTTTGCCAAGTCCCACGTTTTACGGGCGCAAGCCGCGAAATAATTTTTCGGATAAGGTATTTTTTGTTTGGTGTATTACATGGCATTTATCACTGGCCAAAAAAGGTATTTTTTTTCGAATACCAATCGAATGTAGAATTTGTGAAACAAAAGGTTTGCAAAATTGTTTTCTACTCCTGAATTTAACGTCATTATCATCATAATTTCCGCCAAAGGACGTCCACGATCCAGCATTGAATCGAATCTGTCCCGGATTTTTGGAAACGGGACATTTTCTGTGACAATATACGAGCAAGAGCACATGAGACTATACAATTTTGTTGCAAAGTCACCCTTAATACAACTTAGTACTTAAGGTTACAGTGTTTAGCTTGTCGTGCCATCGTTTACACATAAAACCATTTTTGGAAGTACGAGGATAATTCATAGATGGTTCCCTAGAATTGATCAAAATATTGAGGACCAAAACCCTGTTTGTAATGATTGATTTATTAATCATAATTTAAACTATATCTATACTATAATATTATAAATGCGAAAGTAACTCTGTCTGTCTGTCTGTCTCTCTTTCACGCCTAAACCACTGAACCGATTTTGATGAAATTTGGCATAGAGATAGTTTGAGTCCCGGGAAAGGACAAAGGATAGTTTTTATCCCGGTTTTTGAAACAGGGACGCGTGCAATAAAGTTTTTCTGCGACAGACAAAAAACCACGCGGGCGAAGCCGAGGGCGGAAAGCTAGTCATAAAATAATATAGGCACTCGGTAATCTTCATATGGTATATTTTAGTAAGCTTTCCGTACCGCGTATGCCGAGCGTGCTGACTGCTGAGGTCGTGCCGCTGACGCGCCGACAAGTCAGAAAACTTAAAAGAACCCAAACACAGTTGACCTAACATTCTTACAGAATTTATTACCATCTGGAAAACCTTCTACACGCGTGAACCGAATAATCGTTTATCTGTCCAAAAAGCCTGTCACTTTTTGTTGGGACTAAATATAAGATCCAATTTGTATAAGTACTAACCGTTTCCACGCGAACGGACAAGTGTTGGCTGAAAATTTACACAATGGAATGGAAAGTAGTGGTAGGGGTGCCAGTTGTCGATAAAATATTTACTTTGAATCTTGCCAGTTCGTTTGTTTCTGCCAAATGACAAAGGCCTCCCCCAAGAATTTTCAACGTCCTTGTCCGCATCAAAGTACTTCCCGCGAATTTCACCAGATCGTCGGTCCACCTAGTGAGAGGTCTGTTCAGTTACTACTTTGCTATAAAATATTGTGCTTGATATTGTAGAATCGACAGATTCCCCATTTTAATACTTTTTTCATACTTTGAAGTTTGAACATGTGCAAGTGCTAAGTTTCGACATAATCGTAGTTTTGAAGGTGAAACTTGTGAGTATGAGTAATTCATAACCAAAAAGACGAACTACAAGCTCAAACACAATAAGGAAAAAAAACAGTAATGGATGAAAAATAAGGAAAAAAATAACAATATTTATTGCTGCTATTGAACTGAGCATGATCGTGGAATACATGGGAATGATTTAGATAGTCCTTGTCCTTTAAATCATCGAATTTTAGCTTTTGTTGTTGTTACTTAAACTTGACTAGTTGTAGATTTTTGGCAAGCAGACCTGCAGCTTGAAAATGCTTGTGATTTGTCAGCGTATAAAATACGTTTCCTTCACTCTGAAAGAAACGTATTTTTTCTTTAGCTCATCGACTATCGAGTATCGATAATAGCATACACAGTCCCATCCCTACAAAAGGTTAAGGAGCAGGTAGGTAAGAGAGCAACAATTCGCGCGTTGTCAGGGTTTATTTAATTTGTGATTACTCGAGTTAAATGGAACGAGTCCGCCATTTTGTTTCACGTTCTGCGTTATTAGGCAATCAATCAATCAGAATCGGAACGCGGCTGTTTTTCTTTTGTGTAGATGTTTTTTGGCGTCGAAAAGTGGGTACTGAAAGGTTTTATTTATCGACGTAACGCGGAAGACATAAAATACAATCCGAAATTAGTCTTAATGCAATTTATAAACATTTCTTCGTTCATTCGTTCCAGCCAAATGACGTCCACTGCTGGACAAAGGTTTTCTCCATGGGTTACCACAACGACCGATTGTGCACTTCGCGCGACTTTTACCAGTTGAAGTCTTCCGTTTTAAACATTTGTACATAAGATATTTCATTGCAATCACACCCAGTAGGAGATAGGTTTTTGTCCATTGAGATGCTGTAGTCCCAGCAGAGTTGAATAGGACCACTCCCACTCTTTCCGTGGATGTCGTCAGAAGCGACTAAAGCTTCAACCATACCAACGCGTGCTGATCGCCATCGCTAGCGCGATCATAGACCAATGACAGGTCGCGTGGACAGTCATGGGTCACGCGACCTGTCATTGGCCTATGATCGCGCCAGCGATGGCGATCTGCACGCGTTGGTGTGGTTGAAGCATAAGAGACAAATATTATGCGATAATCAGACTTCTCCAACCCATATCAGCGTAGGGAGTATAGGCCAATCCTCAATTTGACTATCATCATCATCATTTCAGCCATAGGACGTCCACTGCTGATCATATGCCTCCCCCAATGACTTCCACATCGCAAGGTTGGTAGCGGCCTGCATCCAGCGCCTTCCTGCTACCTTTATCACCTTTACCTTTAGGTTGTCGGTCGCACGTCACGTCCCACGCTGCGTTTTCCGGTACGTGGACTCCACTCCAGAAGCTTGCTGTGGCCGTCAGTTCTGCGTACTATGTGCCCTGCCCTGCATTTGACTATGGTAGGTATTAAAGAGTGTCACGCTTTTGTAGTGAAGACTAAAACCTGAAGGTGATGAGTAAACTAGTTTTTCTTAAGGATCCAAACCTAGTTTAGTTTCTGAACCATATTCTTGATAAGCCAAACTTCTGGTAACGTGTGACATATGACATGTGATGTTACTAGAGTAGTGACGTCATATGCAAAGTTTGGAGCACGTGTACCCAACTACAAGGTTTGACACGAGTTGTACAAGGTCCTATATGTATAATTTGGTTCTAGTTTGGAACTTGTAACGTAATTACTTGACCTTTATCAACCCCCTGTCCTATAAAACTAAAATTCGGTCCCAAAAATATAATCGGCGCTAGAATTTACGTTAAAATTCAAGATAAGGATAGATTGCTACATCGAGACCTCTGGCGGGATACCCTTTAAACTCTGTAACTAGTTATGTTTAAATTGACATCAAAGGATGTTGTTTACACCACAGTTGGCCAACTAATTTAACTTGATGCCGACGGAGCTTTCATTGCCTTCTGATACTGAAATAGGATCAGAGCTTTTTCTGAAAGCACAAATTCTGTACGAATCCGTGTAAGCTTCGAGTACAAATTTAATTCAGCTGGTATTTCGTAATGGCTCCACGTGGATAAAGGTACTCTCAAATTCAGGTTCTGACGAAAGAAAGCCTATCTTATTAGTTTCTTATAAAGGTATTAGATGTAGGTACAAGGTAGTTACAAGGTAGGTAGGTAGTAGTAGGTAGCCTTTGATAGGAAAAAAGTGCTCTAATGGTGGAAAATTACGACTTTTAATGGAAGGAAATAGTTTTTTTACACACACTTTTCAAACAGAGATCAGTTTTCAATCTATGATTTAAGTTTGATGTTCTTTAATAGGTCACTAGACTTCTAATGTCTAATATCTTAGGTATTTTTTATGATTTTGTTAAAAAAACATTGAATGACTTGATAATACGATAAAACCTTGAGCAGAAAAGTTCTCGAGTGGCGACCACGGGCCGGAAGACGTAGGGTGGGCAGAGGCCCCCCACTAGGTGGACCGACGATCTGGTAAAGGTCGCGAGAAGTACTGAGATGCGGGTAGCACAGGACTAATCCTTATGGAAATCCTTAAGCTTTGTCCAGCAGTGGACGTCATTGGGCTGAAACGAACGAAAAAAACCTAGCATATTCCATATAGGCTATTCGTCTCTCGCAGTCTCACAAAACTTAACCGGACTTGCTTATTATCCGGAAAATTAATGAATGCGAGCTGGACAGGTTTAATTGCTTTTTTGGAGTGACGTCCCTGACACGGACGGTTAATCATGGAAGTTGCGAGACAAAAGTTTTTTAGAAGTCCCATGTGCTGTGAACTGGCAGTTCTGTTCGTTTTTTGTAGCTAGGTTTTTTGGAAGAATTGTGGAACATTTTGATGCCTTTTATTTNGTTTATTCCAATTTTAGGGTTACATTTAAACAGTAGGGTAAAGAGTTGGAGGATTTTCTTTTGATGATTACTTGTAGGTACCTAAAGTACCATATTACTATGCTAATCTGATTCTATTTCCTTTTAACTTGGTACTTTGGTTCGTTTCTTCGTTCGTTTTAACTTAGTACGAAGTAATTTTTTTGAGTTTTCGTAATTGTATTTGAGTTATTTGGTGTTAATATTGAATAGGACTTGAGAATATAAGGCTTAAAAAGTGGAAGAATTCCTAATAACACCTTTTTAAACAGTCTTCGCATCGTTTAGTTTTCAGCATCCTAACTCTCAAATAAAAATTCCTCAATCAATTTCAAACCTTTTTCCCGAGACTTAAAGTTCAAAGTCCTTTACCAAAATTCTTGTAGTAGGTTAAACTGCGATGCCTCCAGGTATCCATTTCACATGACCCTGGCATCCAGCCAGGATCGCATCAGCTCCACTTTTTGTCCTATCGTCGGTACATCACGTTCTATTGAACGGACACTGCATTTTATGTAACTGGTATTGATTACGTCAATTTGCAGCAATTTGTCTTGGTTTGTGACGTCATTAAGTGATTTGTCGTTTTTCGTGGATGTAGCGACTGGGAGAAATTTTGCTGGAACTGAATTCACTGCCTGTGTGCTTACCATGAGTTTACGTTAGGTGTACTCGCTAGCAACTGCGTAAAAAAATACGTTAAATTATGACAAATAAATTATTAGAAATAGGAAGATTTATTTAATTTAATGGAAACAACTGACAGTGCCAATCTTCTAGCGGAGTTTTGAGTTGGCACTGTGTAGGTTTGTTGTCGACACGACAAGAAGAAGGTTGCTTTCACTTCAAAAATATTCTTTGTGTCTCATCTGAGAGCTGAACCCATAACCTTCTAGTAGAGATTTTTCCTCAACCACTAAGCTATGGATCGTCTAGCTAGATTACCAGGCAGTTTATTCAGTCAGAGCTCAAACTAGCTGTTCAGCTCATTATGACTCGAAACTTGCGAAAATGTTTATCCAACAGCAGTTGTTTGCAAAAACATATTCCAAACTTTGCCACGGTTTAATAGCAGTATTAAATGCGGTGTTGCATTTAAGCAGCCATAGTTTAAGAAAGGGCAAAGGAGTTAAAGATTCAAACAGATAAAGTTTCTTTGGAGCGTCCAAAGTTAATACAAATATTCATTTACCACTTCCTCGAGTGGCGACCACGGGTTGGAAGACGTACCGTGGGCAGGCCTCCTACTAGGTGGACCGACGATCTGGTAAAGGTCGCGGGAAGAGCCTGGATGCGGGCAGCGCAGGGCCGTTCATTGTGGAAAACCTTGAGGGAGGCCTTTGTCCAGCAGTGGACGTCGTTTGGCTGAAACGAACGAACGAACTTCCTACACAGGTCTTCACATTAATGTAAGAACAGTAAGTATTGGTAAGCTTAGTATCTGGATGTTTTATCCAGTCGAAAAATACTTAAGTACCTAGAGTTGGAACCTTTAAACAGAACTTTTACATTAATGAGACTTCGCACGCTTGAAATTGAGATCGATAACGATAGTTTAAAAATATTATAGCCTTATGTATAAACAATAATACTCCGAGGTTTCATCGAAATCCGTTCAGTATTTTTTCGTAAAAGAGTAACAAAACATCGTTCGTTCGTTCATTTCAGCCGAAAGACGTCCATTGGTAGACAAAGGCCTCCCCCAAGGATTTCCACAAAGACCGGTCCTGTGCCGCTCGCATCCAGACACCTCGCGCGACCTTCATCAGATCGTCGGTCCACCTAGTGGGAGGCCTGCCCAACGCTACGTCTAAGTAACAAACATACATCCTCACAAAATTATAATATTAGTAGAAAGTAGTATACATAATTTAAATTGATTTAAGCTATATTTTAGGCGCAACTTAATTGTTCGGACCCATTGTGTGGATCGAGCAGGGTTCCTTTGTAAAACCGGCAGTAAACAGTCTATTCACCTTACTATAATAATTAACTGGCAGTTCCCCAATGAGTTCAGGCCTAGGGCTACCATCAGTCAGGATTTGACAAAGTCANTAAAGTCAAAGTGAAACTTTATTTGTATGGACTATTGAATAGTGCTTTCAAATCTTTCAATATTTCAAGGAAAAAAATTGAATGACTAAATAAAACCTAGTTTTGTTGATGGATTACATGTCTCATACTCTTTTTGCCCTACCAGCGCTTCGAGACCAACATTTGGCAAGTGCTGAGAAGAAGCGCAACAAACTCAGTAGCATTGTATTAGATTTGATAAGGCTTTCATCTGCATCATCATCATCATCAATAAGAGCCATACAATTTGTGCCGTTTGGGGTTGAAACTATGGCAAAGAGGTTCCTTTTATAAGGAACTGGCAAAGAGGCTCACCGAGATGACTGGTGATCAAAAGGCTGGCAGTTAATTTGGTCAAAAAATAAGTCTAGCCATATAACGTGGCAATGCTGCCAGCCTTTTGGGCACTATTCCTGACTGTGGCGCTGGGGGTGACATATTTTTTATTATTTTGTTAATATTTTGTAAATAACACAAGACTCATCGTGAAGGTCGTGGGAAGCACCTGGATGCCATCAGCGCAGGAACGGTCGTTGTCAAAAACCTTCAGCATTGGACATCCTGTAGTTGAAATGACTAGCTTTTGCCCGCTACTTCACCTGCGGAGCTTTTAGTGAAAAGTAGTCAAACTTCGAGTAATATTTTTCGAACCAGATTTCAGAGAATAAATTATTTGTTGAATGCATTATTTGAATTTATTCATGTTCTTTTCGCAAACATACCGTGCACTCTAAATATCCGGCTGGAGTATTTCATTTATAACTGGTAACCCTAACCCCACGGTTACCACAAAATAGGTCAGCCTCAACACTGAAGGAATTCCTAATTTAGCTGAAACACAAAATTGAATATATTATGACTAAAACAAGCTGTGGCGATACAACAAGCCTCGCCGCTGAGTTTTGCTGTTGACGCTACGGAACCGTGGCTATACAAACCACGGCCGGCCGGTTTTTGTTTAATACAGGTAAAATTTAGGCACGTAGCGGGGCGTACGTGGGGCGTTTGTAGGGCATAAGATCTCTGCAACTTATTTTGGCAATTCTTCGAGCTATGTCTGATTACTTTGGTTACGTTTGACTACAATTATCTCACCTTGTATAAAGTTTCGCATCAAACAGTTCAGGAAAAAATATTCCTTGCAAACCCAAATAATTTTAAACAATCACGTCTCCCCACTAAATGGTTACTAAATTAGGCACGTCAAAGTGATTCCTTCCAGCTCCCTCTGGGAATCGAACTTGGAACTTCTTGGGACGAAACATAAATTCAAACCTCCAGGGTTATTCCCGAATGCGGTTCCCGTATTTTCCGATTTATCCCCCTCTGAGTCTATGGATTCTCACCAATGTCATAACATTTCATTGAACGAGCTCCCCGCTGCCACCATGGAAGAACCATTAATTCGATGGTGGGCTTATTTCACATAGTGGTGGGTTGAAAAGTTGTATACATTTTTGAACTTATTTATGACTTTTTAGGCATGAAATCACAATCTAGTATTGGGTTTTCATTGACAGCATAAAAATGTATCCTTAAAATAACTTGAAACTTAAAATATTATTTTGATTTGAGTTTAAAAAAAAAATGGTTTCCGCAGAATAACAGCGTCAAGTTCTGGGTCTTATTAGCACACAGCATGATCCATGCTGAGCGGGTCCAATTTTGGTTCAAACAACTTGTACATTCTTACTTTTAATCTGTGTTGTTGATGTTAAGTTGGAACCAAATAAATGAATTTCTTTCTTAAAATGTGATTCGCCTTGGCCAAATCGATCATTTTCCTCTGGTAAATTAGAAGACCATACATGTAAATCCTTGTAGGAGGCCTTTGTCCAGCAGTGGACAATATTGGACATGTATTTGGCTGAAACGAACGAAATCAGAGATGATCCTTCTGACCAAATAAATGTAGAGACTAAATAAATGACTATAATCCGGGTGTTTTCAAGGCGAGAGTGAACAAGCACTTACAGGGCAGATATGTACCATCCTAGACTGCATCTCACTTAATACCAGGTGCGATTTCGGTCAAATACCTGCCTTGTCTAGCATAAAAAAAAACTTTATGAAGATGAAAAGTATTTTGGTCTTATATTCTCTTTCAGATGGCCGGTATATGCAATGACAGTTACATTAGTAAATACAGCCAGATAATTTAAAATTATCGTTTGGTGACAGTTCATTACAAGTTCAGGACGATTTTGAGGAGTTCAGTGTAAGTTTGAAGTTGGATGGATAACTTCGTCAAAGTTAAATCTTTCTCTCAAAGTTAAATGTTAATCTTGTCCGCGCCAAAAGTTTAAATGACCGTAAAAATTTAACTCGACATTTAACTGCGAATAGTTTGTAGTTGAAATATAAATTCTGTGGGAACTTTTTAGTCTTTATTTTGTATCTTCTAGGATACCAAACGTAGAAATAACGCTAGAAATGTGGCTTTTATTTTGCAATACTTTCTTAAGGGTTCTTTTCCAAGGCAATCCAGTTTGGGGTTAGTCACGCTCGTATTCACAAACGATGCTTGTTTAAGTGAAGCAGCAAATCGAACGCACAACGTTGAATAGACCTCTGTGATTGTTTCGTGTGTCCCTGTGCGTCCACGCGCACTGTGAGACCTCATAGTAATGTTTGTGAATACGGGCGTCAGTAATTCAAGATCCCGCAAAGCTGGGCTGTCGTGTGAACTAACATCTGTGTTTGAAAGGATTACAAATTCGAACGGCTCGGTTTTTTGCGGGACACTGCAAACTGGATGTTCATGTGAACGTGAATATTAAATCACGTATGCTACTAAACGGGACCCTGCAAAAAGCAGTTCCTGCAAAAAACGAGATTCAGCTCTAATAATGTTTATTTTGCAGTAGCAACAGATTTATTCTCGTAGTTTGGAATTGAAAGTGCATCGCATAATGGAATTTTGATGTCTTGCTTTTCGCAGTCGTAAAGTAAGGACAGCATATCAACCTTGATACGGGCGTCTTATCTCATTGTAAGAAAGGCTATTTTCTAACAAAATTGTACAGTTTGATGTGCGTCGACTGTATTGTCGAGACGAATTTTATGCTTGCATATTTTAGTAGTAAAATATTTGGTTTCTTAAAAATGAGGTTTATTGGTTCTCCATCCAGACTTTCATTGTAGAAGTTTGGCCATAATGTGGTTTTGAATAATGAAAATGCAATTTACTATGCATTTGGTGCAAAATTGCACCTTATGTACATTAGATATTTCGTTGTTTATTCAAGTTTTCCGTTACTTAAGAAAACTATGTATTGTTTGTGATTGGTGGCCATCAGGTCAAAGCCCAAGGCTGTCAACTTGAGGATGACAGATCCTTTGTCCAGCTGTGCACCAAAGTAGGCTCATCATCATCATCATCATTCAGCCATTAGACGTCTACTACTGACATAATGATAATGGTTTTGTTCCCCACTCGATGATGAAGCACATGATGTCGTGCCCTGAGTGCCCGAGCAACTGCACTCAGGAGGATTTAATTAATGCTGCTGACAACGCCATTCTTGTAGCGGAGTTTTGGGCTGACACCGTGTAGGTTTGTTGTCGACACGATAAGAAGAAGAAGATAATGATTTCCAAATTGACCGATTGGTAGCGGCATGCATCCAGCGTCTTCCTATGGGGTCGTCATCGTCAGTCCACCTTGTGTATGTAATATGTATAAAAAGTTTTGCTTTTTCAAGCGATATTTCTATGATTAAAAGTAGAATCACTATAGTGAATTTCCAAATGAACACAAAATTTAGTACAAATTGCGATGCGTTCTTCGAGAGCCACATTTTTTATCATTGCCAGATGTTTTGTAGCAGTTTTAATTAAAATGCCTACTGCCTGGGGTGATTCTTCCGTTCCCAATTCAGTAAAATGAGCAGGAATTCAGAAATTAGGATTATGTCGGGTAGGTACCTACTAGGATAGGATGGTTTAGATTAAATTCGTAGATGCTTGGTGCCTGTAGTAGTTTGCTGAGGGCTTAGTGTGAGTTTTTATTTCTGTCAAAGTTAACGTCCTCACTAGTTAGTGAGCGCGTTAAAAAAATATATGAAAAATTTTAGTTCTTGAAAGATTCCGCTAGGGGCGTTGTACAATCCGTCATACATTTAATGTAATTTTTTACGCGGTCACTAGTGAGTCGCTAGTGACTAGTAGTGACGACATTTAATAGTGCTTACATGCTCGCTAGCAACTGCGTAAAAATGACATTAAACTGTATGACATATTGTACAGCGCCCCTAGCGGCTACTTTGAAGAACTAAAATCTTTACAGATTTTTTTGATGCACTCGCTAGCGAGCACACCTAACGTTAACTCATGGTAAGCACACTGAAGGTGATTATGGGTTCGAATCCCAAGGGGAGCAAATTCTGCAACTACTCGAAGTTATGAATTGTTTGTATTTATGATGTACAGATGTCAGTTTGTTACAGTAAATCCTTGTAGAATGCGCGTCCTTCGACCAAAACACTTTATTAATTAACAAAATGATAACTATGATAAATGGTACATCCCTGATGGGGTCTACCAGATCCTAAGCCCCTATTAATTTTCATTCCTATAAAGTTTTACTTTCGCGAACAAAAGTAGCATATAAGTAAAAATTTCGCACTAATTATTAATCTTAAGTGCAATGGTATAAAAATAAAAGTTTACAGACAGATTAAAGACAGCACATTTATATTCTTGTATGAATATTATGCGTGGGCAGGCCTCCTACTAGGTGGACCTACAATCTGGTAAAGGTTGCGGGAAGAGCCTGGATGCGGGCAGCGCAGGACCGTGCATTGTGGAAAACCTTGGGGGAGGCCTTTGTCCAGCAGTGGACGTCATTTGGCTGAAACGAACGAACGAACGAACGATTAATATTATAAATGTAGGTACCTCGTTAAGCACATCAACACAAACACTGTGGCACTTAAACCATTGCCATAGGTGTTATTTTGCCACAAAATGCATAGTATTACGTGCTGTTATCAGTTATCTAGTGTCTATAGCTAAAATCCCTATCGCAAACCGCACTTGCATTCACACAACGTTTCACCCCAGGTCAGTTAGACAAATAACGTCATCAATAGTGACGTATAGCGCCCTGGAGAATCACCCACGCCATCCTCTATCCCTCTCACACTCACCCAATTTCTATACCTCTGTCTCTTTCAAACTTTGAACAATATTTGCGGGAAATTCTGTCATTTGATATAACCTTCTGGTATCGTTTTGGTGCCGTGAATTACGGCGTGGGTCTACAGTTCACAGAGTTTCTTATTCCCAAAGAAATAGGGTTGAAAATCCTTCATTTATTTCGGAAAAACATAAATGGTGTTGTGTACTAAGTGATTTATCGACGTGTTTTTACGGTTCCGTATTTTTTTATTGCCGATGTTTATTTTTTTGGTCTTTTTAAGAGTGCCGCGGTTTTTCGGAGGAAATGTGGCATATCCTTTTATAAATGAGGGAAGTTAATCAAATGAAGAGAATTTGGATGTGACATTATAGGTTTTAATCAACTTGAGCTTTTGGGTAGACATTTTGCGGTTCATCTTCTACCTATATCTATAAAAGCGAAAGGTCACTGACTGATTGACTGACTGACTCACTCACTAATCACGAAATCTCAGAAACTACAAGTACTAGGAATCTCAAATTTTGCATGGAGTTCCTTTTAGAAGAGAAGAACGTAGGTGCTCACTAAGATGCGGTTTTGAAAAATACAACCACTAAGGGTGGTAAAAAAAAGAGCTCAACGCGCACGAAGTCGCGGGCGGCCGCTAGTACTTGCATAATAAACGGTATAAGAACTTAATTCACTTCCTGAGAAACATTTCAAATAAATAATGTAAATAAGCGTACAACTATGACAAACAAACCAAGGTTAGATTGTTTTAAAAGTATTGATTAGTAGTATTAAAAGGTCAAAAGTTCAATTGCTGCAAAAATGTGACGAGCTATCGAAAGTAACAAATTAAATTTTTTTCCAAATGCTAAAAGGGTCTGGCATATTTTAACAAAATGTTTTAGCGTGTAAAACGAAATGCCAAAAACTTTGGACCTAAAACCTACAGGTTGTTAACTATGGGCTGTATACGGTTATTTACCATCGCTAAGCGTAGGCGAGTTGAGCTTAGTGAAAAATACTTTTCAATGGGGACACAGTACAAGTGGATACAGTAGCACACGCTGTTGAAAGTGATGATGGTCGTTTCGACTAAAACGGGACTACTCCCACCTCTCGTTCCCACCACTGCAACTCCTGTGTAGCCAGGATCTACAGCTTGACCGCCACAAAAACCCAACCAATGAAGGTCAAGTTTGTCCCGGGGGAAAGTTAAACTGTCATTGGACCCGCAACGAAATTAATCAGAAGAACATAGGAGGAGTTCGAAATTAAGGTTCGACTTCCCTCCATTACAAAGCGGATGACAGGTGACAAACAAAGGTTTAAAACCTTTAAGAAAAGATTATGCACTACGGACAATAATTTTGACTAAAAGACGTCCACTGCTGTACAAAGGCCTCCAAGGATTTCTACAATAACTGGTCTTCCCGCTATGGTAGTTGCATGATATTTGACGCTCGAAATTGCCTATCACCTAGGTGACTGTGAGTACCGCAATTAGTTGAAAGTTTGAGCTAAGTTGGTTGGCTTATTGAGCTTCTGTTTTAGACACCTATTCTTGTTTCTGATTTCGCTATCTGGCATAATTTATGTGTTTAAAAAACTGCTTATTTAAATGCAACGCGATTGAGATACGACAAACGTGGGACTCGAATCCCGCTCGCTGAACTATTGTGATGAATGCACTCGTAACACAAGCCTATTTAGCTAGCTCATAAAAAAATATTGGTACAGATCTTGCTAGTTTATTTTCGTCGATATTGCATAACATAATTAGTTACATAGGCAAGTAAAGTATCAAGTCCAAGATTTTTAGATGTACTGGTTCCTAACTACACTGTGGTTCGGCCTCGCAAAAAAATACATTTTCAATGGACGGCGTATGAATACCCCTTTTTCCCCGTTAATGGCCTATTTGACTTCCATTTTCGCTGTAATTTTTAATTAATCGTCCAGTTTGTTGGGGGAGGTGTAACAATAACGAGCATTTAATTTTTATTGCAGATAATGGATTAAAATAACGCCTTTTGGAATTAGCGAAGTATGAACATTTTAAAAATATATACATTCAAATTATATACTAAGGAGGCACTTATAATCATTATTTCAGAAATAGGACGTCCACTGCTGAACATAGGCCTCCCCCAATGATTTCCATGTGGACCGGTAGATAGCGTTCTAGGTTGGTAAGGTTCTGAAGTGGAGGCCGCGTAGCATAAGACGTCCACTCACAAGGTGGACCGACGACATCGTAAAGGTCATCAGCAGGAAGGCGCTGGACGCAGGCCTCTACCAACCGATCAGCTTATAATAACTTAACAACATTTTTCTATTCATCATCATTTCAGCCAAAGGACGTCCACTGTTGGACAAAGATGTCCCCCAACGATTTCCACAACGACTGCTCCTGCGATGCCCGCAGCCAGGCGCTTCCCGCGACATTTGCTAGAATCAGATCGTCGGTCCACCAAATGGATGGCCTGCCCACATTGCCTTGTCCGGCCCGTGGTTACCCGTGGACTTTTCTGCCCAAATAACCATCAGCTCTACGAGCTTTTGATTTATGTGGTAAATAAAACCAAACAGCAAATACCATCATAATTTAATCTTCATTGCAGAAGCACGACCCTTTTTAATTTATCACAGACAAATGGATGATTTATGATTTTAAACTTTCGCGTTCCATTTCAACTAAAGACCCGTGTCTTTCTATTTTAAATGAATTATTTGGCCATACTGTTAATATTGAGCAATATTATGCTAATTAGTAGTATTAAAACGCACAATATACAAAATATTCCCGCAATATTGCGCAATATTAACAAAAAGTATATGCAACGGCAAACTAATATTCCCTTTACGTGATGTGTGTACAAACATTTCGTCTGTCCGATCCGCAATTTCCTATTCTCTCTGCCTCTTGTAACAAGGTTCAATATAGCTTAATTTTTCACGTCATCATTCTGTCTGACCCAAATAACAGGCGTGTCAAAGGGTACAATAGAGCAATTCCGGGGGATTTTATATGTTGAATGAATTTTGTGGCGAATATAGTGCGGATACAGTAAGTTCGGTTTTTGCGAATACAGTAAGCTACGACGAACGATCATCATAGTAAAGACTTTCACCAGTAAATCCCAACTAATATTATAAATGCGAAAGTAACTCTGTCTGTCTGTCTGTCTGTCTGTCTGTCTGTCTGTTACGCTTTCCCGCTTAAACCTCGCAACCGATTTTGATGAAATTTGGCATAGAGATAGTTTGAGTCCCGGGAAAGAACATAGGATAGTTTTTATCCCGGTTTTTGAAACAGGGACGCGCGCGATAAAGTTTTTCTGTGACAGACAAAATTCCACGCGGGCGAAGCCGCGGGCGGAAAGCTAGTATAGTATAAATCACTTTCAATCAGTACATCAGATCTATCTCTTGTAAATCCAACTCGAGACCTCTGGGTCTGAAAAAAACCTCAGTTGTGAAGCATCCTCAAAATTTTTTCGTCACTACTATGAGTACCTACTTTTGGAAGTCAATTACTTCGAAATACAACAAAACCTTTCACGCATAGTCCACATACTCCACATACTCCACATAATGATAGAAAGAAAAGACAAAGACGAAAGAAAAAAAAACATTTACTGTTGTGTTTAGGAAAAAAGATATAAAGAGAAAAGAAACAAAAATGAAAGAAACATACAATGGTGTTTCTATGATCTGTTACTTTGTGATGTACCGTCCAGCAAAGTGAATGATATTTACACATAAAACAGAGCCCTTTGTACGAACTCCGTGTGCGTATTACTGATAACATGTATTTGAGGTTAAGCTGATAAGCTGTTTTACTAAGGCTGAGTTGTGCCACCTAACTTTGACCGTCACTATAACGATCACCGGTGTTTTTTTTATGAATTTTTGACGTTTGTTAATGTTAAAATACGATGGAGCAACCCAGCCTTAGGCCTTTTTAACATGTCCCGGTTGCCGGCTAACCGGCGCCGGGTACCCGGTGGTGAAGTGTATGGGCATGGTACGTAGCTTTCACATGTACCGGCGTAATTAGTCCGGCATGCCTTTTCACATGTCCCGGTTGCCGGCTAACCGGCGCCGGGTACCCGGTGGTGAAGTGTATGGGCATGGTACGTAGCTTTCACATGTACCGGCGTAATTAGTCCGGCATGCCTTTTCACATGTCCCGGTTGCCGGCTAACCGGCGCCGGGTACCCGGTGGTGAAGTGTATGGGCATGGTACGTAGCTTTCACATGTACCGGCGTAATTAGTCCGGCATGCCTTTTCACATGTCCCGGTTGCCGGCTAACCGGCGCCGGGTACCCGGTGGTGAAGTGTATGGGCATGGTACGTAGCTTTCACATGTACCGGCGTAATTAGTCCGGCATGCCTTTTCACATGTCCCGGTTGCCAGCTAACCGGCGCCGGGTACCCGGTGGTGAAGGTAAGATAGTACGAGTAAGCAAGCAAGTAAAGTGAAGAACTTCAAACTAGACCACTGACCTAGTATTCAATCAAAACCTAAGATTTGATGACATGAGTTTTCCTCACTTTAGAAGAAGCGTTTGTATGAAGACTAACGCCCGTATTCACAAACGATGCTTGCTTAAGCAGCGTTGAATAGAGCTCTGTGATTTTAGTTCGTGTGTCACCCTGTGCGTCCAAGCGCACTGTGAGACCTCATAGCATAGTAATGTTTGTGAATACGGGCGTAACTATCCATCGAGGTCTAGCGCAGTTAGGGTTGCCAGGCGTCCGGCTTTAGCCGGACATGTTTGGCTTTTTACGGTCTTGTCCGGCCAAATATTGTGTTGTCCGGCCTGTCCGGCTTTTGTTAGGCTTCTTATTTGGCCTGCTGCGCCAGGCGAAAGTCGAGCCACAGAATAATATGAAGCGGGCAACCGATGATACGATGACAGTACTCACTCGTGAGCTTTGACACTAATTGCCCCCCCCCCCCCCGTCACATGTCCGGCTTTTCGAGTAAAATGTCCGGCCAAATAAGGCACAGAATCCGGCTTTTGTGATTTTGGACCTGGCAACCCTAAGCGCAGTCAATATCTATATTTTACTCAGTGAGCCTGGCAAGCTAAAGGTCTTGGGTTCATCTCCAAATCGAAACAGTTTTTATACCAACTATTTAGAAACTACAGAATTGAAAAGAAAGAAAGAAACATCACTTAGTTAAGGACAAAGAAAAAAACACAAATGACACATTAATATTACAAGGAAATAAAAAGTGAACTGAGCAGTGCCACCCTGTCGCACAGCGATGCCCATCGCAATGGGACCCCACTCAGCGTGTGTGGCCCACGGTGAGGAAGGCCACGACACTGGTTTTCAGTGTGTGTGAATTAGCTGTACCTACTTTGTTTTATACAAATAGATTCCTCTATTCAAAGCCTATTCCAAACCTTGACAAACGTCACATTCAGCTCCTAAGTTCTTAGAATTTCTGGAAACCGCCAGAACTTGTCCAATCAACTAATAGATGGTAGCTATCTGATTTTACTGGCTGTAGTTAAACTAAGGTCTTCAAGTGTGACGTTTGCTTTTACGATGATTGGCACTGTGGTAAACAGAAGATAAAATTAGGCTGCCTACACATGAGGCGATTTGATGAAACGATGAGGTAACGACTATTCCCTCCTTATTACTATTTTACTCAGGATATTCTTAGTTCAAAGATAATCAAAGTGGAAGTAACTTTGACAAACGTCAAAAATCTGTTAAACACAATGCAAAAAGCTTATAAAATTCTTGCTTATAAAATTCTTGAGGTATACCAATTCTCTTATTTATTTTACATACCTACATAATTTGTACTAGAGCTAAAATTGCAACATTCCTCACTGTGACAATATTGTGTATGGAAATCGCATATAAGTATAAACTCGCATAAAAGTACTAAAGTCGCTTTGAAAGAGCTTAGTCAAATGATCTGAACCTAAAAAAGTCTGACCTGGCCCCCTCCTAGGCCTGAAGCTAGGTGTTACTTGCCGGGTACTCTCATGCTAAACACCTTTAATTTAATTTTACTATTGTCATACATAAAAATAGAATTCGCATTTGATGAGAATTTAATATAATCGCAAAAGCCAGTATTACAATAACACACAATATTCAGTTTTGTATAAAAAAAATATGATCATGCATAGGCAACAAATCTTGGTAAGGTTTCTCAAAATTAGACTTAGTACATTTTCTACAATTTAAGGAGTTCCACCAGGTTCTGGATGAATTGATAATGGAAATAGTGAACAAAGGTAGCAGTCGCGATTAGCTAATTTGCCTTTATTAATGACAATTGTTTAGTTTTCTTGCACACCCAACATTTAGTTTATTCAATTCTATTATAAATCTATAATCCTAAAATATTCTCTTGGAACTGTTTATTCAATTGCTACGTTTGGACACTCATTGTCTTTTTTTTAGTTAATATTTCTGTTTAAAAGTGTTTATTGTAATGACTTTTTGTGCCAAATAAATAGAAAAAAAAACATGAATTTTGTGGAAATATTAAGGTGAATTTAGCTTATTTACTTTTGATTTAGTCGCAATGAATTCAGGATAAAGAATAGCTTAGGTTTATTTATTGTATTAGCAATGTGAGTTTCAATTTGCCACTAGCTACAATTATTAACATTATCTATAACTATAGCATGCTAATAACTATTAGCATGTTTTTGGGCTTCAAAATGTATGATTAGGTAAGTAGGTATGTTATTTAAAAACTGGGTCAATCAGATCCCAACAAAATTGGTATAGTATGGTATGAATTAAGTATGTCCACTTTGTATATTAGGTACCTACATATTTTGATTAACAGCAAGCAATAGCTTAAATGTTTCTATGCAAAACAGATTTTACTTACGTGGATCAGCATCCTGAGTCGAATCAGTTGCATTATGCTCATTTTCATTGTCAGAGGTGTATGAAGCATTATCAATACCTTTTTTCTTGATAATTTGTTTTATTGTTACTGGTCCATGGAAATAGGTATTATGGCCAAATTGGATATTTTCAGAATTGTGGACCTGAACATTACTGACAATAGGCTCTGTACGATTCTGTATTAGACTCGTAGGTATGGTAGAAATAGTTTGTAAGACGTGTGCTTTTTGTTTTCTATCCACGGTCCTTTCGTCATCATCACTACACTCACTACCGCTGTTTTCAACGATTTGCAAGTCACCAAGATCACCTTTTACTTTAATTCCAAGACTATTCAATTTACTATCATTGTGCGATTCTTGTTTCAAAGCCATTTTTCTATTCAATTTCACATCTCTGTTCTCACATTTTATTGACGAAAACCAACACCATCGAACAATAATTATGTCATTGACATCATTATTTACTTAGATTCCTCGGAAGCCAACATTTTTTTTTTTTTTTTTCCCTATGATGGCATGCACGGCTTGTGCGTCAGCCACGACGAAGTAAGGTAAAGGTTGGGAAACGTATAGGAAAGTAAAAATGGAAAACGGAAAAAAAAAGTTGCAAAGGATCAGGAAAATAAAGGAGAGAACAAAATGATAAATAATCCGGAAACATAAAAATTAAATTACATAACAAATTAAATTTTAATGTTATTATTATTCATATATACAGATAGGGTATTATAAATATCAATATTATCATGCATGTTTAGGAGGCAGGCTATGGAAGTGGGAAAAGGTACTTTTAAAGATATAAGGGATTCGATGAAAGAGGATCGGTCATGTAATGGACAAATGAAAAACAGATGATTTAAATCACCTGTGCCAGTACCACACTCACACAAATCAGAATTAACAATTTTAAGTCTAAAAAGATGCGTAGGTATACAAGCATGGCCAATTCTCATACGGATAATATTAGAGGTAGAAACCTTTCCCAGTTTCATTTTAAAAAACCATGGTTTTATAGGAATGGTAGGTTGAATGAACTTATACCATTTTCCTTTGGTTGCACTACTGTGCGCCCAATCCAATTCCCATGATTCACGCAAGTAGGACTTAGGGAGGGACAAAAGGTCATGGCAATAATTTTTATAACTGATCATATCACCATTCACAACAGCTTCATTTGCAAATTTATCTGCTTTTTCGTTACCAAAAATATGGCTATGACTCGGAATCCAGGCGAAGACAATTTTGAACCCCAAAGTAGAACATTTATGAAGCAATTCCCTGCATTGGATTACGATTGGATATTGACTATTGCATTTAAATGGAAATCTTTCTAAGGCTTGTAAAGCGCTCTTAGAATCTACGAAAATTACTGTTTTTTTCAGTTTCATAATTTGGACATATTCTATGGCTTTATAAATTCCACAGCACTCCCCGGTAAAAACTGATGTTTCAGGAGGTAATCTGACCTTTTCATGAATACCATACTGATGATGGAAAAGCCCTACTCCGACCACACCATCGTTGGAGTGTTTTATTTATTTGTTTAACTTCTGATTTGGTTAGTGAATTGGCTATTTCGAAGAATTTACAAGGAGATTTAAATCAGAAGATAGCAATACTACAGTTCACACTAAAAAGAGAGGTAGGGCCGCAGAGAGCGAGATAGATATAAGTAGGTATTTGACTCAAGTTTTTGTTCCAACTCTGCCCTCCATTTTTATCTTTAGCTTCATGGCTTCATACAATTTTTGACACATGCTGCATCTATCCATATCTGTGGGTCTAGACAAAGTGCACTTTTTGATCGAATCGAAAATCGAATCCGTCAAAACTCCATACAAAAAAAAAGGCTTTTCGACTGGTTTGCGATTAAAATGTGCACTTTGTCTAAAAACCCACTGTGCTCCCTCCGATAGTTGTCTGTGGTTGTTGTCATACTTGTCATCTCATCTGTGCCTCTGTCTGTGGTTGTCTTGTCTGTCAGCTGTTGTTGACATTTTTTTACAATAGTGATTGTTGTTCATCACAAGCAAAAAATCTAATTTAATCTTACCAAACCTAACTGGTCTTATTTTTTAAGTAGATAATTATATACAGTATGGAAATGCTTTTGTTGTGATAGTTTATTGTAACGAATCATTCAGTGAAAAGAATAAAATAAATTGTTCGTAACTTCAGTATTCAGTACCTACAATGTTTACAATTCATGAAGGCGAAATTGTTGTTAAAGAAAAATATGGTTCAAGTCCTAACGTTAGGTATTATGTTAAACCTCCAGGTAAGACACTTTCATGTTTCACAGGAAATATCGGTATGCTGAAACATTAGTTTTTTTGTGTCAGCTTATCTTTTATGTATATACGTGGCGATTCAGAGTAGGCGCACACCGTTGATTTTTAGTTGGCCGATGCCAACTTTTGTGCCCGATTTTAAATTGTATGAAGAATCGGCCAAATCGAATCGGCGTAGTGTGCGCACTCCCATACATGCCCATACTGATCAACTGCCCGACTAAACTATCGGCCGACGAAAAATCAACGATGTGCGCACATCTACATCTACTCTTAAAGTATCAGTAATGTTAGTTTACTTTAATTTAAAAAAAAAAATATTATTTCAGAACAAAGTAACATAGTTGTATTAGATGAACAGAAGTTAAGCGATGTTGCTGGCTGGTTCACCAAAATTTTTTTACCACAAGGTTACCCGGATAGTGTGAGCAAAGATTATATAGCTTACCAGGTTTGGGATACTGCACAAGCTTTTTGCAGTACTATAACAGGTAAGACTCGCTTTACTTTGAACCTGAAATTCTACTTCATGTTTTACTGAAGTCAATGTAAACTTTTCAGGCACTTTGGCCACACAGGAAGTATTACGGGGTGTGGGAGTGGGAGACACGGCTGCGACTCCCCTGGCTGCCACTGTCACTTGGGTTATTAAAGATGGGTGTGGTCATCTTGGTAAAATATTCTTTGCTTTCAGTCATGGGTATGTCATTTACCTTTTAATGCACTCCTGCTCCAGGGCAGTGTTCCGCAAAGTTGTTCAAGGTACATCTAGGAAAACAATTTAGTAGAATCTCGATTATCCGGATAAATTAAAACCAGGGGTGTTCCGGATCGAAAATCCAGATAATCGATTTCAAAGTAAAATCAAACAATATTTAATAGAAAGGCTTTTCAATACATCATTTAGAATAAAAATCTAAATTTTAGACCATTGGATGAATCCATTTCTTTTAACAATGAACTAAGATGAAGTCCATACCGTGTTATGGTGGCGGCGCCTTCCGTTTTTATGGGTCCAGACCCTAAATCGGTAATTAGAGACTGTGAAGAAAGAGTCCGTATAATCGGATATTCGGATAATCGAGATTCTACTGTACACCATGAAAAATCAATTTCAAGTAATTACTTTTATTAGTCTTACCTTTACTTACTTACTAAAAATAAGTTTATAAGATAGTCTTATTTTTCCGAGGCATACCATCTAATGATGACCACGGTGCACCAGTGTGCAGCTGTACACCATTTGCGGAACACTGCTCTAGGAAATTACGAAAAATATAAATTGACATAAATGTATTATCGGCTTTGTAAATAATTTTAAAATTTCAAACTTACCTGCCTATTTATTGTTTTAGTACCTACTTGGATGCCTACAGTAAGAAATGGAGGTTATATGCTGATACTCTCAATGATGCTGCAATGTGTATTGAAATTGCTCTACCATTATTTAAAAACTATACAACATTCGCATTATGTGTGAGCACAGTAATGAAGGCGATTGTGGGAGTGGCAGGTAAAACTAATTTCTAAATATTATTATGTAACATTTAACATAATTATATGAAATCTTTGTACTGTAAACTGTAATGTGCATTTCCACTCAAAATCTAAGAGATTCAATTACAAAAACCATTACAAAAAGACTATTTTGTTTTTCTCAGGAGGAGCCACCAGAGCTGCCATGACCCAGCATCATGCTATAAGAGGCAATATGGCTGATGTATCTGCTAAAGACTCTGCTCAAGAAACTGCAGTAAACCTGGTAGCATCTTTTGCAGCATTGCTGATCATAACCGTTTTTGGGTATGTATTGTATCTAATAAGTCATAAATAGACAGTCACATTTCTTTTACAATTACGTACAGACTGATTGCCATAAAGACAAGAAGCTTAAAGCATCTCAACTTGATACCCTCATGTGAGACTCCTGATGGTGACATGTTGGTATGTTACGATAATACGATACAAGAATGCAACATTACAACAACATTACAACAGAAATTCGTGTTCATCTCAAAACATGTCCGATTATGAATCTTACCCTTTTAAATAAAATCAATATAGTCTAGCACTGTCAAAAGGCATCAAAATTAATAAATGGCAGCTCTGAAGTCATTTTTCACTAGTAAAAAGATATGAATCTGGTTTTTGCAGTCAAAGGTGGTTTTGACTGATTATGAGTTTTGACTGCAACATATATTTCTTTGGCACGCTCTGTAGCCTGAACGGCTTGATTGAAACAGAAAAGATAGAAGCAAAACTATGTTTTCACAAATGTAGTCAGAGGCATCAATGACTAGTTATGTTGTTTTGTTAGTGATATGTATTTAATATTTCCGAGTCGGAGGCTCCGACTGCATTTTGTGAACACTAAGTTGTCTTGTTTCTATTACTATAATTTCTTAAAAATTTATAAATTTTTCCTCTAAATTAATAAAAGGTAATTAATTTATCCTAATTGTGTAATTTCAAAGTAAGTTTTTTTAGGAACTCTCTTGCAATATTTCTATTAATGATG
Organism: Ostrinia furnacalis; assembly: GCF_004193835.3. NCBI lineage: Eukaryota > Metazoa > Arthropoda > Insecta > Lepidoptera > Crambidae > Ostrinia > Ostrinia furnacalis. Next base: position 275,614 of record NW_021135425.1, read on the forward strand.
GTACTACACATAATTTTCAACTACTTTGCTGTACGTGCTGTGTGTTTAAGAACACTAAATGAGCCAAGATTTCTACAAGTAGTTGATACTTATCTGAGGCAAGAAGTTTTACCTACACCATGTGAAATCAATCGTAAAGAGCCCATCATATTTTATCATTTGGGACCAAATTTACTAGGTATCAAATTCTTATGATTTTTTAATACTCGTAGTACTTACTTACCATACATGCTATACTTACCAGATATGCACATCATTACCTTCACAGATTTAAAGCTTTGTGGTTTTCAAATACGGGTGGGATGTTCTATAAAGAAATTCATTAGTCAGCGACCCAAAGCTTCGTACATGATGAGTATCAAGGAAGTTTATAGCGAACGAATGTATGTACTGGTCCCGTGTATCAACAAAAGAAAAATGTATGTACTTATCAAGGATGATGCTACAACTGATGACATTTTATGTGCATACTTCCATGCTGTTTTACTATCTATTATCGTCTGTGCTATAAACGATTTCCCGTTGGTGAGTTAATTTTTATTTATTATTAATAAAAGAGTGTCTGAGTTTCTTTCGCTGCGTCTTTTCAGCATTTGTTGTCCCGAAGCAGTTGGTAGGGTTAAAGAAATACTGCAAAATAAACTAATTTTAATTTGTTTAAAAAGTACTAAATACCTACGTGTTATTTAAGGTGTTATTCTTTTAAAATGCGCTCGTAACGGCAAGGCTTCCGCGATATTAATTAAGATTTATTTAAATTTGCAGTCAATGTACCACAGTAATGGCGACTCACGTCCGTTTGCCCAAGTGTGCCAAACCTTGCAATCTGCGGAATGGAGCCGGGAGCCAACAGAGACTCCGGATACATTGAGTGGTTTTCTCTACGAGCCAACTCACGAGCTTATAGGATATGTGGATAAAATTGTACAAACGGAATGGCGCAGAGTCCGAGCTGGCTTAATAACTACTGGTATTTTTTTTTTTAATTTTAGGGGTAAACTATTTATAATTTGTAAAAATCTAGTTGCCTAAGGTGGGAATCGAACCTACGACCCTTCGCTTGTCAGGCGACTAAGATATTAGTGACATCATAAATATGGAATAGGCGAATAGCAGGTACCCAAAACATAATTAGTTAAGAATTGAAATGTAACTCTAAAGTCATATAAGTACTTAAGAGTTTACGCGTGCATTTGAGTTTACGAGTGCAATGAGTTCAACCGGTCTTAGAGCTCTTTCAAATTAGGCGTTTTGAGCAGGATGTCAGTCGTGCGGTAATTGATTGTCATTTTTATTCCAACGCAATTGTAATACAGTGTACGGTCCTGCAAACGGACAACAAACGTCGTCTCAAAACGTCTAATTTGAAAGAGCTCTTACTTTATCCTTTAGACTAGGCGCAGACCATCGATTTTTAGTTGGCCGATAGTTGTGCCCGATTTTAATTTGTATGAAGAATCGGCCAAATCAAATCGGCGTAATGTGCGCACATGCCCATACTGATCAACTGCCCGACTAAACTATCGGCCGACGAAAAATCGATGGTCTGCGCATAGGCTTACTGATTAAAAAAAGCACAGGATAAAATTAATTAGTAGTACTTAGTTACAATACATAATTATAGTCATAATGTAGGTTGAATTTGCGATTGCACTACCTAAAATTATATCTATTAAGGAAGCATATCAAACAAAATCATGTCAAAGCTTGACTGAAACCTAAACTATTTATGTGATACCTGATACCGCTTATGTACCTGGAATTACGCAAATAAAGAAATTTGATTTGATTTGATATTTAGTTTTATCTCACCAGGTTGGGATCTAAGTAAACATCTTATAATGGTGGATGAGTGGAGAGTGTGCAGCAAGAAAATAGTGACTGAATCGATACCAATGGAGAAACCAGCTGTGGGTTCACTTATGGAATTCGCTAAAATCATACCATTTGGCGATGTGCTCAATGATTTTGATACCTGTGAGAAAGAAGACAAAGATGCATTTACTATAGAACCAGAGACATCTATGTTGAAGCTAGTTCAAGCATCGAAGTTGTCGGTGAAACCAAAGCTGGAGACTGTGGACGACGAAGATGCGGAAGGTAATGTTACCACTTCTGCAACCAATACACAAACCAGCAGCGCTCATCTCAAAGAAGACTGACTAAGTTTAATAAAAAATGACACAAAGTATACAAGATGAATTTTACAAGTGTGCATGCATGAATTATGAAATTAACGAAATATACTTACCTACTAAGTCGTTGATGGTTTGTTTTTCAAAAAATGATTCGTAAGCAAACCCGGTGATGCTTTATTTTTTTAAGTTTTATAAAACTTATGTTCTTTTCATATTTCAGTCCAATTTGATCATCCATGCACACTAAAAATTTGCCTGTACTTTTTTTTGTAAGAGCTCATAAAAATATTTTAATTAAGAAAATTACTTTTCTTAGAAAGTAGCGTTAGTCGTCACTAGTAAAGCTAGTTGTTTAATAAATGAATGTGTTATTGAAATGATTAATTATGTAAGTAACTTGGTTGTAATTTAGCAATAATCGTATTCTAAGTAAAGTGAGTCATGTGGTGTTTCTTGCGGGCGGATATAGCTCGCCTTACTATATCCCGCTATCCCTCCCTGTTGGTGGTGAACTCGGTGCACTCGTGCAGGAGGCCGCAACAGCAGTTGCAGCAGCGAACGTCTATGTGACTTCATGCCCTCCACCTTGCCCTGCACCATAAGGGGTACACGTTATCACGTCCCGGGGTGTATCCGAAGAAATTGGGAATACGAGCTTGCTCTAATTTAAATTAATAACGTACATAATATTAATGGCGTTGTTAAGAAAAACAGAAATTACTACTTAAAAGTACAATCATTTATCTTGCCTCAGTGCAATGTCCAAATCAACATTATTTTATCGTAATTCACTGAATACGAGTAAATCGAAAACTAATACATTCCATTTTAATGCCGCTAAGTTAAGCTGTGGTAGTACAAATTTAATTATTGATATTATAAAATATGAACCCTAATAAACGAATATTAAGACAACGAAGTAAACTTTTTATTAGTAAGTAAAAGTAAATTCGGGTGTTTTCACTTATTGTACAACAGTTTTTAGACCAGCAACGACCTGATTTATGTTGCACTAAGTAGGTACATGTAGAAATACATTATCTAGCCAGATTATAATAATATCAGTTAACCCCGAATGAGTCCAAAATGAACTACTACTACTTATCTTTAATGATAAAACGTTATGTTGTGATAAAAATAAAATGATAATATGAAGTAAGTTAAAGGTAACGTAGCTCCAATAGCTGTATGCAATTCCACGCTAGGAAATTTTACTACTTGCGAAAATATTTCCATATACTTAGCAATAAGAAACGAGCAATATAAACTTGTTCATTTAGCATAAATATTTAATTATAATTATTAAGATTGGTTTGTCTTAAATATATTGGTAGTTTAAATAGAATAAAACTTATTATTCAGAATATAAAGGACAGGTTGGCACAATAGCGTTACAGTTAACTGTTACAAAAACCATTTATCACTACTGTATATTTTTAGGTTTTCTTTTTCACTCGTTATTCCAGATTAAACTCCCATCGGTTGCCAGTTTGTAAGTTATTTTCAAGCCCTACCAAATACTGTCACGACATATTAGGGGGCGTCAATAAATTACGTGAGACTTTTAGGGGGGGGGGACAACAAAAACCTTACTAAATCTCACGTGGGGGAGAGGGGGGGTCTCAGGAAATATCACGTAATTTTTTCCGCAAGAAATAGAGTTTGCCAGAAAACTGGGTTTAAATCTTAAGTAAAAAAATTGGCCAAGTGCGTGTCGTGCCACGCGCAATGTAGGGTTCCGTAGTTGTCCGTCGTTAACAAAATATATTTCAGAAGCAAGCAATTACTTCATCTAAAGTCGCTTTTAATATTTTCTTCTAAGGAATTTTTATTAGATTATGAAATTTTATAATACATGAGTTAAATGACTATCGGCCGAATACTGAAACGCCATTTAAATATTTGACGGCTTCTCAAATAGTTAAGCAGCTCCTAAACTTACATTTCGCATACTCAAAACAATATCTGAGCAGTTCTCAATTTTTAAGCACCTCTCAAATTAAGTTGCACTTAAACGTCACTTAAATGAATTTTCGCATACTGAAACGCCATTCAACGATAAGCATTACTCAAACAACTGTCAAATCGTCTTAAGCAGCTGTTAAATTTGAGAGTGCTTGCGCGGTATCTTAAATCCTATTCTTATACCTAAATCGACCTAAATAGTGGTAAATAATGTGTGTCATCGTTATCATTTCTTTCGAGCCTCAAGGAAATACCTAGATCTAATCGCAGGAATGCAATAAGACTGAACCACAGAATACATAATAGTAGCAACAGAAATTGCACTCCTTTGTGTAGGATCAGATGCCGACATTTTAACGGTAATAATAATAATGCAAAATATCCAACGCACATGGTGCATTCGAAATCGCACCTTACTACTAGGCTCACAAGAGCGCAATTTTTTTGTGTTCAGAATTGATCTACCTCACAGCTCAAGCGTCAGGGTTGTATAAGCAAAGTAAAATAAATAAAAACTTAATTTTAAGAAGCATTTNTCATCGTTATCATTTCTTTCGAGCCTCGAGGAAATACCTAGATCTAATCGCAGGAACGCAATAAGGCTGAACGCTATTGAAAAATATTATTATAATGACATGCAATTCCGAGCGAGGTTCCGCGTCTCTAAAGAAACGGTGTTGTTTCTGGATTCATAATTTGGAAGCTCTTTGAAACCCCTCACCAAATGCCATACAACCAGTGGACCAAATACTTATTATAACCCTACTGTTCTACGCAACGGGAAGTTATGAACGTGTACTAGGTGATATCTTCCACATCTAACAGCCAACTGTGCATCGTATAGTGCACGAAGTAACAACCAAAATAGCTGTTATGAAATCGCTTTACATAAACATGCCTATTTCTGAGGATTAAGGGGACATCGCATAGCAGCAATTCCAAGAGTTGTTGATTTGTCAATTTGATGCTCGCTCTGTCAACAATGATAAATGTCAATTGTGGTTACGTTTCGGTCCACGATCGCCACTTAATAGATTTCAACAATAAAAAGTATCACATTTAAAATATTTTTTTTAATTAAATAAAAATGCAAGCATTAATTTTTTTATATGATAAAACGAGATTTAAACTAAAAATAAACTGTTCTATGTTAAGTTGATTGAGTATATTTCCATAAAAGACAATACACAACCAAACGATGCTGCGTGTAATGGATAAAAGACACGTAAAGTTATCATTTGTGTAAATGAAAACATACTTTTTTTGGTAAATGTTGCCATTATGTAAACATTTGAGAGCTGCTTAGCAGCACCCCGATTACGGTAACTTTTAACGTCTACAATCCAGACGCGTTTCTGATTCTGCAATACGATTGGTCAAAACAGCTGACGTACGCTGTTGAACGACCAATCGTATCGCAGAATCGAGAAGCGTGTCTGGATTGTTGACGTTATAAGTTACCGTAATCGGGGCTCTGATCACGGCTTCAAATCCGTTGAGTAGCGTTTGAGAATACCATTTAAAATTGAAGGAAACTTAAATTTAGGAGCCCGTCAGCTGAGTGACAGATTTGAGTAGTGTTTCAGTATTCGGCCGTATTACTCTTAAACTAACTGACCTACCCTAACCGTTATAGTTTTCTTGAAAGTTCATAAAAAGCAGTATTATTATGAATTTATCCAAATTTTTCAAGCCAACAGTCTAGTTTTTAGAGGGGGGGGACGCCCTGCTCGAACAAAAATTGGCACTTTAAACTTTAATAGTTTGCAAACGGATCCCTAAATCGAAAAATAGTCTTTGAAACCCCCAAGTCATCCAACGATATCCTACACGATGGTGTAGAAGATGAAAAAAAATTCATCCCCACTTTACATGTAGGGGAGCTACCCTAAAAAAATGTTTTTTAAAAATTTTATTCTACCGTTTTGTCGGCGTGATTAATATAATTACATAACTCCACAAAATTACATCTCTCTAGTGCCAATAGTTTCCAAGCAAAACCTCGGACAGACAGACATATCGAAACTATGGGTTCCTTGTCAGGACTACGGGACCCTAAAAAATTATATTTTCTATGATGATAATGACATTTCATTCTATACCGTCTAAACAAATAAAACTAACAATGCTCGTCTGCATGTGTGAATACTAAAATGCAGAATAAATGACGAAATTAAGAAAAATATAAAACAAGTTTTTTTTATCAAAATCGATTTTGCTAGATTATGTAGAAAGGAACAATAATTAGACTAATTGTTAACTGATATTGAAAAATAGCCAAAATTGTCTCACGTAATTTATGGACGCCCCCTTATTAGATAGAATTTTCTGTAAGGTTATTATAGGTATTTTTAGGGTATACCTATAACTAGTTTTCAAATAAACCTAATGTAATTTAACAAAGTAACTAAGTATGTATTTAAATAATGTATTGTTTAAGTTTCTTTGCCAACTTGTCCATAACATCCTGTATTTATTTGTAATACCGCAATAATATACATATTTTCACAGTACATAGATGCATATATTTTTTGTTAATACATAACTAAATACCTATAGCTAACGTTTGATTTCAAATAAAAATATTTTAAATGAAGTGTAAATGATTTTACTTTAATATCCCTTTGCAGATTATGTTTCCCTCAATAGAACAGCAGTTATTATTTTTAGCCTACCTGCCCTATCACAATAGAATAGAAATCTTTTAATTCAATTCAAAATTCTAATTAAATATCAATACCAGATTGAAATTACTATTGGTAATTTAAATAGTTCTGTTTAAGGCATCAATTAATTCCTAAGTAAAACGTGTTAAAAAAACATCATGACTTTTTAAGATAAGACTAAATGAGTAGTCGTTTTCATCAAGGTTTCGTGTCACCCACTGCTGTAAACATTACCTTGAAATTTTTCCTCTAATACATACCTACCTCGGACAACGAAAGAACATAAAAACTTGCAAATGCCATGTTGATTGCGAATTAGATATCTTTGAAATCTTTCTTTACAGCTAAGAATGTGTTAAATAAGGAACTTTAGTTAATTTTTCAATCGTTAAACGAGAAAATAATTAATTAGACACAGCAACATCTACAACTTTAGATGGAAAATAAATAAAATACTATTTGGCAGTTCATTCACTGTTATGTAATATGTAAAAAAATATGTTATAGGTACTATGAAATAAATAGTAATGACAAGGTACACTGCTTCTTCTTATTTAATTTGTTTGCTGTATTCACTGTCTTAAAAAAATTTACTCATGCTTCTTCCGACACTTCATAAAATTCTGTTTACTTTCATACGCTGTATTCCTGTAAAAATGCAAAAATAAAATTGTTACTTTCCATTCGGCTATTATTAACTTTTTGTTACTTATGATAGTAATGTAGTACTTATGATACTACAGATTGTTAAGCCAAAAACGTCTCACATTATGAATGTTCTCGGTCGTTGGTAGGGCCGTACTGAACGAGGTTTACCGATGAAGTCCCGCGTTCCCGACTCGCCTGGTCCACGCAGGAAACTGTTTAAGGGTTTAAGAAACAGGGTTTAAGTGGGAAACCCCTGCTTTACTAGTAGGGAGAGCCCCAAACTTAACTATCTGCGCTGGCGGGTATGCAAGAAGACATTTTCCTATCAAAAAATGTGTAAATAGTGTCGCTGACAATTGTGTCGTATGTGGCCTGTGTGGGGTCCCAAAAAAATATTATACAGTGTGTCCGGGCATGTAGTGATCAAACTTTAAAGGCGTAATCTATGAACAATTTTATCGATGAAAATACTTCACATTTGGGGCTTGACCCATTTCTCGAAAAATTACATCGATTTAAGTTTTTAATTTTTAGTTTACACCTCTTCTTTAAAAAAGAAGTGTAAGCGTGGGTAGCTTAACATTAATAGACAAATATTTTATATCATGCGATAGCCAATAAAATTATCTATTAGTAAAAGAAGAAAAGAGACACAAATTTCATACATTTTATGGGAGTAAGAATGGATTGAATTAGAAAAATACATTACTTTTTTCACTTCTTTTTCAGTTATTTTCCAACACAAGAAAAACCAGGTCGTTAAGGTATGTTTTATTTGCATTGTATTATTAGTATTTGAGCTGTTCTACAAAACGAATGTAAATTTATTAGTCTACGTCTATTAGTTTCGACGTAATTGTTGAACAAAGATAACCCTTCCCAGCGGTTTCCATAGCGCACGCGACATGCGAAAATGCACTGCCTGAAAGAATCACACAACCTATTCCGATTACTATGGAAACCGCTGGGAAGGGGTATCTTTGTTCAACAATTACGTCGAAACTAATAAACGTAGACTAATAAATTTACATTCGTTTTGTAGAATAGCTCAAATACTAAAAATACAATGCAAATAAAACATACCTTAACGACCTGGTTTTCCTTGTGTTGGAAAATAACTGAAAAAGAAGTGAAAAAAGTAATGTATTTTTCTAATTCAATCCATTCTTACTCCCATAAAATGTATAAAACTTGTGTCTGCTTTCTTCTTCAACTAATAGATAATTTTATTGGCTATCGCATGATATAAAATATTTGCCTATTAATGTTAAGCTACCCACGCTTTCACTTGTTTTTTAAAGACGAGGTGTAAACTAAAAATTAAAAACTTAAATCGATGTAATTTTTCGAGAAATGGGTCAGGCCCCAAATTTGAAGTATTTTTATCGATAAAATTGTCCCTAGATTTTGCCCTTAAAGTTTGATCACTACAAGCCCGGACACACTGTATAAAGAGAGGTACACCTAGATGGGTAAATAAAACAAATAAGTACACTACACCGTACCAATTTATTTTAGTATTGTCAATTATTGAATGCGATGCTGTTACAGCTACAGAAATGTGGCACCGTCACATATTTAATTAATAAATTAACGTCCACACTTTACTCAGCAAATCCATACATACTGTCGAAAAACTACTAAATTAATGTTCAAATAAATATGGATGTGCTTCGCTAATGAAACAAAATGAGGGTTCATGATAATAAATATCTAAGTTATATCAACAAGCAAAATGATGTCGACTATAATTCTGGGTCTTATAGATAATAATGGCTACCCAACATAGAACTATTTCACAAATCAACAATAATAGTGTATCCGTTAGGTACATTATACATGTAAATACTTTGGTAACTTGAAACTAAATTAAAGTATAGCTAGTGCTTCCTGAAGAAAATATACCATAGTGAAAAGGGAAAGTATAACGAAGTATGACATTGCTTTGTTTATAGAAGTACTCACTCATCTAACTTACTAGGCCTTTCCTATTGTAAAATCTACTTTACTGTTACAATTGACCTACCATTGTAACTAAGTACAATAAATCAGTATTCACTGTAAATGTGATTTTATAATAATTCTACTAAAAATTTGTAATTATTAGCCACATTACAAAGTGTTTCTCAACATACTTTTCAATTGCTATTAAGTGTTCTACATCAGCCCACTTGTTCATGGTTTGCGGATCTGGGTGACTATGTGAGGACCGTGTTGAATCACACCACCATATTAGTCAATTTGTTCGATTTTATACATTACTTCGATCATGGACAACAATTAATAAGGTTAACCAACATTTACATAATAAATAATAAATTATCATCACAGAAATAAGTACACAAAAGCATCATAATTGATTTAAAATATACACAACATCAAAATATTTATACATAAATAACGCGATAAAAAAATGCATCACTTACGCTTAATACTAAGATACAAAAATAAGTTAAAAATTCAATTTAAACAATTTCGGTCGATGATTTTTCTCGTTACACTTCACAAAATATAAATTGACTATTGGTGTTTTGTGTGAATCAAACAGAAGGAATCATGGTGATTCTAAGCCCTTTGATTGTTTGTAGGGGATGATTTACTTGCCAAGCTGTTTGATTAGCAGCTCGGTGCTGAGGGACTTGGGCCGCTCGATGGGCAGGCCGAGGGCGCGCGACCAGATCAGCTGCGCCAGCACTCCCAACGCGCGGGAAACGCCGAACATCACGGTGTAGTAGTTCATTTCTTTCAGGCCGTAATACTGTAAAAACATCATTACATTATTACTTAACCTAAATGTGCTTTACAACAAATAATAAAAGACAAAAGAAAGTACTTTCTAATTTTAAAAATGGTTTTGACTCGTTGACAAGACATACCTGTAAGAGAACTCCAGAGTGAGAGTCTACATTGGGCCACGGGTTCTTGACCTTGCCGAGCTCAGTGAGGATCGGGGGAACCACTTTGTAGACGGCAGCCACCAGTTTGAACAGAGGGTCGTTGGGCAGATGCTTCAGGGCGAATTCACGCTGGCATGTGTATCTATGAAATTACAAGACAACACAATGTCAAAAACAGTCACTATTTTGTATTACATACTTAAAAATTGTTCGGTCCAGTTCTATAAAATGTCATTGAATGAAAAATTATTACCTGGGGTCAGTCTTTCTAAGTACAGCATGTCCGTATCCAGGCACAACTTGTCCAGACTTGAGCGTCTTCCAGATGAACTCTTTCAGGCCTTCCTCTGTGAAGTTGTCGCCAACTTGCTTGCGAAGTTTCTCTAACCAGACGAGCACCTAACAAAAAGCAAGACATCCCTTTAGTAGTGATTGACTTGAAGTTTTGGAATCAGTTTAATTCTTTTTATACCTCATTAAGGAGTAGAAGCAGTCACATCGATCTTTATTACAATAGTGGTGGTTTATCCTATTCTAAATCTTATTTTTAACCTAGGTACTTCAACTAAAGAGGTTTTTAATTCGGTTGATATATTCGGCTGTTATTTCTGAGCATATTTTTTTTTAATTACCTCCTGGTTGGCCAGTCCGTGCAGGGGGCCGGCGAGACCGTTGAGGCCGGCGGCGAACGACAGGTAGGGGTCGCTGAGGGCGGAGCCCACCAAGTGCGTGGTGTGCGCCGACACGTTGCCACCCTCGTGGTCACTGGGGACAAAACAAACCAGTGTCAAACAAACAACATGACAAATAGACTAAGAACTAGTGAACGCCAGACCTACGTCTACCATAAAAGCTGATTTTTATGTTATTTGGACAATAATTAGAAATAGTTTCCTCATCAGCCAGGCAGTTTTGACAGTTCCAACTCCTTGCCAATTTTTTTTCTGCCAAAGCCACGATGACCCAAACTTCATGATGCACCAACATTCTAACCTATATTGGGAGCATACGCTGACAAACTTTCAGATTTTATAAAATTACGTAAGTCTAGTGTTCACCAGTTTTTGGTCTAAAACGAGCTGTCTGAAACGCGAGCACACCGTATGTATGTAAGGAAGGAGTCTAGACAAGACCAGACTTTTCTTGATGAATTATTTATTGACTAGTTGTTGAATTTTAAACTACTTATTCAATAATTCAACAAGTATAAAATAACCATGATAATGTTGCACCAAGATGTTTTGTTAGCTTCTGAGTGCAATAAATAAAAATTAATGGACACAGCTTGGTTTGTCTACAGACAAATTCAGTACCTCTAGTAGGAAAAACTTTCGAGTTCGTTTCGTTGCGTATTCAAAGTGTCATCGAAAAATTTTGTATGAAAAATTAAACAGCGCCCCCTAGGGCGGCTATAATATAGGGGGCGCTGTTTAATTTTTCATACAAAATTTTTCGATGACACTTTGAATACGCAACGAAACGAACTCGAAAGTTTTTCCTACTAGAGGTACAGATGGTCATCATAATACTTTTAAAATGAAGTCAACCTCACTTTTGTTACGAATATTGATTACGATTAATATAATCTAGATTGAGGATCGATTACAGATTCATCCGACCAGGTGTTCCAAACCTGTCACAGGTGTTCCAAACTAAATCCATTATGCAAGGCTAATAATATTACTCAACGAACAGCACAAATCGTATTGGCAACCCTGTATTCAATGACACTGAAGGACAAAGCTGTTAGATCACAATGGAACATAATTTCGCCAAGCAAAAATCGTCAACATCTACATTAGCACCAATGTGGCACATAACAACACGCTTGCAATGGAGTAGAATGACGGTCATGCAGGAAGTTTTAAATTCTTTACAGCGTCAGCGATGACCGGCCAGCGATCACAGCACTTGGGCTTTGTTATGGAAATGGGGACAAATCATAAAGCCTTTTGCATGCTCCAATGTCACGCTAAATTGAACATTTCAATGAGCTCAGTTTTAAAAGTTTTTTTTAAGAAACGTTTCGCATTTTGCAAATTACACGAACATTCGCCAAGCTTCAACTGTTTAGCCAAATATATTGAACGAATTGGTGTTTTGTTTATTTTTTTGAATATTCAATTTGGTAATGATTAAATTATAAAAAAAAAAACAAGCATTATCATAAAGGACAAAATTGAAATAAAAGTATTACCTACATGATGTATTTTGTTTAAGTACTTAGAGGATACATAAAAGTTACTAGCAAAAAATAAACACACAAAATTGCCTTGAAAGGTTTAATATAGCTGGTAAGTATTATTGGCAAACATTGTGCAATTGCTTAAGTGGTGACATAACAGAAGCTTATTTTAAGAACTGCTCGTTGCTGTATGCGAGTAAAAGCGTAGGGTAACGTGAATAGAATATTCTCGTTCCTGCTGCGACTGCTGTCTAGCCAGGATCTACAGCTTGCCAATAAAACCCAACCAGTGAAGGCCAAGATTGTCCCGGGGGAAAGTTGAGCTATCATTGGATCCGAAATTAACAGAAGAACATAGGAGTTAGATGTTTAGGATCGACTTAACCAGTGCAAAGCGGATGAGGGTGAAAAACAAAGATATAGAACAGGGTATTTGGGAAGCCCCACAGGATGGCGTCATCACATAAAAATGGCAATTTCCCAAGGGCGTCACAGTGTAAAAAAGTTTGGGAAGCCCTGTAGGCCTAGGATGCGCGTCATGATAAAATCTTATCGAATTTAGACGAAAAATGTATGGAACCGATAAAAAGCCTCGACAAGTATATCGTGGCACGCATCCTCGGCCTGCTGGTATAGAACATGACGTGGTAGGTACCTGTGGATTGTGAGGTAGAGACGCATCAGCTCCGTGAACTGTTGGTCCTCGAAGCCGAGCATGGTGCAGTAGTTGGCCGACCAGTCCTTGTTGTCGTCGATGGCGCCGATGCCCTTGCCGTCGCGGTATGTGTTGCGGTAAATGGTCGCGGCGATCACGGGCAGCTTCGCGATCAGGTTCATCGAGTCCTCGTATACGTACTGGTGGAAAACAATCAAAATTTGTACAACCCGGTCGAGTTAACTGAGCAACAGGCAGCCGTGTCGTCATGGCCGTAGCTAGGGGGGGGCATTGTGGGGCAATGCCCTACCTTGAAACCATAATGCCCTAGTGCAATAGTTCTTAGATCCATGCTCATGCACTGTCACAGTAATTATTTGTCTACGAATAACTATTCACATGATGGTGATATACATGGTGATTGATTTAGGAGCCCGTGTTTCGACGGCAGATCAATTATGATAATTTTTTTACTTCCGCCCTACCTGTAACTAATGCTGCCCTACCTCAAATTCGACCCTAGCTACGGCCCTGCGTGTCGTCACCTCGACGCTCTGGTAAGTGGGAGGGAGAAACGTATTCTAGCGTGGTGCGCAATTAGCTCGATCGGGTTGTATTGTTTTGTGCGTGCACTGTATCATCATCATGTCTACAGAATACGAGTGGTCTTAATGTACTCTTTTTGACTTTTTTAAATGCAGAACAGACCAGGTTATGACCACAAGAGATGCAGTCTAGGATGGACATACCTGCCTTGCTATGCTGTGCCTATTCACTCTCGCCTTGAAGAGGCCCGGATTATAGTGTTTGAGGAAAGAAAGAACAATTTGTATTGTTTTGTGCATTCATTGTATCCCTCTCTCATGTCCACTGGTATTCAGCAGCCTTGGCTTTCATTCATGTTAGGTAGTATTTGCGACACGGCCTCGTACTGACAACAAGTGGCGCAGATTTCTTTAGTATATTAAAGAAGTAAGGTTGTTTTTTCATGTGTTATTTATGTACCAAATACCTTACCGTTTGTCTTATCCTTCAACCGTTGGTGTGATTGAAGCTATAAACAGTACCATAAAAACTTGTAAAATATTTATTGTTATGTAAACTCGTAGAACAAAATTATTGTTGCTTATGGTGTGATGTTGTGTTTTGTGTTTTACTAATAACCATGTATTTAAGGAAGGACACTAAAAACACGGACGTTGCGAAAATTGCATACATGTATGCACATGTATGTATTTTAGAAAGCAGCCGCCCTCAATTGTATTGCAATTTGGTTACGAAACTTAAGACAAAGGGAAAGTGACAAAAATTCGCGTATTGAGGATCCTAATTCCATTCGTGTCTGGTTCTGGTTACCATACGCTTAAAGATTTAACTTTTTTGTCTTTATCAAATACTAGCTTTCCGCCCGCGGCTTCGCGCGCGTGGTCTACATTATCTACATATTTTACGGAACCCTATTTTTTTCCAAAATAAAATTTAGCCTATGTTACTCGTGAATAATGTAGCTTTCGAATGGTGAAAGAATTTTTAAAAACGGTCCAGTAGTTTTTGAGCCTATTCATAACAACCAAACAAACAAACAAAGTTTTCCTCTTTATAATATTAGTGTAGAAGAAAAGAGGCATGCGTAGAGTTTTTTGTATGTGTTCAACTGAACAACTTGGAACTCCAAGTTCAACGAGCTAAAAAAGGTTTTAATGCTTACCTCCCAGTATTTGGACTTGTGCACGCCCTCGGAGTATGCCTTGGCGAACTGTGACTCGCTGTTGAGGGCGGTGACGGCGGCAGAAAACTGAGACATGGGGTGCAGCTTGCTGGGCATGTTGTTGAGCATGGTCACCACATGCGCCGGCAGCTCGGCCCTAGAACCACAATGGTGTTTTACCCGTCTCATCAACATCCAGTCGCGGATCTAGGGGGATAAACCCAGGGCCAAAATAATGGAAAGAAAGAGGGCGCTTTGTGAGAAAAATAGTTCTACAAAGCACCCCGTATCGTACGTACAAAGCGCGTTATTTTATTTATAAGTCAGACATCAAAATGAAACTCATGAGCCACAATAAGATTGGGCCCCGGTAAGAAAAAATCGTAGATCCGTGACTGTCATCATCATCATCATCATCAGAAGTCTCTCACTTTCCTGCACGAGCACGACCCTCTTTAATTTAACAGAGGCAACTACCCTCTTCACACTGGAAAGATGGGCTTGAGAGGTAAACCCATATAATTATGAGAAAATACATTACATATGTGAAAACTATTCTTTCTCATCAATAATAATGTTGGTCGGTCACAGAAAGTAAGTTAGTTTAAGGTTTAAGCTTGAAAAGAGTACCAAACATACATTCACATCCTCACTTTACCTTAAATGAGAATAACAACTTTTAATTACCGAATTATACAAGCTGAAAGGAAACTAAGCGTCCGGGTCGTCGGTTAAATTTGAACTGTACAACGTGTCGCAGTTAAATAGAACTAGAATCACTAGCGTTTAACAATTTGGCGAATTAAGTCAGTTCTTGAAGATGATTGACCAAGACTCGGCCAAGTGATGCTTTAATTTAGTGATACGTTGCGCTCAATGACTTCGCTATTAGTCCTTCAGGAATTTAAGTGAATGCTGTGTTAAATAAACAGGCGTCCAATTAGCCAGTAAACTTAACCAGATGACTGTGATAACACGAATGTTTGCAGAGTCAAGTATAAATTAACCTTGGGACATTTAAATCTTGAAGGTGATTTCAAGCTGTTCAAAAAGATGTGATTCCAAACGGTCTCAAGGGAACACGTATAATAAACTAAAACTAACGGCCTTTTTGCTCCTGTTGCAGATTAGAAAATAGATACGAAATAAACGATGTTGTCTGCCAGATAGTGTGGTGATAAGGTGAGAAATGAATTAATTATACCCTGTCTGATATGATGCATGAACACATGCGTGTTTTATCTACCTAATGCAGTGAAGTTATTAATACCTTAAATACTTATTATCAGCATGACGATATTGACAGTTGCATTTCATTATTCTTAGTTATAGCCTGACCAGCAACATAAAAACCCTGGCATAGAGGCGCTTCAATTGCATTTGATAGTGCAACACTGAGTACAGTCGTACCTGTGTTAATTAATAGGCTAACTTTATGTATCAGGATTCAGGATTACGGGCTAATTTGATATTTTCATAAATTAACGAGAAAATATTATTATAGGTAACAAAGGATGGTGACAGGGTCTGGACCAAGTGCTGCCCAGAATCAACCCATAGTGCATTTTGTTCCTCAGGCCAATACTAATGTGTAAACCGAATTGCATTGAAATCTATCCCTGGAGTTAAGAGAAAAAAAGAGTTTTGTTTTGAATTATTTACATACAAAACATCATCGATGTATACGTACTACGCAAAGATTTCGCGATTTTGGCATTAAATAACCCTTGCTATATTGAACTTAACCATACTGCATCCGTACACCTTACTTTAGTGCGACTTAGATATTCTTCATAAGCGATCTAGCGCTGTTGCAGTAGTTTGGTTAGTTGACAGAAATCATTATTTCCAAAATGAAGCAAGAAGTTTTAGCTGACAATAACTTCAATAATCGATTGTAATACACCAATAAATTGATTTTTCGCAAGGATAGAGAACTAAAACTGGAATATTCAACTGCAATGTCTGCTCATGAACGCTTCAAACTCGGTACTTCTTTCCCAATTCCATAAAATTCAACACTTAGAAAGTGACAATTTTTTTTAAAATAGGTAGTTGAAACAAACCACAGCTTATTTTCATAGTGGACTGTACTGTGTGATAAACATGTCAGTCAATTTGACAACCTTTGTCGGAAACATTATTCAATGAAAATATTGTCCGAACCCTTAGTATTTCTCTTCGACAAACACTTTAACACATTGTAAACCACTTTTCTTTCACGACTATAAAAAGATTTTAGCAATTTAATTCACAAAATCAATTGCGCACATTTAAAATAAAGTTTGTTTACACTTTGACAGCAATAGACTGACATGCAGGGTGACATGACAATGAAGTTTTCAGTTACTGTTGCCATTAAAAGAAAATTAGTACCATTAGTTTTCCGCAACATGGCGAGGGTTTTTATGTTCCTGGTCAGGCTATAAATGCTATCTTTAACTGAATTGTTTTCTGAAGGCTAGATAACTTTAATTAAATCAACATTGAGGCGCCAAGCTCTATTATAGTCAATTAATTGATCTATACAGAGATTTTCAATAAAATTAGCTAATAGACCAATTATTTGATTAAGAATACTCAAAGATGACTCTATTTCATTACAGAATGAGATATTCATAAACAGAACTTGTAGTTAGTGGTAAATAAAAAATCAGTTCTCTCTAACTTGTTCTTATATTAATTCTAACCATCAGTAAAATTATGAAAACTCTTTTATTTCTACTAATTAGTACCTACTACTTTATCTTACATATTTTGATACGTTAAAGAGAATCTTCGTAAAGTATGCAGTTACTCAGCGGTGTAACGCCTCGACACAACTTTGTATTTATACAAACAACTATTCAATATTTCAATTTGGTTTTTTGCTTTGGCGTGACGCCAGGGAAGTAGGTACGAGATGTTACGAGTAGTCAGACGTCACGCGGAAGTGTGCTCAATGCTTGTTGGAAGGTAAACCGCAATTCAGGGTTCAATTGACTAGTTAGTCACACCGAAACGGGGATTTTTTACGCTAAATTACGAGGAAAATGTTATCAGACCATTAATACAGTATGCGTTGAAGTAATCGCATGATACTAATGCAAAGTACACTTAAGTTAGCACGAAGGATGTTTTTAAAAGCAATTAACCAATAGTGTAGAATTATTTTATAGTGTGTGTGTGTGTATTATCAAACAAATTACAAACCTCTGTGCCCATTCCTTGGAGATAGCTTTTACTTGAGCTTCGGTGGGGATTTCTCCGGTCACCAACAGCCAGAAGAGACCTTCAGGGAGGGGTTCCTCGCCTCCCTTGGCTTTGGGCAGCTGCTGTTGGCACTCGGGAATGGAAAGACCTCTGAACCTGATACCCTCATCGGGGTCCAGCACAGATGTTTCCCAAACCAGACCCTTGATACCGCGCATGCCTCCGTACATCTATAAAGACAAATTTAAGTTTTTAAAAACATGTGTAGGTAGGTGTAGGCCTACTAGAACTCAGGAGATAAGTAAACTATAAGGTCTATAAGACAAACAATGGAAATGTAAAAGTTGAAAATGTCAGAATACGAATAATTAGCAGGTAAACTAAGTATATTCAGACGTAGGAACGTTATATAACTGGTTGGACTTTGTTTTACGAATACTTATGTTTGTTGAGTGAGCTGGCCATTATCCATTATGGCGTGATTGTTCAGGTAACTTGGTCACGAAGAGACATTCTACGTGTCTTGGCCGTGTACATGTGTTACACAATATTATCATTAAATAAGAACAAAGCTATTCCACCCAGAATCAATAGACACGTTGACGAAAAATCTAAATAAGTTTACATAACAATTAAATATTCAAATTCATACGCGTTTAATGTGCCATTAGCATAAAATGCACATGTTGCAGTCTGCAGACCTGCATACAAGGAAGGTGGGTTATTGACCCGCGGAGGGGGCCAATTTTTTTATTATGAATTCATCAAGTTCCGCGAACGTTACGGTAACATGCTACGTAAACTGTTGATGCTATAGATAGCCGGATGACGTCACGCGTATTGAATGGAAAATTTAACACGCCTCAGGAGTCTTTTATTTCGCTATGGTAGAACATAGTAGGAGTATCTTTAGTTAGGCATTACTTTGTTTGATGTTTGTACGAACTGTGTGAGACATGTGTAATGAACGCAGCTTTTCTGTTGGCGGAACAAAAGAAATAAATAATCAACACACGTGACAAACCTCCATAAACCGAGAATTTAAAAACATCCGTTATCTAAAGGCTAATGTTAAACAATAGATCTAAGAAAAGACTGAACCATGTGGTTTATGAAATGTCACAGTTATCGCCACATACACAACTATCATTTGACTTTGTTTTCTCCTTTATCCATCTGCAGTCTGATAGTGTGATGTCATAGATATGTCGAGTGGATACATTTATTACTCTCATCTGTTATCTAGTGAATTCCAGTGTGCAAAGTAAAACCTATTCACATGTTCACGTGGCGGCCATTACACGATTACATAAGCGCCAACAATTCCAGTCATCATGTGCTGTAATGGAAGACTTAAAAGTACAGTACCTACCTAATTACTTAAATTAGTAATCTGTGGTACTGTTTTAACTTCATGCAAGCAGTCGTGCACGTTCGTGCATCCGCTAACTAAATCATATCGTGACATGGAATTGGCTAGCGTGTGCGTGAAATCGCGTAAAGGAATTTCAGTCTCCATTTGTCGCTAATTCAAGGGACCATACCTTCTTCTGGGACACTTGGCAGGGAAATACTATTCTTGTGGAAATTATTGCACCGAATCACATAATTATTTATTGAATACTTGTATACTTGATAGCTCGACCTTATTCTTCGGTTTGTTGGTTATACGCATCGTGTGACGATCACATGTTAATAATTCGAATACTACATAAAGACCACATAAAAACTATGTAACACTAACCAATTTAGAGAATAGTCAATTACTTCATTATTATTCACCTCTAAAAAGTTCTATATTCGTGAAATACCTACGTAGGTTCTGATTTAGTGCATCCTATGGGTCCGTCCGTCATCTAATTCAGTTTGCATTGGTCAAGTGAAAAAGATATCCAATAATATAAGGTGTGTACTTAATTAAGTACTGTATTTTCCACCACTACTTACCTAATTAAAATGTAGGCTAAAGATAAAGTCAATTAAGACATCCACATAACTATGACGTAGGTATAGGTGGTATAGGCAACGCAAAACAATGTATTAATTATGAAATGATTAATTTTTAAACTTTTAACCTAAACACGATTTCATTGTTTGTTTGCTTGCATTGAATTAGCTCCGAAACTACAAGACTGATTTGAAAAATTATTTCACCATTAGAATCCTTCCTACATTATCCCTGATGAACATAGGCTATAACCTATAATAATACAAAAAGTTAGGGATCTGTATGACAACTTCGATAATGTAATCGCACCTCATGACCCACATAGACTTGGGCGGTACGAAGTTCGCCGCTAAATTGTCACAGCTAAATTTTATAACAATGTAAATAACTATATCTAGTCGATATTAGGTAGGTACATACCATGTCAACAGTGACTTCTCCGACTTTGGTGGAGCCATGCTTCTTGCGGAACTCGCGGATCTTCTCCTGCTCCTTAGGGATTTTCTCCTGCAGGACGCTCTTGAGGTTGGTTGACTCCGCACTTAACCCCCGGGACAGCAGAATCGATGTCGTCGGGCATGCTTTCTATTAGACAAACGAAATAGTTTTAAGTTAAAATATGCAACAACTTTTTAAGTCACGAACCAGCAAAATCATTGATTATTATAAAACAAAGGCACCTGTTCTTTCAATTCTTGTTCAGTTAACACTGAGAGCATCATTTTAAATGCAGACAGTAGTTGGACTACATACGGGAAGTGCAGTCATATATTTTATATGTGCTTCGTAAGGCTATAGAAAAACCTGGTGTCAACTCAATGAAAACTAAATACGAACGATTACTAGTAGTAATTTACTACGATTACTTGCCAGCTGATATTCCTATTTTGTGCTGATATGGAGCGAACAAGTAAACCTCATTGGACGACTTCAAGGCGATCCACTAACATCATTATCCTCTAATTCCATATAGGTTTGTAGGATAAATACACAACTTAAGACTGTTTCATAAAATATTTTTGTGATGTTTGTATCGTATGTATTTGGTTCTGCAGTAATAGAGCGGATGGTATCATTTAGCTGGAGATAATAGAATGGGTAACCTGATCGACGCAACCAGTGGTGACCGTTTAATACCAATTAACTTCATAGCGCCAGCAATACAATTAAATCTGAAGCGTTTTAATTGAATAACCCGATTGGAAAATTTGCAATTAGGCCATTTATTTAAACACTAGCGGCCGCCCGCGACTTCGTACGCGTGGATCCCGTTTTACCCCCTTCATCTATCTTACGCGGTTTAGATTTTTTCATACAAAAGTTTTTTCCCGCTAACTCCCGTTCCCGTGGGAATTTTGCAATATCCTGTTGTAACTAAGCTTTAAGTTTACTAAGGTACCTGCAGGCCAAATTTCAAGCATCTAACTTAAGCGGTTTAGATTTTTCATACAAAAGGATTTTCCCGCTAAATCCTGTTCCCGTGGGAATTTCTAAGTATACTATAACCTGCCCAGGAGTATGAAGAATAATTGTACCAAGTTTCGTTAAAATCCGTCGAATAGTTTTTGTTTCTATAAGGAACATACAGACGGACAGACAGACAGACAAATTTTTACTGATTGCATTTTTGGCATCAGTATCGATCACTAATCACCCCCTGATAGTTATTTTTAAAATATATGTCATGTACAGAATTGACCTCTCTACAAATTTATCATAAGTATCTAATAGATTTAATTTTACCGGCATTTCCGACTACTACTGTAACCAAAAGAAATACGTAGTTCGATCTACCTACAAAAACAATGTGACGAGTGTCAATACGACCTTTTAGGTCAACTAAAACGTAAGTAGCGGTTTTCTTTATTCATGAAACGGCGCTAGAACTGAAACTAAAAACAACTAAGCTAAGGCCATCCTATTAGAAATTCCTCATTCAATGTCAAGAAAAGCAGTTTCCTTCAATTAGGTAACTTAATATCTCTTGAGGAAAAGTTAAAATAATCTGCTTATTAAATAGGCGATATTTTTTTAATAATATTCGAACAAAAATATAATTAACTGGGACACGATAGCGAGAGTAAAGGGGCGTTAAGATAAAGCTGAAGCATACGCATACCCAGTTACCTATTTCGTGGTTTCTGTGTCATAACATAATGACAATCACCTTGAAATTACGCGGTTACGCAACGGACAGTGATGGCAGTAAGCTGTGAATTCGCCTGATTATACATAATTTTACACGTATTTAATATTTTCTATCAGTCATTACAATAAGGAATAAACTATTTACCTTGTTTTATTGAATGACTGTCCAATGGATAATGAAATATAATGAAAATCACGTTTTCTACTATAAAAACACGTTATACCTAAGGTACTTGATACAAATAAGGCCTACGTTCTAATAAGGCCTATACATCAGAAAACACAGATAAATAAATCCAACCGGGATGATACTTCAAGGACACGTACTCATATGCCCTATAACCCGGTAGAGTGCAAGAGCGTCCTGATCCACGATCCCAGTACCAATTGGCACGCGTTCTTCTAAGGTGGTGGGTGATTTCGTACTGTCTTATAAAAATCTGGCGATTTTATCTTAAATTTCCTGTAAAATGACGCTGTTTTAGATTAAGCTTTTCTTGGTAATCGTTTCTAAATATTTCTTACTAGCTAATAATTACCTTAATTTTTACTACTGGCTATAGATGAATTATTTGTAAATTTTTAAAGACAACAAGAGTGAGATATCTAATAAGGCCTAGGCCTTATTTCAGCATGGTAGGCCATATTAGATACTTATGTTAACACCTGATTACTGACAAATTCAATAAACTAAATGAGTAAAAGAGTAACTAAATATTTATTTAATAATAATGTTACTAAC
Source organism: Ostrinia furnacalis (assembly GCF_004193835.3). NCBI lineage: Eukaryota > Metazoa > Arthropoda > Insecta > Lepidoptera > Crambidae > Ostrinia > Ostrinia furnacalis. The sequence continues at coordinate 298,506 of NW_021135425.1, forward strand.
AGCACAGAAAAAAAAAGAAAACAGAGTCGAAAAAAATTACAAACCCTGTAAAAAAAAAGAAAAAAAATACAAAACCAATAAAAAATAAGAAAAAAAAGCCGTATGTATAATTCTAAAGGAAAGAAGAATAAAAGCTGGTATTATCATGACTGTTTCGAAGACAAAGTAGCAGATATGCGACCATAAAGGACTGCTTTTAGTGGTATCACAAAGATTGTGTAGGAGTTCGTAAAGATGATTCAGAAGCCTTTTTATGCACTGGTTCTAATAAAAATAGAGATCTCATTTTGTTTACAAAAATTTAAGACTAAATGATATTCCTAAACTGATTTATTTAAAAGGTTTTATGTGTAGGCCTTATTCGAACACGGTGTTTTAATAAGCCCTATACAAAAAAATAATAATATTTGTTTTTGATATTTTTTTAAATAATATATGTAAGGAATCATTATTTTGTAACTATGAATATTTAATTTTATCTATAATTTATGTATAATTCTTAATAAGTGGAATTTAAGTTTATCTGGAGATATACAGTATATTTCTGTTTACTTGGTATGTAAAATTTTGATAACGCAAACAAATCGACGTGTTTAATGTTATAAGACCGCATTTTGTTTAATACAACCTCAATTTTAAGGTCTAGAGGCATTTGAATCATGTAGGCCTTATTCCGTGTAGGTGATTTATTAAAGCCAAAATCAGTGGTTTCGTAATTTGCTTATTTTGAAGAGATTTAGTTAAAAATTGTGTTATTTTTTGTAATATTGCTAAAATTAAAGGATGGAAGAAGTTCATTAACCTTGTTTTTGTTGATTGGCGTTAATATTTATTAAAATATAAGCATTTAAAGTTAGGTAGGCCTTATTTGTATCAAGTACCTTACTTTGAATTCAGTTTAAAACAATGATACAGACAGTAGGTATTTGATTTAAATGTAAAATAGACGATAAGTGAATCTTATCTACACGTTAAAAGAATAGAATGTGAGGTCATCCATCACTTATTTCTTTAAAAGTTTGTTTTGTCATAAAGTTACGATCATTTCTATTCATCCTATTACTCGGTAATGGACCACATTTAATGGGTATTATTTTCATTTAGAAAAACCACTTTCAATAGATAATTCAAAACTACTGACATCAATCGTAATCATCCAGGGCATGGGAAGCTATGAGGCCTAAAATGATAATGATTACTATTTTTGCTAATAAAACAGTTATGAATTAACAATTTTTCAAAATAAAAAATACCTATTTTCCTTCTTTTTTTATTGCAAAGTTCGTTGCAAGGATGTCGTTCGAGTGATCTCGAAAAAGGCAACGATTCGAAAATATGGCCTGTGTACAAGGGCCCGTATGCAGACGTGTAATTGTAAGAGTAATAGGCATACATTATCATGTCTCCAATAGTTCATGGCAGACTGACTACTACAGATTAAAATCTGTATAGGTAAGTAAGTACATTTACATTAAAGGGTTATAGGTCATATTTCATTTCGCAAGGTGTTACTATGTTGGCGGCAGCGTGCTCAGATGCCCTCAATGTGCGAGGGGGTTTGCCGCGAAGATCGGCTAGCGAAGATCGGCTACGTAAGCCATCTTCGGGCACACCAGCGCCGCCAAGACAGCTAGGAGTCGGAGTGGTCGCCCTGGCCGAAATCGGTCAGGTCGGTGTGGTGGATCAGAATATGGAAAGAAAGAAAGCTTCAAACGTTTTCAACAAGACTCCAGTTTTGATAAGATAATGGAAGTTGATAGTAGATAAAGAGATTACTTACGTAAAAAGTCCCAACAACATTAAACCTTGATTTTGTGAAACGCACAAGAAATTGGTCGACTTATCGACACGTACGAATTTTGTAACTTGAATGATAGTAAGTATGTAGTTACAAATAATGTAAGTATACGAGTAAACTTATTAACAAACACTGCAACTTAAAGTAGCGACAAGTAGGTAGGTAAGTATGCACCTTAAGAGTTAGAAAACCATTGCTCACGCACGTGTGCTTACGTCTTACGTTTTGTTACGTAGCGTAAGGTCTACGTGGTACAAACTGTGTAGGTTTTTCAGGAATTAGCAGTAGGTATTTACCGAATTACAAATGAGTAGGTAGCACGAGTAAAGTGAGTTAAATTAGCATTATAAATAATAAGACGTGTTCCTATTCTCCGCGCATGACATCTTAAAAAGCATAAATACGAGTAAAACGCACATTAAAACCTTTCGATATCAGTTTAGTTCATTATGTTAGAAGCCGTATGTTAACGGCCCTGAATCATGTTCTATCTACCTGCTATGTATTGTAGGTATCGAACATAGAAGTGCGATGTATTTCTACAAAATAGTTTATGAATTAATCAAATGAGTAAGGAACTAACGATTACCCGCGTAAGTATGTAAAACTCTGATTTTTAATTCGACGGAATTTTGACATTTCAGAAGTGTTGTCAACATTGAAACATTCCCACTAAGAATGGAGAGCATTTTCACAAATTAAAAAATAATCCTTTCTTGAATTTAAAGTTTCACTTGAAAAACTAAGGCTTAAAAATGTACTGATCATTTCAAAATGGTTATTTGAATTTTTATTATCATATTATGGAAGTTACAAAAAAAATTGGGAAATTATTTTTCTATTACTGGAATCCCTGCCCAATAATCCATGGGTTACAAACCTTTTTTATGAAAATCCTTTTGTTAATAAAATCTTAGCTTCATAAAATAATCAATTTAACAAGATGCCAATTTTATAATCCAAGTTGATTATGATGACGACAATGATGATTGATGATCAATACATATTTTCGTTTATGTTAATATGTTGTTTCACTGTGTTAAAAACATGTTTTTTTCTATTTAATCTCTAAAATGTACATAATAATTAGTGTACATTGAATTCACAATACAAACAATAGTTCATTCTTGTAAGTTGTACTTGATGAAATTTAATTTAATATTATTTATTATTAATTCTAAGCAAAAAAGGCTTATTACATCTGAATTGTCAAAAAATGACAGCTGTCAGAATTCCGTCGAATTAAAAATCGGACTATAGTGAGTTCCAGCTCTTTCCCAAAATAGTAGATGTGAAAGACCAATTGATATGATGTTTTATTATTAATTAAAATAAAAGAATGCCTATTATGCATTAAGCGACCACCCCACTTGGGCGTGTGCCCGCGAGAATGACCTGACTGGGTTTATCTTTAGACCTGGGACATAGCAGAGGACACGCTATGAATGTCATTGCGAAGATTTCCGAACTACGTGCGTACCCTGCTGATAACAGGTCATCACACACGCGGTAGTTAAAATCAAATAGCAAGCAGCCTTTTATGCACATAAAAATATCATTAGAGCAGGAAGTTTTCACTGGAAAAAAATTATGGGCCAACAACTTGCATATTGGGCATTAAATTTTAATACACTCATTTAATTAAATAAATTGTTTAGAAAACCTTACAAGTTAATTATAAGACCCAAATTTAAAAACCCAAGTTGAATCTTTACATTTAAAAAATACATTACAGCAAACACAGCATAATGGTTGGTTAATTCAATCAAAGTACCTACCAGAACTATTTTTCTAAAATATAAAATTCTTTGTTTCTCAAAATTTCAACCAGTACTTTTTAAGGATGAAGATCAGTAATTAGTTTTATATATCAAATTTAATTTCAGATGCATAATATTATACCTTTTATGTTGTTTGTTGATAATAAACATACCAACAAAATTATTACACTCATTAGGATTATCATGGTAACAGTTACTAGCAGGGCTGGCTGCTAATGCCATCATGACACTGACATAGATAAGTTTCCTAAGGCCACCAACTTATACTACAATTTTATCCTTTTTGTATTGTTAAGGCCAAATGATGAATCTTTGATATTATCAGTGAAATGATTTTACTTTTATCATGTCAGTCATGTGATAGATAAAAATTTAATACTATCTTTAAATTTTTTTTTTATTCAAATCAACTTAATTTATACTTATGCAATTGCCTAATACATCACATGAATATTTCCTATCTAGCACTTCACCAATTCATGATTTTAATACTAGTGAGCAGGCACAATAAAAATAACACTTGTAACAGTTTAGTGTGACAATAACCTAATATGGGTTTAAATTTAAAATCAATCATCATTATAATGATAAGCTATTTATGAACACCTATCAAAGTATTGTAGGTAATTATCTGATTTAGTATTATGGTCATGAAGCTAATAAGTACATCTTTCATGCACACTAAAATACAAAAAATTCCAAAGGTGCATTTGTTTTTTAGAAGGATTATAATTTTGACTTAAGCACATTTTTGAATAAATGAGTCTTAACACTTGGTTTATATGAACTTGTAATTTTACGCATTGTAGTGATAAAATATTTATAAACAGGGAATTTAAACATTATGTCACAAAACTCCTGGAGAAGTTCCTAGTAAAAACACTGATAGAAATTATCTACATTGTTAGTACTAAATGAAATTTAATTTACATTAATTTGTTTAAAGCAATAATTTATTAAATTTAAATGAAATAGGCTACCTACCTACCACCAGCGCGGTCACTGACGCTAGATACAACACGAACACGACACAGCGCTTAGTAGCAATACTCATTTACCGGGAAAACACAAACTTTTTTTTTCTTGTTAAATAATCCTCAACACAATTATTTGAAGAAGACACCGTAAACAAAAAATAACCCTCTAATACTTTTTATTCACATTACATAATATCTTCAGGCAAAATGTGAGTAAGGTTATAAAAAGAGATCACTGTAATAAAATACACATAACAACAACACGCAATTATAACTAAAAATATGTTATATAAAATGGTTTATTTACCTGCAATTCAACCAATTTCGTTGAAGTAATCCTGAAAAGAGCCATGTTAAAAATCCCACCGAGCGCTAACTACCACACAACCACCTAGCTCGCGATCGATCGCATTCGCAAGTGGACGTCGGACGGACGGAACGTGAACGAACGGAACGGAACGTGACATTATCGTCAGTTGCTCAAAGACGTTGATTTTTTCCGTCACGTGATATTTATGACATTTGCATCTCATTTTCATTTCAGTACCTCGTAGGTACCTACTTATAAACTCTGAGTTAGGTATGAACCGGCGAAATGATTAAGTTCACATTCTCATGTAGAACTCAATATAGTGCAACTTAATCGTATTGGTTCCTCTTAACTAATAGGCAGCTGCCTCTCCCTTGCTTGACCCTCACAATCACAACTAGAGTTCATCATTATTTTCAGCTATATGCGTTTAATTAAAAGGTAGCTCAGTTGTTTTGCTGTATTCGGATTTCATTCGGTCGGTTTTTTGTAACTTCAAAAATATGATAATAAAAATTCAAATAACTATTTTGAAATGATCAGTACTTTTTTACGCCTTAGGTTTTCAAGTGAAACCTTAAATTCAAGAAAGGATTATTTTTTAATTTGTGAAAAAATGCTCTCCATTCTTAGTGGGAATGTTTTAATGTTGGCAACACTTCTGAAATGTCAAAATTCCGTTAAATTAAAATTCTTAAAGGTACCCACCATGAAGCTATAGGTACCCACCCATTACCTAACACCCTGTATAGAATGCCGGATTAAACACACTGCGCCGGTAACAGATACACCATGGAAGCCATATTAGACAGACAGATTAATATTACATTTTTTTTTTGTAGTAAGACAGGATACTTTTTCTAAGATTATGATTGAGACCAAGGATAAGATTAAAGGAAACCAGCAATAGAGGACTGCTGGCGGGTGACCTTGCCCGCTGGCAACGTAGTAGGACTTACATTATTTTATAACTGACTAGTGCTATCTTTCTCGCTTGGACATACTAAGCAAGAGTGAGAGCAAGAACGAGTTATGCTTCATTCATTACGCCAATGACTATGTAAGTAATATGGCGCAATTAAACTACAGGGTGGAAACGTTAAGTGATCTCACTGGATTATTTCTAAACTATACAAGATATTCAAAAACTGGTTACTGATCCTGAAAGTGCTTCATGAGCTCTTTCAAACGGTACCAATAATAGGTTACAGAATAAACTGGATCTATCTGAAAATTCAATGTTTCCAGCTTCCATACTAAATGTATGCCAGACACAATATTAGAAGTGTATTTTTTTTTTATTTAATAATAAACTCTTAAAATAAACTCGTAAATTGTATTCTTATTTAAAATTATTCGTGGAAAACATTGGTTTTAGGCTTTACTTGCTATAATATTGTCAAGAGATGGGTGTCATCACTGTGGTAGTACTAAATGTATGGAAGAAGGAAACATTTAATTTTTGGATAGATCCAGTTTATTCTGTAACCTATTATTGATACCATTGGATAGAGCTTGTGAAGAAATTTTAGAATCAGTAATCAGTTTTACGATATCATGTGTGTAGTTTTTAAAATAATGTAACTTTACCAAATGTATGGAAGCTGGAAACATTGAATTTTCGGATAGATCCAGTTTATTCTGTAACCTATTATTAATACCGTTTGATAGAGCTCATGAAGCACTTTCAGGATCAGTAACTAGTTTATTGATATCTTGTATAGTTTAGAAATAATCGAGTGAGATCACTTATCGTTTCCATCCTGTATATGGGAAATTGACTGAGTCAGTTAGCGTAAGCACGCATTTTAGTTAGTTTCGGCATGCGTCGCGCATACTTGTGTTTAATTTTATAATTTTATTTTATTTATTTGGACAACCAACGAGACTGCGCCCCGATTGTGCTAATTTGTGTAATATTTCCAATTTGTTCGCGTTTCATCTGGTCACGCTCCATTTTTCATTCCGGCTGATGTGCAATTTGCTATCGCGGTAAAGTCATGTGCAAACAAAGACGAAACCACGGATTAAAGCACTTTCCATTTAAATCCGAACTTAATTTTTTTACTAAAACCTAAAACACAGCAAAATGTTCGTGCAGCGGTGCAGCGTTTGACTGCGTTTGATAAAAAGTAGTTTTCTGTCAGATTTTACACAAAAATGCAGTTACGCTCCGCCCCCTTAGACAAAACGCACTTTTTGATCGAATCGAAAATCGAATCCGTCAAAACTCCATGCAAAAAAGGGGCTTTTCGACCACTTTTCGACTGATTTGCGATTGTAATTTGCACTTTGTCTAGACCCACCGGTTACATTACAACTTCGTATAAACGTATAAACTGACAGATGATTTTCGTTCGTCGTCTAGTCGCGTTGCAGTCGAAAATATTTAGCGCAATCGGGGCGCTGCGCCCATTTATTGCGCTAATTTTAATTTATTTTCAACATCAACTTCTCCATTGGTCCATTGTTCTGTCCATACGATTCTGCGATACGATTGGTCGTTCAACAGCGTACGTCAGCTGTTTTGACCAATCGTATCGCAGAATCAATGAAGCGCGTCTGGATTGGAAACGTTAAAAGTTACCGTAATCAAGGGCTCAGAGCACCGATTAAGGTAACTTTTAACGTCTACAATCCAGACACGCTTCTCGATTCTGCGATACGATTGGTCGTTCAACAGCGTACGTCAGCTGTTTTGATACATAGTTTGTGCTTCAAGTAGGTATTTCGAGTGTGGCCTCCATTTTTATCATTCATGGGGCTAAAGCTTCGACTTGGACAATATTTGCTGCATAGTGTACTTGCGCCATCCGGTCCGAGTTGGATGCTGTGGTAAATTGGCCCTTCTGCTATTGGTCCATGAGTTATTGATTTGTTGTGTTGGTATTGCATCTCTGTTGTTATCGTGTGCAAATGAGAAACAGCGAGATATTTAATTTTTTAAATCTATTCTTTAATCATTTGATGAATGAGGGATCGCCTTTCCCTCCTCCTGTGTGATAGATTTGTTTGTATTGATTTCCATTTCTTGGACATATCGCTGCGCAGCGCACCACCCACGGCACTTTGTGACGAGTGCGCTAGAGAGTAGTTGCTGCTGTGCCGGTCATAAAGTATTCATTTAATTCAGTGTATGCATTAATATCTAAGCAAGATGCGTTTATTAGTTTGCTTTTTGTTACTATTTCAAGTGCCAATATTGGTACTAAGTCTTAAAGACTTTCGCCTTGGTCGAGGAAAAGGAGGCAGTTTAGGATCACCAGGTGGAGATATCAATGAACCATTACCAGCAGCCAAGTGGTTTAAGCAGAGGCTGGATCACTCCAGCGCTGTGAATCTAATCACCTGGAAACAGGTAAGTACCTAGATGAGAAAGTAGGTAGGTACTTACCCCCTCTCCCTTTTTCCAAAGCTCTAAATTTCACTCGCTGTGCAGCAAATGCATATACTAATGTGGGTAGTGTCGGCCGTTTGGTGTAGTGGTTCAGACCGGACTACTATGCCGAGAGGTCCCGGGTTCGATTCCCGGCCGAGCAGAAATTGAAATGATGAATTTTAATTTCTGTGACGGGTCTGGGTGTGACTATGTATAATATTTATGTATTTAAAAAAAAAAAAAAAAGTATTTAAGTAGTATATCCGTTAAGCTAGCACCCATAACACAAGCATTAAGTTGCTTACTTTGGGGCTAGCTGGCGCTGTGTGAAATTGTCCAAAGATTTATGTCCATAGATTTATATTAAAAGGGTACATAGCTCGTAAAATTGGCCCCGTAGATTTTTATTTTTCTTTGCTTTAGCGAGAAAAAATTTTTCCATCCAACACCCCTTCTCCCACCCTTTGCCACTCGGATCAATACTCATGTTGACCCAAATGCAATTATTATCTTTACAATTATTCATCAACAATATATGTATTATTAATACCATCAACAACGGCAGATAGCTATTTGTTATTTTCAACAATGACAATGTTATGTTTTAACTTTTTTTAATCACATATCGAAGATTAGATTCTGTCTATAATTTATTAATGTTTATTATAACTCGCTCAATGTAGGATATGATCGGTCAAGATCACATTTGCTGGTGCTATAGTTGCTATCGGGTAGCTATGCAATCAGACATTTCAGAAAGTCCATTAACCCACTTGTTATTAGTGTTCTTTTAAAAGAACGCTAGGTTTTACATAAATATTTTTACTAATGTGGGTAGTGTAAACAATTTTTATGTGCAACATTTGAAAGATGAGGTGTGTCGCAGTACTGTCCAAGTCTTATAAGTACACTGACGTAAATAACTATAAAGTTTTGGAGCGATAGTTTTGAGATAAATTTATCATGACTGATTTAAGGTAAGTGATAGAAAAAGTGAATTCCGTAACAAGTGGGTTAAGCTTCTGAGAAGAAGAGGGTTGGTGCGCTTCGAGCATAATGATAGTATATTAATGTGGAAAAATTAAATAGGTACACGCTACATATTTTATATACAGGGTGGTTTTCTTATTAAATATTTGTAATTGGTTGCTCGCAGAAATTAGACTTAGTTACATAATGTCATACTATGGTAAAAACATGTATTAGTAGCCAAATCCATGTACTGATATAAAACAAAATTAATAAAATGATTAAAAAATATATCATATACATATTCCTTCATTTTGCGCCGTCTTGCTGCGCCGATCGATACAGCTAAAGGGCGGCGGGGTGCAGGCGGGGCACGGTCGGGTCAATGCGGTGTGTAAGCGGGGCGCGAGGGGCAAGCGTGTCGGCGCGCGGCGCTCTCAAGCATGCGCGGCGGTGTTATCGAATCCCAGTCGCCCTCAGTCTGTTCTCGAAACATGGCGGACACAGAGGATATAGTCACTACGATGGCAGATACGCTGCCTTTGGTGACATCTTCCCGCAAAACAGCTGCTGCTGTAGACCTCGATGTGACATCTTCTCGGAAACCAGCTCCTGCTGTAGGCCTCGAGGTATCGGCTTCATTTCTTACTGAACTGGAATTTCTTTGTCTTCATACGTAACCTAAAATAGTGGAAATTATTTTGCTGTTGTGACAGTACTATCCTCTGGCTTGTTGTCTCATATTGTGTCCATTCAGCTTAAAAGATTAATAGATTATGTTACTAAAGATTATGTCAATATTTTCTGTAAATGAACCACTTGTATGTAGCTCTTGTTGATGATTTAGTTTCCCAGTCATTCGTGCTTATAAATAAATAAATTTTTATCAACGTTAACAAAGTCTTTGTCTTTCAAATTTTTCACTCTGCGCCGCGCTACTGCTCTGATCGATACGATCAAGGGTCGGGCGGGACTCGTGGGTAGCGCGGCGGGTGGGGCGCGCATGCTCGGGATTTTCGCGCATGCACGCCTTTTTTATCGAATTCAGTCGCCATCGGTCTGTTTACGAGACATGGCGGACACAGACGAAATAGTCACTACGATAGCAGACATGCTTCCTTTGGTGACAATGTCATCTTCCCGGAAAGCAGCTGCTGCTTTGGACCACAAGGTATCGGCTTCGGTTCTTTCTGAGCTTGAATTGCTCTTGTTCTTAACCTAACTTAAATAGTAGATTTTAATCGATATTGTGACAGTACTATCCTTTGAATCAATCATCGGGATTTGTTGAATGTTGTCTCATATTTTATGTATTCAGTTTAATAATAAAGGATTGATTGAATTATGATATTTAAATACATTTATTGTCAATATTTTTTGTAAAAATACTTCTGCCTTTGAGATAAATAAAATTGAATAATAAATGCTAAAAAAAGTCTGTCTTTTAAATGTTTCACTCTGCGCCGCGCTACTGCGCAGATCGATATGATCAAGGGTCGGGCGGGACTCGTGATAGCGCGGCAGGCGCGGCTTCAGTCGCCATCGCGATCGGTCTGTTTTGGAGACATTCCGGACACAGACGAAATAGTCGTAATCACTTGTAGTTCTTGTTGATGATTTAGTTTCCCATCCATACAATTTGTACCATATAAATAAATAAATTTTACGAACGCCAAAAAAGTCTTTGTCTTTACAATTTTATCACTATGTGTCGCGCTCGCGCAGCGCGGCCTGCGGTACTGCGCTGATCGATACAATCAAGGGTCGGGCGGGGCTCGTGTGTTTTCGCGTACCTATGCACTACTTTTTTATCATCGAATTTAGCCGCTAATCATCACTTCGTATTCGAGACATGGCAGACACAGAGCATAGTCACTACGATGGATGACACGCAGCCTTTGGTGGCATCCCGGAAACTACACGAAAGTAGAGAATTATAGTTAACAAGTCGTAGAACAAGGCCCAAGTAGTTTTAAAGCAAGATCTTAGTCGAAATCGACCACTTTCTGTCTCATTCCATACAACGTAAAAGGAAAAAAAATCCAGCCAGACTATTAGTTTTGCAGAAATACGTTTATTGACACTTATTAATCAAAATAATGTAACCGATCGATAGGTAGGTATATTTTTTTAAATAAAAATTGTGAAAATATCTATGTCCAAAAAAACTATTTTCGATCCATAGTGCGGCGGGGTTTGGAGGAGGGGCACGGAGGTTACATATGGAAATTGTTAAGTAGATTAGTTTCATTCCCATATTAAGAGAGTCCAACCTCTTACACCATAATAGAGGTAAGCTTGTGGCTATCTAGATGCTGAATGTTTTTTTAAATTTTAGCGCTACTTCGTCAACGATCAATTCTACGACCGCGAGCGGCCAGGGCCTGCCTTTCTCATGATTGGGGGAGAAGGCCCCGCCGATCCTAGGTGGATGGTGGCAGGCGCATGGTTCGCATATGCCGAGAGATTCAAAGCTATAATGTTCAATTTGGAGCACAGGTTCTACGGTGAAAGTCATCCTACAAAGTAAGTTTTATAATTTAACATTGATAGATACACATTACACACTGTATAAATAGCAGTCCAGTGACATTAAAATTATACAGATACTTATTTTCTGTTAGCAGTTGAATAAGAGTAAAGGTCATAAGATAAAATGTGAACTAGCTGTTGATATTTAATTGTTGATAAACGATGGTCGTGTCATACGAGCTGAACAATATAGGTATGGCTTTGAGATGATTAATATGACTCCTTTTCAGGGACATGTCAACAAAAAATTTGGTGTACTTATCGTCGAGCCAAGCATTAGGGGATCTAGCAGCTTTTATTAAGGCTATGAACGTTGAGTACAAGCTGCCTAAAGATCAGAAATGGGTGGTGTTCGGCGGGTCGTACCCTGGAGCCCTGGCGGCCTGGATGCGCCTCAAGTACCCGCACCTCGTGCACGGCGCGGTGTCGAGCAGCGGCCCCCTCCTGGCCAAAGTTGATTTCAGAGGTACCTACAAACCTCTTGCTTTCTACCAAACATCGAATATTCTTAGTCGATCTGCGCATACGCTCATCAACGAGCAATTCGTGCAAGTTAATTGTATTTTTTTGTCAAGTCGATTGGATGCTAAAGTTCTTTCTTTTATACAGAATATTTTAAAATAGTCGTCGGGGCCTTGCGAGAAAAAACTGGTGATGACCAATGTTCCAATGAGGTCAAGTTAGCCCACAACCAAATAACAACTTTGATGAAGACTCAGCCTGAAGTTATCGAGGCGGAATTCCGGTACGTAGTAAATAAACAACTGATGAAGAGTAAAATAACTCTTTTGTTTGGGTGTTTTAATTTTTTTGTTCTTTAGGGTCTGCAAACCATTTTCTGGTGCGTCGGTCAATGACATCAAAAATTTTTACAACTCAATTGCGGATGATTTTGCTGATTTGGTCCAATATAATGAAGACAATAGGATTGGTGCTGACAAGAAATATAGAAATGTGACTATCAATTCGGTAAGAATTATTTTTTCTGTTAGGAAAAACTTGTGCCTCGTAACATACTTACTGCATTATGCATACTTATTTACATTATCGGTTTTTGTTTGAATAGGTGTGCAAGATGCTCACAAAGCAAAACTCGTTGCCTGCTTATAAGAAACTGGCTCAATTCAACAGTATCATGTTGGATAAATCCAACCAAACTTGCTTGGATTACAGTTATAATAACATGATAAAAGAACTGAGGAATGTTACGTGGGGAAGTGACGAGGGTAAGATTTCTATTTATAATTTTATCTAAGTTGTTAAATTTTGTTAAATAAACATTTAATTCACGTAACATATATTTCAGCTCGTCAATGGATGTACCAAACCTGTACTGAATTCGGATTTTACCAAACGTCTTCAGACGAAGTGGAAGTATTTGGAAATAATTTCACGGTTGACTTTTTCATCCAACAATGCCAGGATGTGTTTGGAAAGAAGTAAGACAAGACTATTTTAAATATTCTGAAATAAACAATACATGGTGTTCTATGGCTTTCTGACTGGTTATTTTATTGTAGGTTCGACGGAAAGTTCTTGAAAGCTGCTGTTGATTGGACCAACAATGAGTACGGCGGCTTGGACCTGTCGATCGCTCGCATTGCCTACGTCCACGGCTCGGTGGACCCCTGGCACGCGCTGGGAATGACCAAATACACGGACAGTGCTGCCCCGGTCGTCTACATTCGTGGTGAGCGATGTTTTCAAAATTATAATCGAAATACTTGTCTCTGAGTAGCTTTAAGGGATGGTGGACGACAGCTATGGAACATTGTTATTCTAGAGGATTTAGTTGAAGGATTCTATCGGACTAAAGTCTGAGATAGCTGTGTTATTTGTACTAAAATAAAGATTATTATCCTTTTAACTCACAGACAACATTCTCGCAAAGCGTTCCTGTTTTGCAGCCACGGATCTACGATTTTTTCTAACCAGGGCAAAATTTTACTGTGGCGCCCCCTTCCAGTACACTCAGCACAGTGTTTCACAAAGCACTACCTTCTTTCCATGGCGGCCCGGCTTGCTCCCGAAATTTGATGTTTTGAAATGAATTTTGTTGCTTGTCCTAGGTGCGGCCCACTGCGCCAACATGTACCCGCCCGCCGATAGCGACTCTGAGGAGCTGAAGCAGGCCCGTGAGGCTATTCTGTCGTACCTGGGCAACTGGGTCTCGTACCCCTGACTCACATGGAAGGAGTGCATGATGCGTGTACTCTCCACGAAGTCGCCCCGGGACTACTCCAACGCGGAGTGTGCCAACTTCTACCTGGCCCGCAAGATTACGCTCATCACCGTCTACTGGATGGGCAGCCTCGCCGCGGTCTCGTCCATGCACCACCTGTACGATGTGTTCGCCGCCCAACAAGTCATCCGTATGATAAACCAAGAATAGCCCCAGCCGCCGGCTTTACGGGCTGGGCCGGATGATCCGGCACTATATCTTCGTTTAATGCGATTATTAATGGTTTACTAAACGGTCGATTACAATTTAGGCTCAATCGAGTCAATTTATGTATTAGCAGTAAGATTTGCGCAGTTCGTCAATTACACGACTGCTTGGTTTATTAGATGTATTGTGTAGCACTAAGCATTATGTGTGTGACCTATTTATTGTTTACAGATTCAGACTGTTTATTATGAGTTACCACATTTTTTTATTTTCTATCGCATGATTGGGCGTTGGGAAAAACTATGGCGGCGAGAAAAGGTAAGGGTGGGCTTCGTGGGATGTAGTCGATAAAATGTTGAGGAGAGTAAGGTAATTAGACTGAAGAGTGGTGCAAAATTTATGAGGGTGGAGAATTTTCTCATTTTGGTGCTGTTCTTTTAGAAACATTTCTCTTTTTTACTAGATTTTACAAAAAACTTAGTTATGATTTATAATATTTCCTATCTACTACTACTTGTAAGTTTTCTAGCATATGATGTTCAATATATCGATCAATTTCGATGTCTTATATGCGTATACTTGGCCAAACTGGCAATCGACTTGATGAAATCAAGATTTGAAGTAGTTTTAAGCAGGCAATTGATATTACAAAACAACGTTTTACTGTAATGTTTTTGAAACGTTTGTCTTTGTAATAAGTTGCATTTGACATGGTTGGCAAATCAACCTCGTAGTTATATTACTCCCTGGCTTTTACAGCCATTATTATTAGGATTAGGACAGCCACGATAACCGAACGGTGAACGCGGGTTCGAATATCGCCGCCGATCGATTATTGTGGCGAGCCCACTCGTAACACGAGGGGCTAACTGGGATATTAGTTATTTGTAGAATACAAATGACTAATATTCTTAAAAAATATATTATAAAAAAGGTAAAAAAATTAAAAAAAAGGAAAAAAAATATTTTTAAGTGATTGGAAGCAACTTGATGTGAAATCCAAGTTTATTATGCTTCAGTAGTGTTCAATGTTCAGTGTCTATTATAGAAGAAACCGATTTTGGTGATCTCTTATGGTCGAGGGCGCCTGGCCCTGCGACTCTCGGGCCGCGGTCCGCCGGGCTTGGAAAGTCCATCATCACTGCGATGGCATGCCCTCGCAGGAGACATCTGCCTCGGACACACAGGTGCCTCACCAGCCCGTACGCCCTGTCTGAGGCTTAACGACCGTACAAGATAATCGCATGATTTACTCAATCAATAGTCAATAGTTGTAAGTCTACGAGAACCCACTTCATTAAAGACTTTGTTTTAAATAGTTTTGGAATTGATATCTTCATGCTTAGTATACAATATTATGTTATAAGCTCATTGTTACTTTTACAATATTATGGATTAAGTAAGCAACTTCCTATGTAAGCTACTTTCGTGTAACGTTATGCTTAAGTGCGCCGTCCGAGAATGGAATCTCAAATAAGTTCCGTGTATTTTATTTGCGAAATAAATCTATTCATGGGTCGACATTTGTCTTATTCATCACTCATCCCTATAATAATAGTATTGACTATAAACTATCTCTAAATATAATTAGGGAAGGTCATAGAAGATAATAATGAACTACGGGGTCATAGATAAATGGTATCAATCCAATTTCAGAACTACAGGGTTCACAGGGTACACATGAAAGTAATTACAAGAAAAATATAAATAAAATTTTAACTATTATTTGTTAGTAAAAAACCTTGTTTAAACGTCTCCTAAAATTTTCATGACGGCGCTTGTTACCCCGCACCACCCCCGCTTACCGCGCTCACCACCGAGCACGATCATGCGACCGCCGCCACAGGAGAGCGGGGGGACTGTCCGATAGCTCGCCCGCGTAATATTACCATTTTTTGATTTGAAAATTGAAAATATATTTTTGGCATCAGTCATTAATCTCAGAGGTATGGGGTCATCCACAAAGTACGTCACACGTAAAGAGGGGAGGGGGTCGACAAAGTGTGACATGGTGTGACAAGGGGTGGGAGGGGTCCTAAGTTTCGTGACATCACATTTCAATTGTTTCAAATATTTGATATAATATTGATTTCATAAAAAAGTACTTAATTTAAATGGAAATAAAACTATTTCGGAACTGCTGTTAATTTAATAATTTTTCTATGTGAAATTGCAAAACATGTGACGTCACACTAGGGAGGGGGGGTCTCAGAAATGTGACTACCTGTGACAAGGACGGAGGGGGGCTCAAAAAATCATGAAATTCGTGTGACGTACTTTATGGATGACCCCTATTATACTCGATATTCGATAATAGATACCTCTGAGATGGGCGTTATTTTACAAAACCACACACTGTATTACATTGATGAGTTGGAAGATAGCGTTAGTTAGCAATTAATTTATTGATCCGTAGAGGACAGGCCGCTTGATTGTGCTTTTCAACCTTACTCCATTCGGAGTCAAATCTTTCTATTCAGTAGGTAATGCTATTCAGCTAAGGTCGATTTAAAAATAAATACTTATTGGACCTGGGGCTAGGATTGCCAGGTCCAAAAACACAAAAGCCGGACTCCGTGCTTCACTTGGCCGGACATTTTTCCCTAAAAGCCGGACGGACATGTCACGGGGGGAGGGGGGTGCAATTAGTGTCATAGCTCACGAGTGAGTACTATCATCGGTTGCCCAATATCCTGTACCTCTAGCATGAAGAACTTTCGTCTTCGAATCGTTTGCGTATTCGATAAAATTCGATACTCAGTCTTCGAATTAAACGATAACGTGACAATTTTGATTCTCAAAATTAGTTTCGCACAACCACATCTCATACTAAGTTCAATTTACGAAACGTTCACAAAGGCGCTGTTGTAGTTTTCTTACTAAATGTTTTGATGGCGATTCGAGTACGCAAACGATTTGAACTCGGAAAGTTTTTCGTGCTAGCCGTACTGATGCCGTGCGCTTTATATTATTCTGTGACTCGAATTTCGCCTGGCGCGGCAGCCACATAAAAAGCCTAACAAAAGCCGGACAGGCCGGACAAGACCGTAAAAAGCCAAACATGCCCTACATGATGAAAAAAATTCGTACTCTTAAATGTCCAAGTCTGTTTCTGCAATCAAGCAATTCCGAAACTTGAGGGGTCTCGGACACAATCATCCACCTAGAGTCCTAGACTGAGCAGGTAAAATTGGTGTAGCTGCAATAACGTTATCCTAGCAGAACCAGTTATTCTTGAATAGGTACTGCTGAAACGGCTGAAGGCTCTAATTTCGGGCTCATTTACACCAGTTTATGTATACGAAACCTTCGTTTTCCACAGTGGCCTCTCGAAGGGAACGCACATAATTATTTGCATCATTAGATTTTTGAAAGGAGACAACATTTTGCTGGGATAACGCAGACATGAAAATTGGTTCAGTTCAGTGGATTAAGCAGGAAACTTAACAAACGGACATTCTTATCAACCGACTTCAAAAAAGGAGGAGGTTCTCAATTCGACCCGTATGTTTTTTTTTTTTTTTTTCTATGTTTGTTACGCGATAACTCCGCCAATTATGAACCGATTTGAACAAATCTTTTTTCGGCGTATAGGTAATACCTCAAGGGTGGTCCCATTTAAATTTAATAATAAAAAAAACAACCCCCAAGGGTGGAAAATTGGGGATGAACTTTTTTATACGCAATATCTCCGCCGATTATAAATCAATTTGAACGATAATTTTTTTGTTGAATAGGTATTATCAAAAGGGTGATTTCATGCGTATTTGAAGAAAATATTTCACCCCCAAGGGTGGAAAATTGGGGATGAACTTTTTTATACGCAATATTTTTAATTTTTAGTTTTTTTTGTGTTCACGCATTTGAAGTCGGTTTTATTTTTTTTAAAAGTTAATTATTTTTATTTTCATTCATATTAGTATGGATGGGTCTAGGTAATTGATAAAACAAAGTGTTAAGTAACATTGCATTTATTCTTCGATGTATCACAGCCGTAATATTCGATAGTACTAAATTAAACACAAAATATTATAATAATAAAAATGGAATTGACAACTTCATACTTATGTAGGTACTAGGTATACCTACAATATCAAATATAATAAGTTCATTCTTACATTTACATTACATTTATGTAATGAACCAATAAAACTTTTTCATTTATCCTTATGTTTAAATACTCAATTGCCATGCAACCGGCATGGCAGTTAAATGTTGCGTTTTTCTTTGCATAAAACAGATAATGTTACGATTCGTCAGTAATTTGTCTCTCTTCAGGCATGATTGCTTCCAGCCTCTTCCCTTTGAGTAGAATATCCATAGTGCTGAAACAGAATTAGTAAAAATTTTAAAGGGCTTAATTTTTTTGTTACAAGTTGTTAAACCACAGCGCGAAGGCCGCTTGCGTTAGCTCATCATAGGTAAGGCCGATTTTATTTCTGGCTTGACTAACCTGATTGGTATTAAAAGCTGATTATATAGCTTAAGAACTATCAAACTTTAAAAATAACATTTGGGGATTATTATAAGATACGATTAGTGTCCCAGTATTCAGTCAATAAATATGGAGAAATCGGCGGTCTTTTTATAAAATGCATAGAAACTTAATTCGTCCAAGATAGAAACGTATGTAAGAGGCCGAGATGTAATCCATTGTTTATGGCTCAACAGCTAGAAACTGAAATAATAAGATTCGATGGATTCCATTTAGTCGATAAACTTTAATAATTATATTTTCGCAGGAAACCAAAATAAATGGTTAATTTAATGGCCTGCAGAATTGTCCAACTTAAGTGGGCGGGGCACTTAGCTCGTAGGACTGACTATTAGACAGAAAAGTTCTCGAGTGTCGACAACGGGACCAAAGTCGTAGTGTGGTTCCTATTAAGTGGACCGACGATCTTGTGAAGATCGCGCGAAGCAGCTGGATGCGCAGAACTGGTCGTCGTGGAGGCTTTTGTCCAGCAGTGGAAATCATTTAGCTAAAACTAAGTGTATTTTAAAGTAAAATAAACTTACAAAGACAAAACGAACACGATGACTTGCGTGGTCATGGTTAGGTAGAATATGGAGTTGATGTAGTCGGTCTGCAGCGTGGCCTTGTACAGTTGCGAGTACACGATGGAGGCAAACATGGCCACTGCGTTCTCCATCACGGAGAGGAAGGCGTAGGCTACACCTGGAAACGGAATACTGAATTAACACACACCTTTTTTTCGCGTTACGACGGATTAGCATTAGGCTAGATTTGCTTTAAGACCGCTGCTTTAAAACTACACTTGCAGGCTAGACGAACGATTGAAAATGAATATAGTAGCAGGCTTTAATGAAATCATTATGACCCTCTCACTGGGAATGTTCGATATCTTTGTTTTCCAATGCTCAGTGTTTCTTTATGAGATTAAACGAATTAAAGTTGCTGGATAGCCCGATGGATTAGCAAAGTGAACTGGCAACGGGCAGGACACATAGCACACAGAACCGTAACCGATGAGGCAGCAAGGTTCCGGAATACGTATCGACAAGCGAAGAGTGACTTCCATCCACAAGCTGGATAGATAAACTCACAAAAGTTTCAGGAAGGCGCTGGATGCAGGTTGCTGCCAAGCGGCCAATCTGGAAGTCATTAGGGTAGGAAGCTCAGCAGTAGAAGTCCTATGGCTGAGCGGATGAGATAATGGACTAAAGTCGCTGGCATAGCTCTACGGATTAACACGCTGAAGTGGCGTTGAGCAGGGCGCAGCATGCAGAACTGATGGCTGATGGGGCAGCAATGGGGCTTTTGAAATGGAGGCCACGTATCAGCAAGCACAGCGTGGTACGTCCACCCACAAGGTGGACAAATGATCTCATAAAGGTAGCAGGAAGGCGCTGGAACTAGCTTATCTGGAAATTATTGGGGGAGTCTATGTTCAGCAGTGGCTGAAATGATGAATTCACTTCTCTCCGAAGCCGGCAGCACTTTAAACGTCATGGAGCGAATAAGCAGTGCCACGCTTGAGCTCAGCGCCGCAGCTTATTTTTTCTGCGCTTGCGTCGTTTCGCAATGGGTAGGGCACATAGCACGCAGAAGTGACGGCCGACGGGGCAGCAAGGTTTAGGAATGGAGGCCACGTGCCGCATCAAGATGGGCAGATGACATCATAAAGGTCCTCAAAGCTACAAGACAGGCTGAAAAGATGCTTATGATGATGGATTAGCTGCGTTGCGTTTGCGTTGTTTCTCACCTCTTTCTGAAGCCAGCAGCACCTTGTACTTCATAGAACAGATGGGTTGATGAACTTTAGTCGCTGGCATAGCTCGACGGATTAGCAAGCTGAAGTGGCAATGGGCAGGGCACAGCCGAACTGACGACCAATGGCACAGCAAAGTTCTGGATTATGTTTCGGCAAGTGCAGCGTGGGATGTCCTCATTAAGGTTGCAAGAAGGCGCTGGATGCAGGCTGCTTATTGGCCATTTTGAAAATCTTTGGGGGAGATCTACGTTCAGCAGTGGACATCCTGAGGGTGAAGTAATGATGATGATGAATTCACCTCTCTCCGAAGCTGGCAGCACCTTAGACGTCATTGAGCGGATGAGCGGCGCCACGCACGGGCCAGGCCTTTTTGTTCGATGATAGTTTATTTATGCGCTTGCGTCGTTTTAGCCGCATAGAGCCGATGAGTTAATGAACTGGTCACTGACATAGCCCGAAGAACTGACGGTCGATGGAAAGATATGGCACAAGATGATGACATCATAAAGGTGATGATGGATCAGCTGCGTTCACGTTGGTTCTCACCTCTCTCCGAGGCCGGTAGCACTTTGGACGTCATGGAGCGGATGAGCGGCGCCACGCACGGGCCCAGCGCCGCCGCCGTCGCGCCCAGGTACATCAGCTTCTCGTCCCACGCGTGGGCGTAGATGAAGTGCCCGGTGATGTGCGCGGACGCACCGATCATCACGATCACCTGTTTGTTGAAACACAAAACTTAATAGTTTTTAAAACGTACAAACTGCAGTTAAGTCAAACATTGTGGCCTTATTACGTAGTTAGTTTTTACGTAGAACAGGGACTCCCCAGTTTACCAGAGGCAAATGAACGGTCTGGGCTACACTCCCCACGTTGGCCAGACGGGTTAGGAAGCCCGATTTTCGCATATTTTACTCACTTAGTCTGCTGTCTGTTGGGGTTGGTCCTATTATATTCTGCCGGTGGCAGGGACGAGGTATCAAGATGTCAGGGGGTAGAAAAGTCAATGCAGGGAACTGCTACGTGTTACCTCGTTCCCGCCACCGCAGTACGGTCGCGAACAAAGTTGTCGAACTATACAGGGTGGAAACGTTAAGTGATCTCACTCGATTATTTCTAAACTATACAAGATATTGAAAAACTGGTAACTGATCCTGAAAGTGCTTCATGAGCTCTTTCAAACGGTATCAATATTAGGGTACAGAATAAACTGGATCTATCTGAAAATTCAATGTTTCCAGCTTCCATAGTAAATGTATGCCAGCCACACAATATTAGAAGTGTAATTTTTTTTATTTAATAATAAACTCTTAAAATAAACTCGTAAATTGTATTCTTATTTTAAATTATTCATGCAAAACATTGGTTTTAGGCTTTACTTGCTATAATATTGTCAAGAGATGAGTGTCATGACTGTGGTAGTACTAAATGTATGGAAGAAAGAAACATTGAATTTTTGGATAGATCCAGTTTATTCTGTAACCTATTATTGATACCATTGGATAGAGCTTGTGAAGCACTTTTAGAATCAGTAATCAGTTTTACGATATCATGTGTAGTTTTTAAAATAATGTGACTTTACCAAATGTATGGAAGCTGGAAACATTGAGTTTTCGGTTAGATCCAGTTTATTATGTAACCTATTATTAATACCGTTTGATAGAGCTCATGAAGCACTTTCAGGATCAGTAACTAGTTTATTGATATCTTGTATAGTTTAGAAATAATCGAGTGAGATCACTTATCGTTTCCACCCTGTATAAGAAAAAAGCTGACCTATCAAAACGGTGTCTATCGCTTAACTCAGACAGTGCCTGAGGTATGGGAGCGGGAGGGGTGATTTTGACATATTATTATTATGACGCGAGATATAGATGACCCAAGCTGAACTGTCCCACCAAACTCAATGACAGGGGGGCGCTACCATCGTTCAACTATATGGTTTCCAACATGGCAAAAATCGGAATCAGCGATCCGGTATTGACGGTGGCGCCCCACTGTCAATGTCATGGATAGGACAGTTCAGTATTTTGGAACTATAACATACAAATCTGAAGTCTCACTGCCATTATTTTGACGTAACAAAACACCCTCCCGTGCCGCTCTCATACCTCAGGCACTGAGTTAAGCTATACAGGGTGGAAACGTTAAGTGATCTCACTCGATTATTTCTAAACTATACAAGATATCGAAAAACTGATTACTGATTCTGAAAGTGCTTCACAAGCTCTATTAAACGGTACCAATAATAAGTTACAGAATAAACTGGATCTATCCGAAAATTCAATGTTTCTAGCTTCCATACATTTAGCAAAACCATATAATATTAAAAACTATACAAGATATTAAAAAACTGGTTACTGATCCTGATCCTTCACGAGCTCTATCCAACGGTACCAATAAATAGGTTACAAAATAAACTGGATCCATTCGATAATTCAATGTTTCCAGCTTCCATACATTTAGTACAGCCACAGTCATGGCACTCATGTCTTGTTAATATTATAGCAAGTAAAGCCTGAAACCAATGTTTTCCAATAATAATTTTAAATGAGAATGCAATTTACGAGTTCATTTTAAGTGTTTATTATTGAATAAAAAAAAATTAATACTTCTAATATTGTTTGGCTGGCATACATTTAGTATGGAGACTGAAAACATGAAGTTTTCGGATAGATCCAGTTAATTCTGTAACCTAATATTGGTACCGTTGGATAGAGCTTGTGAAGCACTTTCAAGATTAGTGACCAGTTTTTCGATATATTGTATAGTTTAGAAATAATCGAATGAGATCACTTATCGTTTCCACCCTGTAGATCGTGCCATCCACAACGCGCGCCACCAATTTTTGGTCTCGGTCGCGCGGGGTGCGGGGAGATTGATCCGAGCAATCCGAGCGTCATTATTGTAGTGTGCGTGTGCACTCATGGATGATTTAGCGTGTACCGATAACACTCAAACATTAGCGGAAGAATAGTGATTAGTGGTGCGTCTTCGTGGATGAAACGATCTGTATTAGAGATGGGTTATACTAGGTAAATTTGATACTAGGTGCACCTATTCCTAGTATTTATTAATACTCGATCCAAATACCTATTCCACCTAGTACGTAGTAATTTAGCATACTTGACGCGACTAGTGCGGACTAATCCACGTAATATGACTTTAAAATACATTTTTTTTTAAAAGATACAACCGTAGTATGAATAATGCAATTTGAAATTGAATAATAATTCCTCCCTTCATACTTCAACAGGTTTTGGACTGTCAACTTAAAAGTTGGCGTATTTAAAAGATATCAATTTCATAAAAATATTTACATATTTTTTCTTATTTACATGAATATGGTTTGACTACGTTTGTGTGCGTTTGCTTCGTCGCGCTCAAATTTGTTTGGTCAGACAGAGACGGAGTGAATCTCTACGTTCGCACATAAGCTTAGCGAGAAATACTAGGTGCGCGTAATACACGACTACGGATTACGCAATAAAATAACCTCTATTACTTTGATGGTAGGGTCGGAAATCGTGTAATTTATAAAATACTAGGTGGATCAAGTATTTAAAAATTGGAATAGGTGCCGCCTAGTACTGTAAAATACCTAGTGTGTGGATCTGTTCTAGTAAATACGTCTCATTTCTAATCTGTATAGTACACGCACCGTATCTCTCCAGTTGAGGAGCCTGGTCATCAGCGGAATGCCGCACAGCATCACGACCACGTACGCCGTGCTGAGATACGTGCGGAAGTAGCTGAAGTCCGTCGCGTCCCATTCGAACACTATCGTCGTGTATAAGTACATCACGGGCCGTTCATCTGGAAATATCGAATACATTTATAAAATATTTAATAATGTATAGAACATTGAGAAATATTTATAGGTCGCGCAACGAAAGTTGAGACGAACTCACACTGTTGTAATATTTGAATACACAACACACACCTTACTTTATTGTCGTTCCGACAACGCAATACGTCAGAGCAGATAGCGTAATACATACACAAATCTTTGCTTGTGTTGATGGCCTCAACTCTCGTTGCGTGACCTATAAATTAGCAGTGGGCGGGGCGTACCTCTTTGGAATGTATAAAATGCCATAGATATAAGCAAGAACCAGAGGAAAAGGCGTCTGTTGTTACATCTAGGTTTCGTTAACGTCACTAGTGTCCTTTTAATGTTGTTAACGTCGAAGAAATCCGTGATTGGGTTCTTGACTCCTGCCTCCCTCAGAGTTTTTTGAGCGGGACTGGTCTGCCATTTGAGAAAAAGTATGCAGTGCAGTGTTGCCAGTACCATGAGACACGTGTTTATTGCAAACATAACGGTGAAGGATCTGTTGACCACTTTGTTGAATAACACATTCCCTGAAACAGAAAGTAATGGGGATGTTGCCTGGGTCAAAAAGCAAGAGTTTTAATTAGTCCGTCAGTTAACTTATCAAAAAATACTCTACACGTATTTTTCACTTTTTCAAACTAATGAAAATTTAAAGAGATAAAGCGCCCCAAAGTTCATAAGAAGAGGCCCGTGACGTCAACGCTTGCTTAAAAATGCCGCACGTTGTGACGTCGTGCGCAACTTCAACGCACCATAACTATGTAATTATTTGTTAGATTGACAAATAAAAATATATGTGTCCAATATTTTTTGATATTAAACATTACGGACTAAAAAAATTTTTTTAGGCAACTAGCCTAGGGGATGTTGCCTGGGTCAAAAAGCAAGAGTTTTAATTAGTCCGTCAGTTAACTTATCAAAAAATACTCTACACGTATTTTTCACTTTTTCAAACTAATGAAAATTTAAAGAGATAAAGCGCCCCAAAGTTCATAAGAAGAGGCCCGTGACGTCAACGCTTGCTTAAAAATGCCGCACGTTGTGACGTCGTGCGCAACTTCAACGCACCATAACTATGTAATTATTTGTTAGATTGACAAATAAAAATATATGTGTCCAATATTTTTTGATATTAAACATTACGGACTAAAAAAATTTTTTTAGGCAACTAGCCTAATAGGCTAGTTGTTGCAACGTTACAATACAAGTACATGGAACGCTACGGCTTTGGGCATTGTTCCTCCAAATGTTATTACAATGAGACTCGTAACATTTGTGCAGGTGGTGAAATGAGTTCTCGTCGAAAATTATTTACGAGTAAAACCCAATAGCAGTGTTTCTTACTTTTGTATGTAGTATTTACTAGAACTGTAGTTCACTACATAATTAAACAAAATATTGCATTATTTTTAAAACTGCGTTACGTATAGTTATTTTATTAGTAATGCCACAGATTAATAATAAGTACTACGTACAGAAAGTTTTCTTGGCGAAGGTATTTAAAAAAAATGAATGCTCAATGCTGTCAACAGTATGGTGTGATTTAGCTTAGCTCTAGAGTCAAGCACCGCATCGTTGACATAATGTCAGTGATCGGTATTGTGACGGCGCCATAGGGCTGACTTCGGTAAACTAATGTGTGACGTGAAGTGCCAAACTTCGGAAAATGGCGGTGGAAATACATGATTAATTATTTTATTATTCAGGCAGTTAAATATTGCACAATATTTAATACAACACCGTTTTTTTTCTACTTTCCATCATACATAGTTTATGTAGAATACGCGTGCGTGCGTCAATGGTCGCTCGTGATTGTCCTGTCGACTAGATATCCTAGGAGGTGTCGTCGCGCGTATTTTGTTTTCCACGCAAACTCAGTAATGCTGAGTGGCACCATCTTACTTTAACTATAACAATCGTCAACTTCATGCAAAAACACCGGTAAAATTTATAGTTCCGGTTAAAGTTAAGACGATGCAACTTTTCTTTAGATAAAAAATAAATAAAAAAAAGACTAATGCGTTGTTTAACGGATTAAGTAGGCGGAAAAACGAAAGAAGGTATTTGACGTACGAGAGCAGTCTATTTGGCACTCGATATTCAGATAGTTCTTACCAATAGCGACTCCAGTGGGCATAGTGCTCAAATAGACGACGTCCAAGATCCCCACTCTCAAGGTCCGATTCTTGAGCGAAGACACGTCAGCGATGTAGGCGAAACACGCGGCGAAGATCGATAGGTCCGCGCCCGTGAGTGCGCTCGGGAACGTCGCCACGTAGATCACGTACTCCAGAGGCCATGCTGGAATCAGTGGAATCAGGATTTTGAAGAAGTATCAGTAATTTGCGAGAACGAATCACAAATGAGGAGATCCGTAAACGAACTATAGTCGCTGACATAGCCCGACGGATTAGCAAGCTGAAGTGGCAATGGGCAGGGCACATAGTACGCAGAACTGACGGCCGATGGGGCAGCAAGGTTCTGGAATGGAGGCCGCGTACCGGAAAACGCAGTGTGGGACGTCCACCTACAAGGTGGACCGACGACATCGTAAAGGTAGCAGGGAAGCGCTGGACGCAGGCCGCTACCAATCGATCAACATGGAAAGCATTGGGGGAGGCCTATGTTCAGCAGTGGACGTCATTTGACTGAAAACAACGAACGAACGAAGCTCTATAGAACAATTTAACAATACAACTTTATCTTGTCGTTNAGTACATATTACAAATAATAATTGATATTGTGTATTGTTTTATTAGGGAAAATAATAAAAATATGATTATTTTTAACTCATTAGTTTTTTTTTTGTTCACTAAAAGTTTATTTTAGACGACTATTCGCCGAATGCCGAATAATACTAGCTATTATTCGGTATTCGACGAATATCAAAAAAATGTCGAGTAATGCCGAATACCGAATAATAGCGAGTATTCGCGGCAACTGTAATTTGTACTAATTGACCTAGGTCTGAGAAAGTTAGGCCATGTGAAACATAAATAATCAAATATCCAATAAAAGAAACATAAAATGAGAAGATTGAATAGTAAATCTAATACATAAAACATTCAAAGTGATGCTCTACCCAAAATTTCTTTAATAAGTTTCTAGGAAACTTCGCCCTACTTATTTGAAAATTATTGTAAGTAGGTAATGGTATCTTCTTTTGCTTTGTTATTTCTTGATATTTCGGAATAATTTCGACTATTTGTAGGGATTTATTTAGTAAGTAATTCGTAATTGCAAAAACTCCGTTATTTCTTGATATTTCAGAATAATTTCGACTATTGTAGGGATTGATTTAGTAGGTAAGTAATTCGTAATTATAAAAAGTCTCGTAAGAACTTTGCGTAAGTTATGTTATGGTAATGTGGGAAGAAATGAAGAAGTCTACAGCGAACCTTAATCAAAATAAACAGAAGGTCGGGTTATTCCTTTCAGGCTCAGGTACCGAGTCAGCAAAGGTTAAAGTACCTTAAGGAACTTCTAGTCCTACAACCCAGATTGAAGTCTTAACTAGTTTTAGTTAAGACCTAAAAGCCGGTGATGACTACGTATGTTTAAACTAAATTAGGTTTTTTATGTAACTAACAACTTAGGCTATAACTAGTTAGTTGAAAACTTATAAAACTTGTTGAAGTAGGTATCATCAAAGGACCCGATAATTACGTAAAAATATAATATTATCATCGATAATAATTAAGTTCCCATTATGAAAATATCTAATTTTTAATATAGGTACTTACCCACCCCTCATCCAACGGCTACGAGTGTGTATACTTAATTGAAAGGAGAAATATTGAATGGGCCAATATTTACAGGTAATTAGAAACTCTCCCTTTTTGTATGCTACAGGCACGCTGCATTGTGTAGGTAAATTCCTCAGTAAATTCATAATGAACAGAAAAGCCACGCGGGTAATTACACCTCCATTGATTCATTAATCAGGCTATTGTGTGGCTCTATGGCGGTAATTAAAACACTCGTGCCCCACACATTATGCCAAATATTTGCTTTAGATATACTTTACTCGTAGCTTTTGAGCGATTGTAAAATTGATTTGTTAGAACAGATAATCGACTTACAAAATAAAGTTAAGTCGATATACCTAGTTTTTTTTTCATTTGTTCCCATAACAATCTATAGTTCATACCTGCACTATCTCATACCAAAGTACATTATTATTCTGTGCTCATAAATAGAAGAAGCCAAAAGATAAACAGAGTACCTAATAGGAAAAAAGGCCTTTCAAACTTTCATTGGGATATTTCTTAGTTCCACCTTTTTAATAAAGATTAAAACTTGAAACTAAAATTCGATGTTAAGAACACAACTTTTCATAATTTCTCACCTTTTTCGCGCAGAGAGTAGATCGTCTTATCTGTGCCTTGATGTATTGCAAGCACAACGCGCGCCCTTGCCTAACCAGTTGTGGCTTGACTTGCGTAGGAGTCGCCAGGCACCAACCTAAGGTAGCCGACAGTCTCCGCGACACCGCAGCCGCTGCAGCGCTGGACACCATCGTGCTGAAGCGACGCTTTGTCCGGTCCAGTGGCGAAAGCGAACGGCTAGGTGTTGTGCGGGTTATATCTAAAATAAGAAAATGAAGAAGTTAGCAGCAGTTTTAATTTTTCGTACCGACTTCAAAAAAGAAATCTAAGAGGTAATTTATGATCCCCGATTGTTCGGAGACGGCTGAACCGATTTGAAAAATTATTTTTACAGACCTAGTTAATTAAGTATGGGATGTAGTACTAGGTATTTATGGATATAAATGTTACGGTCAAAGTGATAAATGTGAAAATTATGAATAATCGCCGGTTATTATGAATAATTACCGCATGATTTGGTTAATGTGATTAATATGAGGTCATTTATGTGTGTATAAAACTAAATAGGAGGCTTAGGGGTGGCCCAAGGGCCCCCCCCGCCGCACCTTAACCTATTTTTCAGTTTAAATCAAAACATTATGTTATAGGCATCATGGAAAAGTAATATTATGCAAGAAACATTCCAAACTCATTATGCCAAATTATATTAATATATGATATCAAAACGTTCAAAAGTTTGGCTGTACACGAGCACGTACACAAGATGTTGTTCTCTTTTAAGAAATTTGTTAGTACTAAGATTGAATTAATAAATAATCACTGTTAAATGTGATTAATTTATAACTTTTACAATAACCGGTTATTATCAATAATTTTCAATTTATCACATTAACCGTAACATAAATAAATAGGAGCAATAACAAACTAATTATAAAACTGTAGTTTATTTATCCAAGCTTTAGACACAAGTTATAATAGAACCTTTGACGCGCGTCGTATTAAAAGCTCAACAAAATATAAAAAATATACACAATTAAACATCCCACGCAAGTCAAACTTTCTTTGAGATGGTCAGGGAATAATAAACTCCTACACATCCACGTAAAATAAAGAAGTTAATTTTAGTTTCCCTGAAAACAGACACTTTCAGGTGCTTTCAGCCGTAATTTTATGATGGGTTTCCTTTGTGTTGTTATAGTCGTTGTCATATTTTTAGAATAAATACACGGGTAAGTGCTAAGTATGACCTAACCTTACTTTATTTCCTAGTACTTATTATTTTACGGTGAAAATTTCGGGCTGGCCGACTCGTGATCCGAGATTCGAGGGTTCGAACTTCGAACCCGCCGCTGCACGCTGGCCGTTTTGCGTTGCTGCGACACACATTACGGTATAAAGTGTGTCTGTCTGTGTACCTAGTATTAAGTATATTGTGTCACAATGTTTTTTTTCTGCTGCTATACTCAAAGTTGTGGGTACTAATTTTAAGCCTACTTTTGGTACTTTCTATTTACGTTTTATCTATCTATCTAAAAATACTTACGTGGCATACCCAGCAGCCCTTCAGCGCCCGGCAGCGCAACGAGAGGCGTGCTCAGCTTTCTACGCAGCGGCGGCACGTACTCGTCGTAGTCGGTGTCGTCGTCGTCGTCGGCGTCGGGCGCCGTCACGTGGATGGCGATGTTTTGTGGCGGCCGGTACGGAATTCTCCATCGTAGGTCGTTTAAAAGCCCTATCTGGAAAAAAAAGTCACATTAATACTCTTTTTCTTCTTATCTTGATTAAAGGTCGTGACATTGTATTGTAAGTTACAGGTATGCGTTAACGCTGAGGTTTCGCTGTCATAGTTTCTCAGTAGCGGTGCACGGTACGGGCGGGACTAACGCCTGTATTCACAAACATTACTTTGAGGTCACAGTGTGCGTGGACGCACAGGGTGACACATGAACTAATCACAGAGCTCTATTCAACGCTGTGCGTTTGATTTGCTGCTTCACTTAAGCAATCATCGTTTGTGAATAGGTACGGGCGTAGGTAAATCACCTCTCTTTCTCTACTTATACTTCAGGATCTAAATTTGGCCTCCTATGAAACTTGACCAGTAAAAGTTGAATACTTAGTTCTGAGAGATGGCTTCTGTTTTGGAATTCGCAAAATAGTAGGTACCTTTTTTTTTTTTTTTTTTTTTTTAAAAGGATTATTAGTAATTTGTTATTTCACAAATTACTAATACTCCCGTTAGCCCCTCGTACTAAGCTAAATATGCTTGTGTCACGAGTGAGCTCACCACAATAGTCGAGCGGCGGCGGGGACCGAACCCGCGTTCCCCGGATCACGAGTCGGCCAGTCCGACCCCTTCACCGTTCGGCTATCGTGGCTATTAAAACCTACCTACCTAAACCTACCTACTTTAAAGGACCGGACTACCCTAATAAACCTCCGCACCGCTGCGAAACTACGACAGCAAACAAATGGGCACACACCATTGCGTTCGCTTTCTCATACTCGTATGAGAAACATGTCGAAGTGAACGCAGAGATTATTAAAAGTATATTAATTATAGCGCCCAAATATTTCGTGAATGAGAGCTTTTACGTTTGAGTAGTAAAATCCCAAAGTCTTAAAAGTTTATTCTAGCGAAACCAGGATTTTATTCGTTACGTAATAAATGGGAAAAACATTACTATTCCAGACAGACTTCTAGAAATGACTGAACAGTTGGCCTGGAAGCATCAAATCGCGAGTAGCAATCAATACTTGATTACCAGAACAGCTGCTGGCCCATTTTCAGAACTATGTTCATAATTTTGTTTTATTGAGCAGTTTTTGCTTGACTATTGAATTAACGATTATGATAGGAATAAATAAGTCTGTGAAAGTACATTATTTTATGAATATTCACTGGTTTTGGATGGATTTCATGCAGTTACGACCTCTATTAACATTTTGTGCTAGTGCTCAAATAAAATGTATGCTTGCCATCTGTCTCATTCGGTCGACAATGAAGTAGGAATAAAGGAAAATGAATGACAAAGGAATTTCGGAGAGATTATGAATGGCTCCATTATTTAATAGAGTAATTTAAAAATGACGCAGAAGATTAAGCATTTTAAGAAGATTTATCTTAAAGTTCACATATAGTTTTCAATATACCTATCATGTGTAGCAACAATAAACTACCTAGTCCTTCGTATCGTCTCGAAAAAGCTCTAAAGTTAACAAAAAGCTTTTCGGAAGCATCTAATAATGTCTGGAACTCTGTCACTTCGTAATAAGTAGCATAATATCCAAGTTATATGATTGCCTGTCAGGGTTTCGGAGTCTTCAAAGACGTCTAGTCATCTAAGGGCTCAGTGTCAGTTTTCATCAAACATCGTCACTAATAGTGAGCACGTAAAAAATGTATAACGGATTGTACAGCACCTCTAGCGGAAACTTTCAAGAACTAAAATTTTCATATTTATTTTTTTAACGCGCTCACTAGTGAGGACGTTTGATGTAAACTCACATGAAGCCCTCAGATTCAAACGTTGTTCATTAGATACTTTTTGTGCCAAATGGATTCCGAAGCAATCTAATTAATACGTTTATAATTGTCTTTTTGTAAAAGAAAATTGTTATGTCGACAAAACCATTTAACAAATAACAATACCTACTAAATATTTATGTAATTAGGATGAAATAGGTCTTCTCTCGTTTTAAAGTGAACCATTAGCGAGGCCGAGAAATCTACCTGAGACTTGAATATTAAATAACTTGAAAAGGCAATACTGTTGCGAGGCCTAATATTTTCAAATGTAGATTTTATATGATAAGAGTTTTTCTGTAAGTACTTATCAAAAGAATGTTTAATTTTCACTTAACTCTGTATTAAAAAATACAAATAAAAAAGTAATATTTATTATCCTTGAGTTTCTTTTGGGGCACTGGCATCTTAAGATTGATTACTGCCCATTTTTCTCAAAGGGAAGAACACTCAAGCTTCGACTTTCATCCCCGTTTAGGCTGCCCCATTTCAATTGAACGCTGGTGGAAGAATTAGCAAAAGTATGAATACTCGTAGAGACGAATGCAGACTACATTTTTGTTGCAAAGTCGACCCTATTAAAACTGCATAAGATACCATAGTGTTAAGCTTGATATGCCGTTTGTACATTTAACTTATTAAAAAACATTTACGTTACGAATGTCTTCTTTTACTTTAAAACAGGGTATACAGGGTGGAAACGATAAGTGATCTCACTCGATTATTTCTAAACTATACAAGATATCGAAAAACTGGTTACTGATCCTGAAAGTGCTTCACGAGCTCTTTCAAACGGTACCAACAACAGGTTACAGAATAATCGGGATCTATCCGAAAATTCAATGTTTCCAGCTTCCACCTAAATGTATGCCAACCACTCAATATTAGAAGTGTAATTTTTTAAAAACTTTAAATAAACTCGCAAATTGCATTCTTATTTAAAATTATTTATGGAAAACATTAGTTTTAGGCTTTACTTGCTATAAAATTTGCTGTAATATTATCAAGAGATGAGTACCATTATCTGTGATAGTACTAAATGTATGAAAGATGGAAACATTGAATTTTTAGATACATAGATCCAGTTTATTCTGTAACTTAATATTGATACCATGGATAGAGCTCGTGAAGCACTTTTAGGATCAGTAACCAGTTTTACGATATCTTTTGTAGTTTTTAATATTATGAGGCTGTACCAAATGTTCCATACATTGAATTTTCGGATAGATCCAGTTTATTCTTTAACCTATTATTGGTACCGTTTGATAGAGCTCATAAAGCACTTTCAGGATCAGTAACTAGTTTTTTGATATCTTGTATAGTTTAGAAATAATCCAGTGAGATCACTTATCGTTTCCACCCTGTAGATAGAAGTTAAAATTAGGAATTAATTGTAAAGTTCCTTTAAGTAGTATTCGTAGGTAGATCGTTAAATTTATTCAATATCTACATGGTGATAAAATACCTAAGTACTTAGAATTCTCGAAAGTAATTAACGTCTAAACTTTCTCAAGGCAGGTAATTCTAGTCATTAGTTTTCACCGCTGTATTTCCTATATCGAAAGTAAAACGATCTACAGCTTGACCGCCAAGAAATTCAACTAAGTAGATACTTAGTGTTAATTAGTCCAGTGAGAGGGTGAAACTGTCCTTGAACCTGTAAATTAGTCCGAAGAGAATAAGAGGGGTCCGAAATTTAGGACCGATTTCCCTCAGGTGCCAAGTGGAAGGCCAAAATATGAGCGAAAAATAAAGGTAAGTGACATACTCTGGTTATGAACGATCTATGTATAGACAGGGGCTGTGGAGACCCACTTATTGCGAAAAACTTTTGTCGAAAACTATGTTGAGTGCCAGTGGATTAATGGATACTTGAGAGTTGGATATACCTAGAGATGTACCAACAACGTGTAACTGTCACTTTTTATAGAGTCTGTCATCTCGCACTTACTTTAGTGTTGCTATAAATTAAAAGGCTATCTTATAAGTACACTGGCAACAACTTAACAACTGGTAGGGGCCAGTAATATTTTTCATGGAGATTATCTGATTGGCAAAATCGCCGGAAAGCACGCCAGTCTTTATTTGGCCCGACAAGATCGGTAAAATAAAATGCGAGATATTCGATGGATTCAATAATGAATCCTGCCTATTTGTATAGCACACACCCTTACGCCTACCCTTGACGCTAGATTTTTATGATCCAGTACGCTAGTTATTTTACAAACAAGTGCTTAAATAGACAGGTATTATTTTAAATTGCTAATAAATCTAACTTTATAGATTCTCTATCTGCTAATTAGGTATTACCATTTGTATCTCCCTTTATCACTGTTTAATACGATTTACCCGACTGCGGTCATTATTCCAATCACTTGAGTACACATGACACATCATAAATGTAAGAATCCTTTCCCTTTTATGCAAATTCTTTAAGAGCATTTCATTTGCGAAGTAGGTAAGATAAGACAGCGAGTGGAATTTAAATAAAAATTGACGTTGACGTTGAGTGGAAGCGGGCTAGGGGAAAGCTTTAGAGCTTACAAATATGCTGTTAAAAGTTGCAGCGGCTTGGAGCGAAACTATTAGTTTTAAAGTAGATCCCAATCCCATCCATACTGACAAAGGGCCATATTGAAATCCAGACTCTACCTAGAGATTTCTGTCCGGTTCTATTACTAACTATTCACGTATTTTCAGTCAGCATTTGTTTGAAGTTGTAAGAGGTTTAGATAGCGAAAGCTACATTTACGTGAAAGTATACATTAAGAAATGTATATTTATTTTCCTTAGTGCACTACTTTATACAAGTAAACGACTAGTTTGTTTGCGTGGTCGAAATAAAACCGCTCGTGTATGTATCATAAAGTTTCAAAAGGGAAGAGAAATAAAAGAGGATTTACCTACATTAACTATCAAAATAATATCACACACAATAATACAATGCAGCCAAACATGTAATGCAATGTTTGGCTGAAAATTGTGTAAGTAACAAATATGTTTTTTAATTAAACATGTGAGGTTCAATCTTATTTATTATAAAGTATAGTAATAAGTAGGTACTTCCTACAATGAGGTTATTCGTTAAAATAATTCCATTGTTTCATTGAGTTGTGAAACTTAATAAATTAAAAATAACATAATGCCTCAAGCGGATATTTTAAACTCGAAACAAATCTTACAAAATTGAGTGTTGAAATGGAAGTGTTCAGAGTTTGATAAGATTTTAATCCTTAAAAAGTAGTTAATTTGTAAACAAAAGTTCATGAGTTCGTAAGGTAGGTATAGAAACTTGGAAATTGGGCTTAGTTGTTTCATTAAAAGTAAAGTTTCATAATGGTATACCGAAATTACTTAGGCTGAGTTGCACCATCTAATTTAAACCGTAACTATAACGATAACCGGTGCTTTTTATATGGAGTTTGACAGATTCTTAACGTTTGTTAAAGTTAAAGTAAGATGGTGCAACCCAGCCTAAATTTCTTGACAGACAACAAAATACCAGACAAAGGCTCTACTATACACGAAGAAGATAAAGCGAAGTGCCATAAATTAGCTTTACTAAGTAATAAATAATGTTTTTTTAAGTAGGCAATTAACTTTTTTGGTCAGAAAATTGCTCTTTACGTGCGACATTTCCATAAATTTCGTCAAGCGATCCGAATACATTAGAACCATTTTAATATTTTAATGGTACGAGATCATTACCGTGTCTCGCACTAACTAAATTATAATTTGTTTCTAAATGTTTCGTATTAAGTATTAATTTACCTAAATCGTTAATTGCGCCCACGATCCACGTTAAAACTTAGATCAATTTCATGCTTGGGGCCCTAAATTAAGTACACCTACGGTAAACCTACGTTATGGCCGATGGCAATGCCAAGATTATGGTTTTAAGTAAGTAATATGTACTCTACTATCCAATAATCAACTGACCTAATGGTTAGAGTCTTGCAAAGGGCAAATTGTAGTGTACTTAATGAGCACTTTGATCATTTATATGAAATATCAATGTGCTCGAGCACTTCGGGTAATCAAGCATTTCATTCGGATCCTAGAAATATTAGTCCGAAGTAGCAATACCCAGTATCATTACTAAGGGTATTGGTCCATAATATGCCTGAATTCATGAACGCTTATAAATTTTACTAGTAATTGCCATAGTAAAAGATCTACTTTGATTTTTTTGTAAATCGGAGAAAAATTATTGCTTACGAGAAAAGGTATTACTAAATTAAAGTTCTTAACTTAGCCATCAAATAAATTGATACTGAAAAATATCAAAGCCTTATTTCAGTCCTTTTCTGAAATCAGTTTTTATTGGCTTTTAACGAAGCTTTCAAAGTAGGTATAATCTAGCTTTTTGAAATACTTCAAGTTTATTTGTTTTTAAATTCATCATAAAGCACTTATTTTTTATAGACCCCGCTGAATTGTAAATATAATACAGTCCAAATCATGTTGATGATAACCGTAACGATTTCACGATCAATATGTGAAGCCCACTCGTTCCACGGGCTATTAGCTTTTACATGATTATTTCGCTATCGAAGGCCGCCACCGATAGCAGAACAACGGGCTTGATAAGTGTCTATTAGCTGTTATCCCTGTGTCCCAGGTGAGCGAAGAATACTAAGCGATCAATGCTATGCGGAGCGATAAACATTACATAGCGAAGGTATAGCCACTGAGAGGTATGCCCAGGTAAGAAAATTAATGACTATAAAATGGCTCCTGATTGTACTTCAACTTCATTTGAACGTAGATTTCCTACTTAGTCTCTTTCTCAAACACAAAGCGTTTACGTAAAAATAATGGTGAAAATTAGGTAGACAATTACTAATTATACCCCTGTCCTAAATTGTTTACTAACTTTTGTTTGTTTTTGTTTTGGTGACAGAATTTTGTGCTTTGTTCAATTGTATTATAATCTAAGTTTGTTAAGTCAAAATATCAGAGTCGAATTTAGTTATTGGCATTAGATATTTAAATTTGAGTATCAGTGATACGAGGGATGCTGATAAATGTGAGGCACTTTAGACCGACAATTAGGTAGTACGTTCCGAGAAACATCTACCGACACTTAACAAAGACAGAATACCTATATTGGTATTTGAAAATTATAACGAAGAATCTACATATAAATAGATGTCATTGAAGATGATAAAGTACCTACGAGTAAATTTCGCTTACATAAGTGATGTAGAGTGTCTGTCTGTGAATTCAGAATACAATATTCATTCATTCAGTGATATTTTTCAATAAATACCTAATTCGTATAAGAAAAAGATTATTCTGTAGGTAGGTAGTATTTCTTATTTATCCTAGAAAACTCCCTACGGTATAAGTAATGTGAGTGAATGGTAAGGTTCATCGTTCCGATTATTATCAGTCAAAACAGTCGGTCATACTCAATTTAGATCACGCATAAGTAGGTAATACCCTCGTCCTAATTAACGATTGTGTTCCATACATTAAAGACATCTTTGACCTTATTATGTACGAGTATATTGAAATTATTTTGTAGGTAACATCAGTCAAGTGCAGGTAAGATCCATGAAAATGTGACTTTTTTTTCAATATTGAACATAATTTAGGTGCAATGTAAACCTAATAATGCTTAGTAGGAAAGTAGGTAGAAAAACTAAAATATTGACCTAAGTAGTAGTTACAAATGGATAGATTAACACTTTATGATATCTACGAACACTACAAAAAAAAAGATTAAAGAAGTTTTCCTGAAAAAACGAAACTTAAGTAGGAAATAAGTGAGCCTGCTGCCTGCACTGTGACATTTGAAAGGGTCTTCGAAGACTACACCCATATCCATTATCCTTTAACAATGTAAATACGA
The DNA here is from genome assembly GCF_004193835.3 of Ostrinia furnacalis. Taxonomy (NCBI): domain Eukaryota; kingdom Metazoa; phylum Arthropoda; class Insecta; order Lepidoptera; family Crambidae; genus Ostrinia; species Ostrinia furnacalis. The sequence goes on from NW_021135425.1 coordinate 336,423, forward strand.
GTACCTCAAAATATGCGTATGCGCCGGATCCGGAACATCTGAGTCATCACACGAATGTTTCCTCGAGGGATCATTGGCATGCTAACAACAACCAACCAAGTTATCGGTAACATTGAAACGCGAATTAACATGAGCGGCGCGGTGCAGCCACGGCCGCGGCAATCGATCGTCACGAGACCTGCTGGTGCCATCGGCAAAGAAAATTAAAAATTACACTTTTGCCCCACCTCATCTTTAATATTTTTGGAAGTCAGCACGTAAAGTGATCAATTATCGTAAAAAAATGTCGCTGTAGAAAATAGGTCACTGCGTTTATCATCATAAAGATAATCTAGTTAGTTAGGTGTGTGCCTAAATATCTTAATTACCTTCTGTGCCAAGAATAAGCTTCTCATTATTTCATTTAAGTCGTCTCAAATATTAATTATTCTGCCAGTGACATGACCGCATTTAATTACTTGTCGTTCTCATGTCTAACACAATTCTAGACGAAGTTAACTTTACCGCGAAACATTAAGAACGAACGTTCTGAAGTTCTGTGTGCTTACCATGAGTTTACGTTACGTGTGCTCGCTAGCGACTGCGTAAAAAAATGACATTAATTGTATGACATATTGTGCAGCGCCCCTAGCGGCTACTTTCAAGAAACAAAATCTCTATAGAGATTTTTGACGTTTTCGCTAGCGAGCACACCTAACGTAAACTCATGGTAGGTACACTGAACCATACTGCACCAATTGCTAAAAGAAGCACGTTTTTACATTTTTGTCAGCTGGCTGCTCCGCTAACATTTTTATTACTTTGGGAACTGCAAGTAATAATACTTTTTCATACGGAAAAGCGGAGTAATAAATATTTTAAAACTGATATATTGAGCTGATTTTAATCTTTTACGTTCCAGAGTTACCAGGTACATTGTAGGTGTTCCGGTGAAATAATTTACTATCATAAACGTTCGTTTCAGCCAAATGACGTCCACTGCTGGAGAAAGGCCTCCCCCAAGGATTTCCAGAACGATCGCGGTCCTGCTCATCGGTCATAAACGTATTCTGATATAAATAAAAAACTTAATAGAGTATTATGTTCTGTGTTTTGAAATGAGAATTAATCCTAGTTTCATGAGTCTCACAGGCAAGTTAATCCCTAGTCGACAACGCTTAGAGCTCTTAATTAGTTATTAAAGACTCTAAGTACAAGTTAAGCTTAGTAGAGCGTTTTAGGGATTCAGGTATAAAAGGTTTGTGGCGCTCGTATAATATGCGATACCTACTATTGTTTTCAGTTGCCACTTTTTGAATTTATAATGCTAATTACACCACAAATTACAAGTAAAAATGTTTTTTTAAAAATGTTTCTTTAAGTTAATGTTTTGTTTATAATAATATTACCTAGCATCTAATTAACTTTCGTGTTTTAGCAAGTTGTGTTGTTTTTACATGCGTTGAATTCCGACCCAAGGGAATTAATTGGGTCAAATTGATTAAAACAGTTATTAATGTTGTTTATTCGGATCATCTAAAAATGTTTGATTATCCGAACATTAATACGGCTCATTGGGTAACTTGAAAGGGTGAGTATATTTTATGACCCGAATCAACCCTCAAGAAGGTTATTACTTAATCAAAATAATCCTCTGTACTTATTTGACGGGCTCACTACTCCGTGACACACGCGCGATTAATCCCGAGCGTAACCACTTACAAACAATGTGGTCAATTACCGGAGAGAAAGATAGAATGTTGAGCTGCTAATGGTCGTAATGAAAATTGGCACTTTGCCCGAAAGAAATTCAATACAACACGGCTCGGCGCTGACACGGCAAAGTTTGCAGCGAACCTGGGTACCTAATCGAGAGAACAGCGCACAATCTGCCAGCTAGCTAGCGTGCGGGATTGAAGCCGGAGGGTGCGAGTTTCAAAACGCTAGACAAGTTCTCTACCTTGTCATCTGCAAAAACTTTTGAAGGTGGAAACGAACGAAGCTAAATATACCTAACTTGAGGCATTAGCGAAAGTCTTTTAGGCGAGAAATTGGCAAAGCTCTTTAGTTTGTTCTATTTAGAAGTAAAATAAAAGCAATCAAATCTGGCTGTAGTAATTTCACAGTAAATATTTGGCACAGATTTACTCATAGATACTTTATTTTATATTACGTAGGCGTGGCGTATACATAGCGTAGGTTTATCCTACGCTTTTTGTGAGAAATTGGATTAGCAGTAGAGAAAAAAGATTACACAGTAGAAAGGCAATGAAGATACAGTGAGCAAACAGTAAAAAAATAAGGGTCGTTATTTTTCTAGAAACTAGTTTTGGAATTGCGAGTGATGTGACAATAACCGTTCTCGGGACAAAATGGCTCTCGGCATACGATCTAGAAAATTGCATTCATTGCGGCAAAGAGGGTTTTTGCTAGCCATCGCAGTCGGATAAAACAGTATACAAGAACAAATTGATGTGGCATTATATCAGTTGTTTGTGGTTTCTATTCCAATAAACAGGCGATGATTTATATTTCAAGGTTAGTTCCGAAATTAAGAGACCCTACTTAATTGGTATGATTTAATGCACGTCACGTCTTCAATAACTAGTAGTCACTAATTATGTCTGTTCTTATTTTTAATTGTGACGGACTATTTTAGATTATAAATAGATATCGTAATAAACAACTAGTGTCAATATCGCCGACAGCTATAGACCAGAGATTCTCAAACTCATAAACGTTTAAATTTTAGACGGCTGTGAATTTTTCAAAAACATAGACCAGTTTTGTAAAAAATCTTGCCCACTTAGGTATTTTTAAGATAATTGTATAGGTAAATCTTCATTGTCATCTATTAACTACGAGTACATCCCACACAATAAAAAATCAATACCGGTTGAAATTGAAACCTTAAAAGGATGGCATTCTCGATTTCAATTTAATCCTGTTTAATATCTCTCTTGGGCTTGGGTAACTAAACTCAAAGATACCTCTAGGTTTACGCGGGGTCCACTTTGAGAATCCCAGCTTTAAACATTACCGCAATGGACGTACTGGGCGAGTCAATTAAATTTTATTAGTTCCGGCTAGCGGAAATACGCTTAAACCTCGATGAGATTCGGTTTGTAAACAACCCACATTCGGAATGTGGCTCTGGGAGACTTAATGGGCAAAGGGCTATGCCCCGTTACTCTAGTCGCCAGGCCAGAGGTGCACAAGAATGTGTGATAAGCAGCCACTCAACTAATGACTGTGACGCGCCGCTATCCATTTAAAACCACGCAACGTTGCCGCAACACTTTTTAAACGATTACCTGTACAGGGTGTAAGAGCCGAACATGATATAATAATGGTCGCATTTTTGGGAATAACAAACGCGGCTGAAAGCTTTTTTTAATTTTTTTCATTAATTACAATACTTCATGTTCTACACTGATTTACAGTGCTTAGTGCTTTGTTAATTGGGGTGTTTTAAAAATCTAATTAAAATATTTACAGTGCTTTGTTAATTGCGTTTTTTTTTGCGATAAAAGTCTAATTGAAATAAAATGAAAAATCGGGAAACTCAAAAGCATGGCCTCAGCTCACTCAATACGCCTACGAGTATACCATAAATAGGAACACCCTTTAGTGATTATGTTAACATTTCCGTAACTTTGTAATCACCATTATTAATTAGGGATGCCTTAATTTTAATTGATGAGCTTAAAAGTTATTAGGTATGTTATGTACCTATTCCTTAATTTATTTTGCGTAAACTTTCATAAAGAAAAGTGTAATTAGCGTGGTCTGTCTTTGCCTAGTCTAGTAAACAGACCGCAATTTGTTTAGCAAAGCCTTAAATTAAGAATTGTGGCTTCAGTGAACTAGTAATGATGCTCATTGTTCAACGTACTACAATAACACTATGTAAGTAACTGAGTAAATTTAAGACTATAATTTTTATTCTGCTCACTGCGCAAAGTTGGTTTCAATTTGTAAATACGAATGATAGTGTCCATAAAAGAGAGCTTTGGATAAGTGCATCATAAAATACGAAACATGGAATGTATGATAACATTGGGACAGAATGTAAATTGTGGTCGCCTCGCGTTGTGTGGAAATCAGAAGTGGTGCATTCTGCATTGCGGAGAGCGGGTCAGGGAGCCCCGGAGCGAAATCTGCATAAATATTATCATTCTCTGTTGAAGCATTCCGTCGCTAATTAAGCAATCGAAACAATAAACTATGAACGCGCCTGAGCTGTTGTAATAAATATTTGAACGCGATATTTTCACAGATAATTTCTTTGAATCCACCAACGCAATAAAATAATGTTAGCAAGTGTAAAGAAGGAAGGTATAATACTTGAAGAGCACCTATTTTGTGGCGCACCTATGTTTACCTAATATATTTACTAAGATGAATGAAAAGTGCTTACCAGGGCAACATTACATAGATGTGTCTCATAATAATGAACACGCTTTGTAGTAGGAACCTCGAAAGTTAACTTACTAAATTATTAACCCGACAAAATGACACTCATGTAGAGCAAATCGAAGATCAAGCAAAGTTTAACCAACGCGAACGAATCCCAATTTAAAAAGTAGTTTAAAAATGTATAGTCAGTTACTTAATTAACAGTGTTGCATGTTTCCTCATTTCTCTGTGCAATTTAATTAATGAGACGGAATCAGTAATTAACCAACATAATTTTCTTTGTCTGCGTAGTACGAAAAACAGTCCCGCTTTTGAAGATTGTTCAAATCAACGTTGCCTGTTCTTTGTAACGGCAAATGTATATTCTGTGTTTATGCGAAACATTGCGCCGACTTAAAAGTTTAGTCGTGTAGACGACAAACTTCTAGTCGTTTCACTTTAAAAATACGATAAGCACTTGTTGCCATTAGGTAGGTATGTGAGGATCAAGTGCTATAGATGCAATTTTCATGCGTTATATCATTTTGGCCTCTATTAAAAGTGCATCTAAGTTTAAAATTCAAGGCCCTAGAAGTTGAAAGGAGTAAGTAGTACGTAAGCGTTCTTCTGTTTCCACCTGAATATTAATCAAAACTCTAAATTAAATTACTTATTCAAAAGTTTGGACAGGGGAAGGAATGGGCGCAATTTATTTTACACTTTAAAACAATTTCTCGGTCCATCCATATTTATTTTGCACTAGCTAGCCTTGTCCGCAACTTCGTACGTTTTTAAGTGCGCCACAGTATACACGTAAGTGAGGTTCACACTATACCTACATTTGCACAAAATGCATCTTATTAAAACTGCATTAAAAGCCACAGTGTTTAGCCATCATACTTGTGATAACTACAAATTTATTCCATAAAATGAAAAAAATCAGGTTCGCTGTTACCCGTCGTCTAACCTAACTCAAATTAAACTTTACTCGAGAACGCGTGAAGATTGTTGAAATTAATATCAAATAACTAGGTGTTGAGCTTTGTGACAATTACCTATTAAAGAACAGTAAAGTAAACGGTACTCGTATAATGGAAATCGTATTTACTGTGTAGGTACCTACTGTTTTTCCTTTACAAAAATCATTTTCATTTCGTTTCATTCGAGAGGTGTTTTGAAGTTAACTTATTTGGATTGGGTAATGTCCAATGTCCATGTGGTTTCAGAACATGAAGATGATGAATTAAATTAGTGAACATAAAATATTAATTAGTACAGTAAGTAGGTACTTTGAAGGTACAATTTATTTTCGGCGTAAAGTAGACTGCACAAGTCAGTATAATTATGTATAAATTAATTTACGCAGTAATAGGTACTTATAGGAATTCAACTGATCTCGCAAACGAAGAAGGACTAACTAACTTTGAGTCTACAACAATTGTCTGGAATTTAGTACTCTTATCTATATCTCAATGATATACCAAAGAGCTCTTTAATCAGTGAGCAGTGTTTGGGATTGCTTGTTACCGTTGATTAAGTAAATTAAAATTACTGTAGTTACACTAAATTTTCGCTATTGTTAAGACAGCATTAAGGCACTTTAACTAGCAATAAGGTACCTACCAGACCTATCGATGAAGCGATAAACAACATAAATGGCTCCCATTCAAAAGAAACCGAAGTCAATAGTCATGTGTTCCGTGTCATCGGTAGTTCGTGAATAAATAGCCCGATGTGGAACAATGGAGACAAAATGACTAGCATCTACATGACAAAACGAGAGATTGAAACTATGTAAAATGAACAGATACGGCGCAAGCGCACGATTTAGCATACAACTGATGCTATCTGCAACACGTTAGTAGCGTTGTTTTGTATTGTAACTCAGATCATATGTCGAACGCCATATCTGTAACAATTGTAACCTATTGTGTTTTTGAGTAGGGAGAATATACGTTTTTAAATAAAAAAGAAGCCTCTTTGAATAGTACTTGTGGATCTTGAGGAAAGAAAAGCCTTGTTTTGTATTGTAACTCGGATCATATGTCGAACGCCATATCTGTAACAATTGTAACCTATTGTGTTTTCGATTAGGGAGAATATACGTTTTGAAATAAAAAAGAAGCCTCTTTGGATAGTACTTGTGGCTCTTGAGGAAAGAAAACATCGATAAGAAAGCCATAAAATTCAGGAAAACTCTGTTAGCACCTAACAAATTAGATACATTGTATACATGTAACGCTTGTCAGGCGTGTACAGAAACGTATTGCCTAGTAACGTCGATTTGGTTTCGCGTAATAAATTGCTACAGCGCGAACATTTGCGTTTCATCTGTGGCCGTGCTTGACGTACGAGTAGGTTCTAAATTTTATATTACTGTTACGTTACGTGTTACGTTTACAAAAAATATGTTTTTATTTTATATATGTATATGTTACAGGAAATGTATGAATTCTAGGAATTGTATACTATTCCTAGGAAATGCATACAATTCCGAAGCTATTTAGGAAATGTATAAAATATTGCATCAGAGATTTTTTAATACGCACATATCCTAGGACATGTATACTTTTCCTAGGAATTTTATAGATTTATAATATTGTATTAGGAAATGTATAAAACTAAGCGGCACAAGCGCGGTCTTGTGATCGGGTGCCCCTCAGTAAGTACGCCTAAAATTTCCATTAGCCAAACCACATTGGCCGATAGGTACTTTTAACTCACAACTATAATAATATTGTTTAGCCTGAAAGTTGTTTTCGCATTATATACCTTGGCTGAAAAAAAAATTCCTATTGGCATACCTTTCTTTTGGCATCACGCATACGCTGAAGTATTGGAAAACCCTTATTTTAACATCTCTTTTATTAAACTATTATTGGCATGAAGGTTTTAGTACTCCTGTAGCTGGATAACAAAGTCTCGGTTAGGTAAGGTTAGACTTGCGACCTTACACATACACAGCGGCCGCGGCGCGGTAGCGCCATTTAAGTTTCGGAGAAAAAAATAAATCTTAATTACATTTCCGATTGCTGTTTAGGAAATGTGTAAATTTCCTAGGAAATGTGCCTAATATAATTTACATCACACATTTCCGGGTGATTTTAGGACTTATACACAAATCCTAGGAATTGTATACAATGACGGATTTCATACATTTCCTGTAACATATACAAACATTTAGATTTTAATGCTATTTCAAAATGTTTGTCAGATTAGAACATGTTTGATAAGTTTTGATAAAATATTAACCGATCACTATACTTATTTATTATTTACTGTCATAATATGTAATCGGTACCTGAACTCATTTGTTTTCACGTAAGGCTAGCACGTAAAGATCTGGGAAGGAACATTTCATATACTTAGTCGATGAGACAACAACAAATTATGGGTAATTTATTCCATGTTACCTAACACTTTACAACGACGATCCGTGTGCCTACCATGAGTTTACGTTAGGTGTGCTCGCTAGCGACTGCGTAAAAAAATGACATTTAAATGTATGACATATTGTGCAGCCAGTGCCGTATTATCCATAAGGCACTTTAGGCCAGTGCCTAGGGGCCCACTATGACCAGGGGCCCAGCACTCCCGATAAAAAATGAAAAAAAAAAATGTTAAAGATTATTTTTATGCAACAAAACTCAAACCACCTCAAAACATCGCTTAATTTTGATTTACACATTCAATCGTCATACATATTTCGATATTGTGGAAACTAATTCATTTTCGTAACATTGGTATTACTGCTTTGGTTTACATGACAGGTCGACCGTTGATGCCCTTCAGAGGCTAAAAAGCCTCACTGCAGAGGCTAGGAAGAGGGGTGAGGGTGTGTTGACTGTATCATTCGATATAGCCAACGCTTTCAATACCATCCCTCATTCCACCATACTCGAGGCACTTCAACATCACAGAGTGCCTCAGTACCTTCGAGGGCTACTGGCCGATTACTTACGGGCCCGCGAAGTCCTGTCGAGACGGCCAGCTCAAACGGCGCACGGTGGGCTGATATTAGAGCTTCATAGACTTAGCGTCGCTCAAAAATCAAGTGCCGAATTTTGAAAAAATAAATATGCCAATGTGTTCCTTTACCAAAAAGGAATATTTTATGTTATGTAACGTTTCTTGATAAAGTTATTATTTAATAAGTTATTGACAATTTCCTTTTTTTTTGTATGGAGCTCAACATTTATTTTTATTTTATTCGTTATTCTCAAGCTTTCTTAAGAAATTAACTTTTGTATTATGTAATGCAACATATAAGCTATGTTATCACCAAGTGTCGCATTTCGGAAATCTTCGGAACATNGAGGCCCATGTCAACACTGGCAACACACACTGCTCGAAGACTTTCGTCTTGAGACACTGCGGTATTTCGGACATGAGTATATGGCGAAGCTTCCCGAACGCTGCCCATCCGAGTTGGATTCGACGATTGACCTCTTTCTCGAAGTTGGACCTACCTAACTGGACTGTTTGTCCCAGGTATACATAATTGTCGACAACTTCGAGTGTAGAGTCTCCAACCTTCAGAGGAGTGGGTTTAACTTTATCTTATTTATTTTTAATCGTGGTATTTTTCGCAAAAAAAAATATTGAAAATATAATTCGCGGGTGCCCATATTATCTTAAGTTTTAAAGGATAGGTACCTAAGGCTTATTTTCGCGCATCATTATTAAGTAGCTAACTTGGCAGTTAACTGTATGTACCTGACGTATTTTTCTATGAACGAAGTAAATTATCCACGTAAGCCAATTTTGAAACGGCGCGCAAATTAAACATGAAAAAAAAAATGATTGTTTTATTTACGTAAATCGATTAAGTTACTGATTCTGAGTTTCTGAGTCGCTCCTAAAAGTTTTGACACTGATGATTGCAAATTCACCCTGTACTATTATTTAAACTAATAATATAAAGCTGAAGAGTTTGTGTTTAGTTGAACGCGCTAATCTCAGGAACTACTGGTTCAATTTGAGAAAGTATTTTTTTTGTGTTGAATTGTCCATTTATTTAACCAGTGTGTTATGACCAATAGGGGCGGTATCCCGGTATACCACATCAAATTCGGTTCAGTGGTTTAGGTGTGAAAGCGTAACAGACAGACAGATATACTTTCGCATTTATAATATTTATTAGTAGGGATTATTTAAAATTTTATCACCTAGTATTATACCGCTGACTTTTCGGTAGTAGTTGTGTCCGTTTACATTTCATAAGCTTAACCCGATACGAGAGTTGTTTACCCATATTTTGTCAGATTTAGTAATGTTACACTGCTATGTACCCAAGTGCTCGTTAAAGTGAAATGTAATATGTGTCGGTTTAAGCCTTGTGAGACGATCAGTTTTCCCACGATCAACAAATTCCTTGTTATTTAATAAGTAGGTAGGTATAGAATGTATTGCAAGAATTAATTTGCCCCACAAATGATTATGTATTGATATTAAACTACGTCTAGTGAACAGCAATCATTGATTAACTAATTTAAAATGTGAAGATGCAAGGCCATGCTCGTTGAGCATCTTTAGCTGAAAACATAAATTGATCTCATCATGTAGTATACAGTTTTGGACTCACCTTTTGTAGTAATTAATGTAATCATTGCTGAAAAATAAAGCTTTCCGATGAGTCCGGCAAGGAGTATAAACTTTCTTCCTCGCTTGTCGCTGTAGGACCCAATGAAGAAGGCCAACAACAGGGGGACCACATGGCTGGCGATCCCATTCCATTGGTGGAAAACTGAAACTGTCATCTAAAAGTGAGAAAGAAATAATTGTTTATTTAGTTCAAAAACATCAGAATTACAGAAGTGTGTAGGTACAGTCAACGTCAAATAGTTCGTGACACCCACAGTAGCAAATAAATTCGCAACACGTCATCATACAGGTTGTGTTGTAAACTTTTTGACGAACTATTTGACGCTGACTGTACATCAATCATCATCAATGTGTATTTGCAATGAAAGTTTTTGATACATCAGCATTAATTGCGAAATTCACCTCTTCGTAACTACTTACAAACGAGTGCGCGTCTTCTTATCATAAACTAGATACAACGGAGAAACAGATTACATTATTTTATCTAAATTCAGCTTGTAGATACTGTAAGATAATCATCATGCTTTAGCACCACAATAATTTATGGCAGTGGCTAGATGTTTTTAACAGTAGTGAGAATTATTCCTTCCTTTAAATGTTTAAATGTGTTTTACAACTACATTTAGCTAATAAAGATAAGTAGGTATAGCTGAACTGTACCGCGCTGTGCCAGCCACTTTACGCGAACTGCACCGCCTGGGCCACCATTGCCACCAAGATACAGGCTCTGCTTAGTTTGGGGCCCACTGTTATTGTTAAAACATCTTGCTTTGTTGTAATGCAAAATGTAACCTGCGCCTATTTAAATAAATATATTTTCAATTAAATAAACAATAAACGAATAAAATATCCTTGGAAATTTAGTTGAAAAAAGAAAAACTGTACAAAAGGAAAATTAGTGTCCAAATACTCTGCCTACTTACTTGAACCTCGTTGTTTATATCGCTATACTTGCTGATATCGTAACATATTTCCTCGCTGTAACCATGATTGACATTGCATGCCCGGAAAACGTAAAAGGTCTGTTCTATCACGCTCGTTATCATAAAGGCCATCATATAGAAGAACATCGTCGGCTCGACGGTTATGTATTTGTACCATGGTTTTTTGTGCAGAATCTGAAATCAAACCAAACAGTCATTAAGTTGTTGTTTCCACTTTTGCATTTAGTGTTGGAGCTATGCATCCAATGATGTTTTTTCTTAGTTCTATTCGTAGATGATAATGGTTGTTGTATATTTGGGCAGCTTTTAATTGCAAAACCTATCTAAATTACCACTTATTTAACATTTAGAAGCACAAAGCCAACTTGTTTAATACGAGTACATATCTAGATCACAGAGCTGACTGGGTGGCCGTCGAGGTATTTGCCCAGTTCACGATACAAGGGATATCTTTAAAAACCCCTAGAGGTGGGGGTTAGCGGGGCCTTTGCCCGGCCCCATTCTTTGGAGGGCCTCTCTCGGTACTTCTCTGATCAGCACAGCTGACTGAGCACCGTAAGCTGCTACGGCGGGCCGGGGGTCCTGTGTACCAGGACCACGTGGAGAGAGCTGGAGTGGCTCGTGAGCGAGCCTCTAGCCTGAGGCGGTGCTGCGGATGAATGTCCGAACTAAGACAATAACTCGGGCTCCGTTTCTTTGGGCTCCGGTGGACACCGTTGGGTTTTAGTGGGCAGGCCCCGCCTAACCCAGACCCGGAGAGTCCCACATAACCCATCGACCGCAGTATGCGCAAAGCATTACCCAACGTTAAAAAATGGGATGAGTTTTAATTTAAATTCTACGATTTATTCCAGGTAATAAATATTTACTAAGGAGCTCTGTAGCTCTACTTGTACTTACTCTAGATTCAGATTTTATGTCGACCTAACTAAATATAACTGTTAGTTAAGCGAGTTCATAAGATTCCTAACTATTTATCTGAAACTGCTGCTGCAGGAGTTAATATTTTTTGATTATACTACTAGTATCAAAATAAATGTGCTACAATATTGTCAGCGCTACATCTTAATTTTTTAGATTTGAATTTGACCTACTCGTATCTTTCCGTTGTTTTGTTCCATTCGTAAAGAAATTTAATTATAAACGATTTCCTTTTTCAAACAAAACGTTATAAACCTTTGAGTAACCTTGCCCTGTGTGTCGTGCGTGTCACAAAATTCAACTTTGGGCCTTATCGATAAATAAATAATTCGGCATTATCTAAACTCTTCACTACAATCTATGAGAGCAAGAGATCAAATAACACACTCATGTGATAACTACGTAATAAGTAGATCGTCTCAATCGAGACTCGCTTGATGCCCTTATCGAAATCTGGCATAACTAGGTAATAAAATATTACGATTCAAACAATAGACCTATAAATTAATCCAGTCATGCTGCAGAGGGAAATTCTTGGACCACAATTTTTGACTTCGTACTTTTGTTGGACTAGTTAGGAGGTGAACGTAACATATCAAAACTCCCCAAAAGGTTTTTTTAATAATTATGTGCCTGTACCAAATCTATGTAAGCTGGAAACATTGAATTTTTGGATAATTTCAGTTTATTCTGTAACCTATTGATATAGTTTGAAAGAGCTCATGAAGCACTTTCAGGATCAGTAATAAGAAGTTTTTGATATCTTGTATAGCTTAGAAATAATAGAGTGAGATCACTCATCATTTCCACCCTGAATATCATGACAGAAAATGCAAAGCAAAAAAACCTAAATTACACCATGGATTAAATGTGGTGAAAATCAGAGCCAACATTCCCAAGTAAAAGTAATTATAAACGAAATCAGTAAACATTATTCTCTCATAATAAAGCAATAGCAGGCAAAAGAGAAGTAAGCACTCTCATTACTGTAGTTTATTGCTCAAATTACAAATAACATTGTGTTATTTGATATTTTACTTTATACAAATAGTATGTAGTTTGGTTATGATAGTATTACCGTAGTATGGTTATCATATTAGAAATAAATGCTCTAAAATTGAATTGTGTTTAAAATCAATATTTTTTGCTGTTCATGTTTAAAATACTCTAAGCTACCTATATGGTATTGCATATTAATTTATTGATTAACTTGATATTATAAATTAGTTAAATTATACTAACATAGATTGTTGCACTTATATTTGCTATTTTTGATAAAGGTATATTCATGTATGTCAACTACTTATTTATACAGGGTGTCCCACAAATCAATGTCAAGCCGGAACTGGGTATTGAGGCAAGTTGTGCTGGTTATCAGAAAAAAAAAAACGATGTCGATTTTTTTCAAAATAATAGGCATTTAAAAGTAATCAAAAACTTCTACTCCTGGTGACGGTCTTTTTACTCATTTAGCCACAAATCTTTACTTTTTCCAAAAACCTCTTTTGTTCTGTTTTTTTTTGGAAAAAATGTATTTTTTTCAACCAAGCTGCAGCCTGGTCTTATAATTTTGATAACGATTTAGAGAAGCATTATTCAGGATTACATAACAAAAAAAATTTTGGAAAAAGTGAAGATTTGTGGCAACATGAGTAAAGAGACCGTCACCGGGAGTAGAATTTGTATTTTTTTTAAATACCTATTATTTTGAAACAATACCAAATAGATTTTTTTTATATTTTTCTGATAACCAGCACAACTAGCCTCAACACCAAGTTCCAGCTTGACGTTGATTTATGGGACACCCTGTATATTTTTTTGGTACACGTAGGGTTGCTAGGTCCAAAAACAAAAAAGCCGGACTCGGTGCTTCATTTGCCCGGACATTTTACAGTTCAGGAGTGAGAACTATCATATTCGAATCGGTAGCTGAACATAAAAAAACGGACGGACAAGTCCATAAAGAATAAACATGTCTGGCTAAAGCCAGCAACCCTAGGTAGGTACACATAGAATATCAATGTTGTAAAAAGTGGTTGAGGGACAAATAAGCCATTATCAGGCCAACATAATGGCAGGTTATGCTTCTGCAGTGAGGACTTAACAAATGACGAAACACATTTAGTTGTCATTATAGTCTATCCAATATAGCTTGATTAGAATGACATCTATCAAACGAATGTGACTAGTGCTGGGTATGTTTCGTACGGTTCACATAGATGTATCGATAAGTTTTCGAAAAAATTATATAAAAAAATGCACCCAATTTTTCTTCATATCTTTATTCATAAAAATGTCAATTATAATTTAAATTTAAAGACAGTAAAATTTAAAATTCATGTCAAGGGTGTACAACCTAAGTCGTAGTCATTATCATCAGTGTTCTTCAGTGGTTTTTTCCTCTCGCTAGAGGGCGGTGGGCATCTCTTCTAGAGCAACGGTGCTATGAATACCCAAAAAAATACCGGTGATTGATTTCCAACGTTTGATTATTTAAGAATGAAATGTTTTTTGTTTAGTGAACATTTAGAAAAACGTATAACTTGACTTAAATGTTAAAAATTAGTTAGAAAAAAAATTAGTTAAATATGTTAAAAAATTTGTTTTAATTTAATATGACATTTGTCGATATGTCCCATCACTAACATTTTTGTAACTCGAGATAACCTTGTAGAGACGTCGTTAATACTCTAGCTTGATTTTTATAATTTCGAATTACTACTTATTGGTGTAATTTAACGCTGCATTTACACGAAATTAACATTTTTATTGGAAGCACTGTCGTCGAAAATAGTCACCTCCGGTTTTTTTAATTTTAATGTGGGTGCAATCTATGGCTCCTATCACCCCAGGAAAATTTTTAATTGCTCTAAATTTGGCACTAATTCTTTCCTGCTCTCCTATAGTGATAGGCATTTTGATGAAGGAATTTGCCTTATTCGCGATTGCATGCGCGACTCTGGCGCATATCCGGCTCACTGTCGGCTGACTTAGGCCATGGAGGTCACCAGCATCATCTTGTACCTGAAAATGTATGAAAATAATTATAGCAGCCACGACAAAGGGATAAAATAAAACACTTTTTTGTGCTTACCTCACGACGTCCCCAACATCTTATGGCCACTAAAACTTGCAGTTCAGGACACGTGCCACCACCTCTAGCGCTCTGAACCAGATCATCTTCCACCAAATCTATGATGGTGCGCACTGTGTCCTTATTGAACCTATATTTTATTTTAAAATTTAGGTCCCGCAAATCGAATGGGTTGCTTCGTTGGCGGTAGAGCTTTCTACGTCGCGCTGGGTCGGCATTATTGGCTAAATGCACAATTGCATTTATAGCATTCATTTTCACAAGCAAGGATCACAGCAAGGATATTTTGAATAAATAAACCAACGAAGTGACATTCATATGAAATGACATTTATAAAAGTTAGGTTAAAATAGGTTTATTAGAGCTTTAAACAAGGCCCGAGCTCTCGATAACTTATCACACAGATAAAAGAGGATTTTAGCGCTAAATGACGATTATGAATAACAATTTTTATCAAACGTTTTATAAACCTCTATTAAGCATTTGATAAAATGTGAAAAATGATTATGAATAAGACCGTTAGCATTTTATTATGAATAAGACCGCCTCATAGTTATGTTTGTGAATGCGGGTGTTAATCAGTTTGTTTATTTTATTGGTTTGCTACTGTAGATGCTACGCGCTACGAGTGGTAGCGCTGTACGTTCGTAGGGGTTCCGCGTTCATATTACGAGGAGTACAATTTATTTCTACTCGTAGTTAGCGTGTTACTCGGAGGAATTTTAAGCGTAAAAGTTGCTTTTATTTCGCTTGAACAATCGGGTCGACATTAAGTCTGATGTGCTGTTTTATGTCACGGACAATGGTACATGAAGCTGAGCAAACGTGGAACCTTTGCAATAAACATTATGAAGACAGCGCATTGGCTGACATGCAGTTGTAAATAACTAGTTACACTGACAAAATAACTAGTTATTTTGTTAGAGAGGTTTAGGATCAAATTAATGTTTTGTTTGGGTGCCTTATCAAATAAACATTTTTATTTATTTCTTTCAGTGCCTGACCACATCGATATAGTTATATCCTAGATCGCATTTACACGCATTGCTGGAAAAGCCAGGCTCTAATGCCCGGCGTCCGCTACAGAGGCAATAAAAACCTCGTAATCCATACAAAGCTTTAGGACGCGGACGGCCGCGATTTGGCCACTTTTTGTCTTGTACAATATTTACGTTGATGGCTTCGACGCAATAGAAGTTGGTGGGTAAGGCCAATGTAGACAGCGTTTGGTGACGTCATAGAAAATTTTACTTAATTTTTTTATACTTACTTTGTAAGTTATGAGGGTCATAACGCTTAAACACTTCCATAATAGTTAATTTGAATAGGTACGAGTTCTTGGAGCCTTTTCCAGTCTATTTCTTTATTTTTAGAATATTTTTTTTTCTAGTTATAATGATTGAAATAATAAACATTTCATGTTACCTACTTGATTTTTTATTCACAACCAGGAAGCTCTTACCCTCCATCTCACCTGATGGAAAGTTATGATCAGGCTGAAGGTGGAAGCGAGCTTCACGGGAATCCTGAACTACAGAGGACAACTGGACACAGAATGTTACGAGTACCTCCAACTGCCGGAACACAACAATGTTTATTTTTTTATCAATCCCACCGGTATACGATAACAGTGCATTATTGCATCACTACCATTACGTCACATAAGGTGTGAAGTCTCAGAGAGCCAACTGACTTTCCCTCATTTACGCCAGTGCGCAGATGTGCGCATAAGTTATTCCCCTTCCGTTTGTTTATTATTATTTATTATGCACCTCTCGCGTCTTTTGTTTTATCGCCCCACTTACAATAAAAACGTCCTAGGATACACGTAGCGCTTCTGTTTTACTGTTCCTCTCGCTCGAACGAAATGGCTTCGATTCGAATTTCCCAAATAAACCGAAACAAAGGCTCGTAAAATATGAAAGTTATAAACGCATTAAAACTCGTATTAAAGACGTCATTAAGTATATCCGTCTTGAGCGGTCATCCCATTTCATTCAGATAATAAAATTTTAAGTCGTTCTGTTTGAAATCTGATTGTGAGTCAATGATCCACACACACTGACTCAGAATCGGAACGTTATGTTAACGTTAGATAGGGAGGTACTACTACCTAACTTCAATACAACAGTATAAGACATACGTATCATAGATTGAAAAATATGTTTCGAATTTTTACATTTTGTTATAATATCAGAGCCTGAAATCAATTTACTCAATAAATTATCGATAATATCTCAATTTCTCGTCGTTCTATTGTTAAACATTAACGGTCTTATTCATAATCATTTTTCACATTTTATCAAATGCTTATTAGAGGTTTATAAAACGTTTGATAAAAATTGTTATTCATAATCGTCATTTAGCGCTAAAATCCTCTTATAACTGTGTGATAAGTTATCGAGAGCTCGGGCCTTGTTTAAAGCTCTAATAAACCTATTTTAACCTAACTTTTATAAATGTCATTTCATATGAATGTCACTTCGTTGGTTTATTTATTCAAAATATCCTTGCTGTGATCCTTGCTTGTGAAAATGAATGCTATAAATGCAATTGTGCATTTAGCCAATAATGCCGACCCAGCGCGACGTAGAAAGCTCTACCGCCAACGAAGCAACCCATTCGATTTGCGGGACCTAAATTTTAAAATAAAATATAGGTTCAATAAGGACACAGTGCGCACCATCATAGATTTGGTGGAAGATGATCTGGTTCAGAGCGCTAGAGGTGGTGGCACGTGTCCTGAACTGCAAGTTTTAGTGGCCATAAGATGTTGGGGACGTCGTGAGGTAAGCACAAAAAAGTGTTTTATTTTATCCCTTTGTCGTGGCTGCTATAATTATTTTCATACATTTTCAGGTACAAGATGATGCTGGTGACCTCCATGGCCTAAGTCAGCCGACAGTGAGCCGGATATGCGCCAGAGTCGCGCATGCAATCGCGAATAAGGCAAATTCCTTCATCAAAATGCCTATCACTATAGNGTCGTTACTTTTGATGGCAGCTGTCATTCTAATCAAGCTATATTGGATAGACTATAAAACATTTACTCCAAAACAATAACTAGCTACTACCCAGCAAACTTTGTTATGCACCTAGGGGTATGATGACCGGATGAGATAGCAGATATCATGCTCCAAAGAATCTGGAAATTTATAGACTCAACGGGACTAAGCAGTGAACTTTAAAGACAAGGGCTGCCACAATAGATCAAACCTGGTCGAGTTGGCGCAAATAAAGGCCCAAAAACCAATAATAATAATAGGGGTATGATAATGACATGTCACACAAAATTTTATAAGAACCGGCTAAGCAACTTCAGAGACACAAGAATTTTAAGGTAAAAAAGGTCATTTTAAGGTAATATTCATAATGAAAAATTATAAACTAATGGTTTGAGTAAGACATAATAAACACCAATGAATCTGCACTTCTTTTATATTGCAGAGGAAATGCTTTGGCCTTTGCGCACCGTCACCACTGCCGGAAGACAGGGTGGAGTGTGGGAGATTCCTAGCGCCCTGAAAAGGGGGCTGCTCCGTCCTTTTCAGGACGTATACCGGGTATACCCACTAAAACCTACGCAGCGTTCCGTCATCGCCCGAGTGGGGGTGTCGCGAGTATCCGGCCGTAGCCTTAGACTTCCGCAATAATGAATCTGCACATGGATTAGGTCTCAGCAGCTTCAAAATCATGTCTAAAACATTAAATTACTTTCTAGATTACTAAACTTTTCAGGAGGTAAACTAATTAAGAAAATTAAGGCAATTAAACCGAAATTAATCAAATAAAAGCATTTAGTGCGCCTTTGAAAGATCTTTAGCGTACGTAAGATAATTTACCTCAACTCAACATTTCAGAAAATATTTACAAAAAACTACTTACCACTCTGTAAGTTTCTTCCTTGTCGGGCTCCATTGTGTAAATTAATATTGGAACTCTCAAAAACAAAATAATAAAAACTGCAATTATGGATTACGTTCACATATTATTAATCGAAAGTAAATAAAGTTTACAAATTTTTTAAAACACATGGACCGGCCATACCGAAATCCCGCTTTGAGAAGAATGTCAAATTGTCAAAAAAATGAATGAATGATGTTTGTGGTTTTATTATGTCACATTGACTTTGACAGTATCTGTCACTGCATTTTTTTAATATACAGCCATAAATATACAGCACAGATATAGATGACCCACGCTGAATTTGTCCCACCTAACTCAATGACAGGGGGGCGCTACCATCGTTCAACTATAATATGTCAATGTCATGCATAGGACCACAGACAGAGCCCCGATTACGGTATATACGGTATTATAACTTTTATTAACGTCAACAATCCAGACACGCTTCTCGATTCTGCGATACGATTGGTCGTTTAACAGCGTACATCAGCTGTTTTGACCAATCGTATTGCAGAATCAGAAACGCGTCTGGATTGTAGACAGTAGCGGCGTAAGGGGGGGGCGGTGGGGGCGGTCCGCCCCGGGTGCCAAGCATCAGGGGGTGACACAAGTCCGCAGATTAGTACTCACTGGCGCATCTGCATGGCAAGTCATGATGAGGGGGGGGGTGCGATTGTCCTTCGGGGGGGGTGTACCGCCCCAGGTGCCAACCCATGCTACGCCGCCACTGATTGTAGACGTTAAAAGTTACCGTAATCGGGGCTCAGTTCAGTATTTTGGAACTATACGCGGCGGCGGGGTTCGACCGTTCGACCAGTCTGACACCTTCACCGTTGGACTATTGTCACCTCAAAATTCAATGAGATCGTACATCTTCATTCAGCAATTTGAGTAGTAGGTAATAGAAGAGTAAATAAGCTCCTTGTAGCTCAAGTTTAATTACTTAAACGAATTTCCAAAATGGAGCCGTGTAAAACTCTACAAACAGACCACGTTACGGAGCGTAAAAGTAGGTATGCTGTGAGCCTGTGATTTTGTGTTTATTACAGCTAGTGCGTGCAAATAGTGGGGAACGGGATGACAGTCGTAAAACGGCAGCGATCCGGTTACGATTCGGTACGTGCCACAGTTTGGGGATGGGCTCCAACAACAAAAAGGAAAATACATAGGTAGAATCATTATATTCAGAAAATATAATATTAACAGTTACAGAAAATAATTTCATTACGCTAATATAATAACTACTGTAGTTATACTTCTCCGGAATCCATTTACTACAGGAAATACGAAGAAATATAAACATAACCAATAAATAGAGACGAACACAATTAGCCCCAAACCAACAAACCAAAGATCATTTATAAAAGCCATAATACTTATAATTATTGCGAGTAGTACATCAACAAAGAAATATACGAGACAGAACCATAGATACATTAGTATTAATTTTTCGTTGTAAGTGAAGGCGGCTACTATGAGGATGATGTGTATGGCAGCCATGAGCACGCCCCCCGCCGCGTAGATGTGTATGAGATACGTCGCCGCGTCGTCGTTTATTCCGTAAGTCTCGAATACCTTGTCTCCAACGGTGAGCAGCAATATGTAGTACATGCTGGGTAAGAGCCCCAAGAAAGCAATTATGATCGTGCCGACCTTTAGCGACATGCAAAAGCAACAATGATTTGCAGTGAGGCATAACTGGTTCATAATAGTCTTCATATTGAATAATTTATATTCCTGGGGACAGAAGATCAAATCTACATGACGTTACGAATAACTTAAGTACTATGTATTTACTTACGTAATTAAACTAAAACAACAATAGGGAGAAGTGATAATTATTTCGCGTTGTTTTCATTTAGGCACGAAATTCATTTGGTTAGTAGGTACCTAGTTAGTTCATTTAGCTGCGAAAATCATTTTAAGTCTATTGGTGTGGATTGTTGTGTAATATGTAATTAGGAAAATTTACATACCTGTCTATATCGCACGCTGCATCTGAGTTATTATTTTTGTTAAAAGTAAGAGAAATGATAAAATTATTTACTACACCTGTTCCAATAAACTCATACTCAGAAATCAACTAATTACTCGAGTAAGTATTTGTACATTTCAGAATTTACTTGCGTTGGTAATACTCAAACGAAATTTAATTAACATAGTAGCTATTTCTAGCGCTTAGAATTATTATTAATATTCTGTATAATGGCTTCAATGGTGCGAATTTATAGCACAAACAATCAATAAATTAACGTCCCACGACTTTAAAACGTCAAGTGCCAAAAAATCCAAAAATCAAACTTTTTTTTTTATATGGCTACGCTATGCCCAAAAAGTTGTACGATGATAATACTTTAATCTTACATGAGAAAATAGATGACTTGGAACTTTATCTTAAACAGTTCAAATCTCGATATGAAATTGCACAGAAACAAATCAATGAACATGTACTGGCCACTTCCAAACTTGTTGACCTATGCAATTACAACACTGAGCGTTTTGAGTCCTTATCAAAAAAACAGTCTTGTAACTGTATTAATGGCCTTCAGCCCACTATAATACCAAAGTCTATTCAAACTGAGCCGGCGCAGGACATCGTGTCATGCTCTGGGGCGGGACCACCTTAACGTAGGTACATATAATATATACGAAAGAAATGTATAAAATATGTATATAATTGTAGACTTAGTTAAAAAAAATGTATATCTATAGTTTTGTTGTAAACATTAATTCAAAGTGGTCCCGCCGGAGAGCATACTCCCTAGCGGGACCACCTAGAAGATTTCGTTACTGAAGGTTTCTGAATTCGTTTATAAGCCCATAAAAATGTATATTAAATGTATACAAATCTACTATACTCAATTTTTTATTTGATTTAGTATAAACCGATTTACGGCAAATTTAAAATTTCCTTTCGGAACATTTAGGGGAGACTGGCCCAAAGCGGGCACCAAGAAAAAAAACACATGTGAAATGAGAAGTGAGTGAGTGAAGCGAATCTCATGAGCATGAATACTATGTGAAATGGAATTTCCACAAAAAAATTCATCCCCTATTTTAATTTTACTCCCTTTTTTACCAACTTTAAAGGCAATATTTGTATCTAATCAACAGCCCATAGTGAGAGGACACGTTTCTGAGCCGTACCTATTATCATCATTGATAGCACACGCACACCTGGTTGTAGACTTTCGTCTTTAGGTACTGAGATATTTTGAATGAAAAGATGTTGCGTAGTTTACTGAATGCTGCCCAGCCGCGTTGGATGCGACGATTGACCTCTTTCTCGAAATTGAATCTACGTAGCTGAATCTTTTGTGCGAGGTAGACATATTGTCAACAATCTTGAGAATCTAGCTCCCAAACAAGCTCAAAGTTGCACAGCGTGTTATGGAGAGGGCTAATATGCTCGGTGTTTTTTTACGAGATCGAATCAGACATGAGGAGATCCGTAAATGAACTGAATACGACCCAAAACGCATAAATATCTGTAATAAATAGATTAGATTAGGTGATCCGTTTGCTCGTTTGCCTCCTATCACATAAAAAAAAAATAAGCTGAAGTGGAAATGGGCAGGGCACATATTAGGTACACAGAACTGACGGCCGATGGGGCAGCAAGGCTCTGGATCACCATCATCTCAGCCATAGGATGTCCACTGCTGAACATAGGCCTCCCCCAATGCTGCCTGGTTAGTAGCAGCCTGCAGCCAGCCAGCGCCTTCCTGCTACCTTTATCAGGTCGTCGGTCCACCTTGTGGGTGGACGTCCCACGCTGCGTTTTCCGGTACGTGGCCTCTACTCCAGAACCTTGCTGCCCCATCGGCCGTCAGCTCTGCGTCCTATGTGCCCTGCCCATTGCCACTTCAGCTTGCTAATCCGTCGGGCTATGTCAGCGACTTTACTTAGTTCGTTTACGGATCTCTTCATTTCTGATTCGATCTCAAAGTCAAAGTCAAAATTTCTTTATTCGTTTAGACTATTATATAGTTCTTACAAATCGTCATTTTGCTCTTAAGGAACCTCTTCATGTCTCATAATCTTTTTATACCAGCGCTTCGAGACCAACATTTGGCAAGTGCTGAGAAGAAGCGCCGCAACAAACTCAGTCAGTCACCACTGTCTGCCGGTTAATATAAATAAATAGAAAAAGCAGTAGTAGGTACATTTGATTCAGGAGCAGTTCACTGAATTTACCACGCATTCTTGTATGGTGTATCTTACAAGAATGGGTATACAAAATTGCGTGGTATATTAAACAAGGTAGTAACGTGCTAATATCTAGACTTACAGATTAAGATACTTAAATACTAGTAGAAATGACTCGCATTAATAAAAGACAATGCCGGAAATTGGCGTCTTTTTTTTTTCGCGCGGCTATCGACCAAACCTTGTTTTTTGATTACAAAATAGTGTAATAAACCAAACTTACTATGACATGTATACCTCTAAACTCAGTCTGAACTGAGTTACGAGCATCAGAAGTTTGATGATTTTCATACTAGATTTGCTGTTTGCGCGCAAGTTTTGAAAGAAATTGCAACAAAATAATGACATTGTATGTGTAAACACACAATACCATCCATTAAAGACTCCAGACATCAGTATGCAGCAGAATCAGCGCAATAAAAAAATAGCGCAATATTTTGTTGCAATTTCTTACAAAACTTGCGCGCAAAAAGCTAATCTAGTATGAAAATCATTAAACTTCTAATGCTCGTAACTCAGTTCAGACTGAGTTTAGAGGTATACATGCCATAGTAAGTTTGGTTTATTACACTATTTTGTAATCAAAAAACAAAGTTTGGTCGATGGCCGCGCGAAAAAAAAAAGACGCCACCTTCCATACAAAATCTGGCATTGCCATTTCTTGGAGGTGAATGGCAGACGCATCCCTGGAACCATTGTCAGGTAACAGGTTGACCTCCGCAGAATGATGACGCCTGCCAATGCCCAAGATAGGTACGCTCAAAGGCAGCTTCCATAGAATTTGCTGAGTGGATGGTCATTTGATTTATTGGTCGTCAAGGGGACCTGAAAGGACTGATTTGGAATCCTTGGCTTTTTGTTCTAAATCGAAGGGAGTTATTTTGAGGCTTATGTATTTGCTTTAAAGATAATAATATGTGTAGGTAAAGGTTACTTACTTATTAGTATTTGACGATTTGTAAGAACTAATTTAATCAGTCTAAGCAAATAAAGATATTATTATGTTTTGATTTTGCTTGAAGTGACCGGCTAGAGAACCAAGGTCGGATTATTTTTTAGATATCACCAGTACGAGCACAGGGTGATTTTGCCGAACAAAAATCCAGCACTGGGAGGGTGCTTCTCGCACAATGCTTATTAGGCATTTTAGCCAGGATACGCTCGTGACATGTTCAAATTCAAATTCAAAAACGTTTATTGCATGTCACATTACAATTTATATGTTGTTGCAAAATAGAAGTAGGTATACATGTTCGATGCACTTAGCACATTTTGTCATACTTATTAAGCTTCTTGATTTGCAAAAAACATTAGAATTTAATCATTCAAGCTGTAAGCTGGCTCAGTGTTGGGGGTGGCCGCCCAGTCTACTAATAGTTGTAGTTTAATGTGCTTTGTTGATGTGGTAAAGCATTTGTAGGTGCTTTATTTTATGAGCACAATGAGCCTTTTTAAAGGGGTATTTATTAAGAAACTCGTACCAGAAAGAGTTATCGTTCGATTGTGGTGATGCTAACAACGTATTTTGATTGGTAATGTTTGCGATTGGGGCTGACGGGGCCGCCGTTATTTAATTTATTTATACAATATAGAGATTCGCGAGAATGCTCATTTGATCGGAAAGAGTGTTAAAACTATCAGAATCCCACGTACCTCGTTTCATCCGTTTTGAATCTCGCCGGGGTCCGAGTTTCTCCGGTATCCGACGCTCTGGGTCCACCTGCTCGTCGTCCGGAAGACACTCGTCCCCTTTGGCGCCAACCACCACGTACATGACGTACATGTCGTTCGCGGTCACACACGCGCGGTCAATTGCACTTTTTAATTTTAAACTTAGTATAAGAACGTTGAGAAATAAATTATTTCAGTAAAAATCTGAGCAGAGTTTCTGCTTACGATGTTGCTAGTTTGGAAGTTAAAGACGCTATGAAGAACTCCGAGCAAGCTCGGCCCCAGGTGACTAAAATGGCGGCAAACGGAAGTAAGTCAAATCAATTCCTATTAAATAATTACGGAAATGACGTCATTTAAGGTATAAAATGGTAAAAAACTACACCGGAAGTAGACGCATCTCTCACCAGATGCTGTGCATCGTCACATGCCGAATAATAATTTTATTGTATGAAAGGCGTGGCATTGTGTGAAAATTCCCCTTAACTCAATCGATAATAAAGTTTATCTGTTCGAGGCACAACTTTTAGAACTAGGAAACGGATATTTTGTAAGTACGTCCGAAATGTATCGGTTTCCGGGAAGCTTCACTAAAGATTCGTTCAGAAACTAGATTATTCCAATGAGATTATAGATGACCCACGCTGAACTGTCCCACCAAACTCAATGACAGGGGGGCGCTACCATCGTTCAACTATATGGTTTCCAACATGGCAGAAATCGGAACCAGCGATCCGGTATTGACGGTGGCGCCCCACTGTCAATGTCATCGATAGGACAGTCCAGTATTTTGGAACTATATCCATCTCGCCGTGATCAATGACAAAATGACAATTAATAAATAAATAGTTATCTATCATTTTTAAATTACTCAAATTGTAATATAATGTAAAATAACAAAAATAATTTGTATTTAAAAACATAACATTAAGTTTTGAACGAATTGCATTTGGATACACAGTAAAAATAGGTTGGTAGAACTTTTTGAAATATAAGGGTACGTTTCACCATTATTTCTTAAAAAATAGTATTAATAAAAAATCCGTGCCTGGAGGTGCCTGGTGACTTCGTTGGGTTGGCTTTATTATTCAACAAATACTGCCGAAGTAATTGGATGTTAATTATTAAACACTTAAAATCTATTCTTAATATTATAAAGCTGAAGAGTTTGTTTGTTTCTTTACTTGAACGCGCTAATCTCAGGAACTACCACTCCGATTTGAAAAATTATTTCAGTGTTAGATAGCCCATTTATCGAGGAAGGCTATAGGCTATATACCATCACGCTACGAGTAATAGGTGCAGAGCAAAAATGAAAAATGTTACGAAAATGGGTTTTCACGCGTACGAAGTAACGCGCAATAAGTATTTTCTTGATTTTATTTACTTTGCTTGGTTACGTGTAGGTCAAATCTGTTTTTTTACAATGAGAGACTCCGCCCCCCTTGTCAATGCTATAGCTACGTCCGTGTTAGTAGAACTACACCTATTAGAATAAAAGAAAAGTTTGAACGTGCTTTGTAAGTTTAATTATTGTGAAAATAATTACCCTAAAGAGGATAGGAACTTTAAACAGAGAGCAGAAATAACAGGAGTAGCAGCGCGCGTTTATTTCCATACAAAAAAATTTCGCCATTTCCTGAGGGGGACGAGGTAATGACATTTGTGTAACAGCTGATGGCGCTGAGACACTATCGATATTTTTGTCGATGAGAATCATTGCTCTATGGTTCATAGTCTATGGCTCGTTTAAAAAAATGATATGAATTAATTTATTATCCTATGGGAGATTCAACATTTCAGATCTCTATTTAAAGGAAAATACGCAAAAGTTTGGCATTTCTTCCCTAGCACGAATACGAATTGTGAAAGTTAAGAGTTATATGAAAAAAACTAAAAAGTCATTTATATAGGCTCTTAAAAAGCACTTTNGCATGACACATTTATTTGATGCCGAGTGTATAATGTGTCTCACTATTTTAGTCAAAAAAATATTGTGGGATAGGTACAGTTTCTAATTGATGCTTGGACATCCCTAAGTGTTTATAAATGTCGACGCGCGCAAGCACGTGGCTGTCAATCTGTTGAGAGACATTGAAAGATTGTCATTTTTATTTTGATACAAAGATGATGAAATGCCATAAAATGTTATTTTGCAAGTTTCGAAAATGTTATAAAAGCTTGTCGCTTATTTATACGAAAATTTAACACGGACGTCTAAACACTCATGTATTGTTTTAAGCTTTTTATTTTACTTTTTTCAAACTTTTGGGAAATTACTTTACAGACGTGAGTATTAAATAAGAATTTGTATTTTATTACGTTTTTATTTATTTAAGTAATTTATCGGAATTCCTCTTTCTCCTGCAGAACCAATTTGCCATTATGGACTTGGGAGTGCATAAACGAAAAGTGTGTACCTATATCAGTGAGAGAGACGAGCAAGATGCAGTCTCTAACAACCTGTAACATGTTGTGTGCCTCCATGCAGATTTGGCCACAGCCGACTGGTCAAGTCAGCTTATCAACCACAGCAGTTCCTGTCCGGACAGACCTTATACAACTGCAAATAGCTCATAGTACAGTCTCTGAAATAACAAGAAATCACATAGAGGACGCTTTTCAGTTGCTTCGCAATGATTTAAAGGCATTAGAGCGAAAAGAACGCGGTTTCGAAGAATGGCGAAGTGTCCAAGTTCGAGTAAATTTGAATGGCACCAGTGATCCTCGTATGCGCATCAATACAGACGAAAGATACCGACTAGCCTTGCGCCCCAAAACTACCGTGGGAACCTCACTAATAGTAGACATATTTGCACAATCCTTTTGTGGTATTCGGCACGCATTCGAAACATTGTCCCAATTGATATGGTTAGATTCTTATCGGGGCACTCTCCTTATTCTAGAAGCTGCAAAAATAGAAGATGCGCCACGTTTTAGCTACCGTGGTCTACTTCTAGATACGGCTCGAACCTTCTATCCAGTAAATGATATAATACGGACGATAGATGCAATGGGCGCTTGCAAGTTGAATACGTTTCACTGGCATGCGAGCGACTCTCAAGCATTTTCGTTACAGTTAAGTAGCGTTCCGCAGTTTTCAATTTTTGGAGCTTATGGGGTCAGTGCAATGTACTCGCCAGATGATATCCGAGCTGTGGTGCGTAGAGCGAGATTACGAGGAATCCGCGTCATAATTGAAATAGGCTAGTTNGATACTCCGGCGCACGTAGGCCGCGCCTGGGCATGGGGGACGGCTCTGGGTTCCGAACACTCGCGCATTGTATTGATGCAGAACCCTGGAGCGCGTACTGCAACGACCCGCCTTGTGGACAACTCAATCCGCGCAACCCTCGCGTATTTGAGCTGCTTGAAAGAGTATACGCCGAAATAATTCAGCTAACAGGAGTAGATGACATTTTCCACATTGGTGGCGATGATGTATCGGAGCGGTGCTGGGAGGAACATTTTAATGACAGCGATCCGATGAATCTTTGGCTGGAGTTCACTCGGTCAGCTTTGCAACGACTTGAGTTCGCAAACGGGAAATCACCAAATCTGACTCTGATGTGGACATCCCACTTGAGTGATCGAATAAAGGGGGAGTTGAAAGATTATATTCGTTGCATCGGTTTGCAGTCTCGGAACGTAGCGTGGGCACATAAGCACGTGAGCGGTGTTCGGACTGTTATTTCCCATGAAGATGCTTGGGATTTGAACAGCGGATTAGGGTCTTGGCATGAGGATAGTGGAGGGGTGCCGTTTAATTCGTGGCAGCGTGTTTATGAATACCGACCGTGGGCCCGAAATTCTTTATGGCGGGTAGAAGGAGGAGAAGCAACGGTATGGTCGTCATCGCTGAGTGGTGGGGGCTTAGACGGCCGCGTGTGGCCCCGGGCTGCGGCCCTGGCCGAGAGGCTCTGGACCGACCGGGCGGAGGGTGCTACGAGGCCTGTCCACGCTCGCCTCGACGTACATCGGTCACGTCTAGTCGAACGTGGTATCAAGGCAGCGCCTATTTGGTCGTTATGGTGTACCCACAATACTTACACTTGCGTTTAGTTAGATAATAAATTAATTTAAAACAAGATTCTATTATTTAACAGTCGACGCTTACATAATAGTACAAGTTTNAATTTTATTGTATGAAAGGCGTGGCATTGTATGAAAATTCCCCTTAACTCAATCGATAAAGTTTATCTATTCGAGGCACAACTTTTAGAAGTAGGAAACGGATATTATGTAAGTACGTCCGAAATGTATCCGTTTCCGGGAAGCTTCACTAAAGATTCGTTCAGAAACTAGATTATTCCAATGAGATTATCCATCTCGCCGTGATCAATGACAAAATGACAATTAATAAATAAAATAATAAATAGTTATCTAATTGTAATATAATGTAAAATAACAAAAATAATTTGTATTTAAAAACAACATTAAGTTTTGAACGAATTGCGTTTGGATACACAGTAAAAATAGGTTGGTAAAACTTTTTGAAATATAAGGGTACGTTTCACCGTTATTTCTTAAAAAATAGTATTAATAAAAAATCCGTGCCTGGAGGTGCCTGGTGACTTCGTAGGGTCTCGTTGGGTTGGCTTTATTATTCAACAAATACTGCCGAAGTAATTGGATGTTAATATTAAACACTTAAAATCTATACTAGTATTATAAAGCTGAAGAGTTTGTTTGTTTCTTTACTTGAACGCGCTAATCTCAGGAACTACCACTCCTATTTGAAAAATTCTTTCAGTGTTAGATAGCCCATTTATCGAGGAAGGCTATAGATCCCAACTAATATTATAAATGCGAAAGTAACTCTGTCTGTCTGTCTGTCTGTTACGCTTTCCCGCTTAAACCTCGCAACCGATTTTGATGAAATTTGGCATAGAGATAGTTTGAGTCCCGGGAAAGAACATAGGATAGTTTTTATCCCGGATTTTGAAACAGGGACGCGCGCGATAAAGTTTTTCTGTGACAGACAAAATTCCACGCGGGCGAAGCCGCGGGCGGAAAGCTAGTATTATAGGCTATATACCATCACGCTACGAGTAATAGGTGCAGAGCAAAAATGAAAAATGTTACGAAAATGGGCTTTCACGCGTATGAAGTAACGCGTAATAAGTATTTTCTTGATTTCTTTTACTTTGCTTGGTTACGTGTAGGTCAAATCTGTTTTTTTACAATGAGGGACTCCGCCCCCCTTGTCAATGCTATAGCTACGTCCGTGCTAGTAGAACTACACCTATTAGAGTATGAGAAAAGTTTGAACGTGCTTTGTAAGTTTAATTATTGTGAAAATAATTACCCTAAAGAGGATAGGAACTTTAAAGTAACTATCCGAATTATTATTTTGGTACAACACATCAAATTAGGAAGTGGAAATGACGTCATCCAATTTATTTGTCTATGATTATATCATGTATATCAGCTTTACACCTGTAAGAGCTGGAATTTTGATTGGTGTTCTAATAAACACGGGTAAAATATTCGCATGATTGAACGATTATGTATTTCAGTTATCACTCTTATTATCGCTCAATTACTAAGAAAAGTCAAAATATTTAATTAAAAACAAGTATTTTTGAATAAAAGTTTTGCTTGCCTACGTATGATTTCACGTGCTTTACAGAAGTAAAGCTGATGAACATGAAAAAAAAGTTTAGTCTATGATCCAATGTGGCGGCCGACCTAATGTTTCAAGCGTCAAGAATTATGGCGTTTTGAGAAAGACGTTCGTAAATAGTTTTTTTAAATGTTACTAAATGTCAGTGTAATTTTCAAAACTTGTTTATAATATGAGCAGATATTACGATTACGGTAACGCTATATCATGGTGAGTTTACTGCTAAATGCTGACATCCATATTGTTTAGAATTTGTATACGTTTCCTATAAATTTAATAGTTTTTGCTTGTTTACTCATTGAATAAGTATAGCGAAAGCCGCATACACTTACTTTTTAAGTATCTATATTGTTTATCCGATTTGTTATATCTTTCCCGGGCTTTTAAAAAATGTCTGCATAAAACAACCCCTGGCGGTTGAACGTGCTTTTTTTCATTTTAGAAGATAAAAAATATCCCAGGACACTAAATTTTACTCCTAAAATCTAATATCTAGTAATTTACAAAATACCACCTGTAATAACCTATGAAACTGTTTTTATTTGTAACAACCTTAATCAGTAAGTCTATCTTTCTATTGATTTTTTTAATTAGAGGGCAATAAGAGGTGTGCTTTTTATGTAGTAGGTCTGTAGTACGTAGTTTGCAGATTGTGTTGTTATGTAGAAAACATCTCATTAGTTTAGTTCATAGATTCTTATTTATTTGCATTTTATTGACAAAAACAGGAAATCTTTAATTTTGTGCCTATTTACTGTGCCTGATAGTGATACTAATAGTGATAGTGCTCTAGATCTAGAAAGTAAGTAAGTAGTATTGTTATCTTATTAAATTTTTACAATACTCCAAAGTAAATACTAAAATGTAGAGTAAATATTATTATCCTTGAAATGCTGACTGTATAAAATAATATTATAGATATTTATTGAAGGAAGTAGTTCTAAGTAAAAGGTTTTGAATAAAATTATCTGCAATGTCATTTATTCATTAACAACGTTTGGCATTTATGAAAGTTAAAATAAATTTAAAAAAGGTAGCCCATAAAGGGTTCTTTACATGTCTCCATATCTTTATCTGCTCTGTTGTTTAAAAAATCCAAAATTATAAGACAACAATTTTGTTTAACTGTGTATTAATATTATTGTGATGTTCGTACTGACTCTTAGAAGACAAAAAAGCACTCTGACTACATCTAAATAGTATAACAGAATCTAAATAGCATAAACATGCTACAACACAGTTTGCCAATATGGCAGGGGATACTGTAGTATTCATCAATTCCATTTAAGCTAGGTTTGCTAGTGATGTTCATTCTCAATTTGTCACCAAATACAATATTTAGTGGTCCGCATTTATGGTTGTCCCTTTGTATCTTATGTACAAGTTACTCTAGACTAGACCTTGTAAATGTAATAAAGAGTATTCTGGAAAATTTCATTGACAGGACAGTCGTCTTATTTCTCTTACAATCAGCTCCTGTCTTCCCAACGGTTTTTGTTATTGGTGATTGAGCCTGTTCATGTACTTTCTCTCCATAGCCCTGCCACTTCACAGCTGCAGTGGAATAATTTAATAATGACCATTAGCAATGGGACCGCCAACATTGTTCCAAAACTATCAACATTTGAGGATAATAGTGGTTTGTTCAGACGTTAAATAAAGCTGTAAGACATGTTTTAACCATTGACGACTAAAATGGGTAATTATTCAATTGCAGATGTTTTTCGGGCCCCTTTCCCTTTAATTCCAGTTTATGGTGTAAGAGAAATAAGGAGAGATGTGGTGCTGAAAGTTTTACAACGTCGAAGAAATTTTCCAGAACGGCTGTACAGTTTGTATAGTTGATTTATGATAGTTTGTCCGTTTTCGGACTCGTGAATTTCAGTTGACATGAGATGGTCGCACGTCAACAATGGTTAAAACACGATCTTCAGCGAGGGTAGGGAGTGCGGTCCCGAGTGCGCCCTCCGAAAATGGAACCACTTCTGAACTTAGAACGCGGCTCAAAACAACTGAGAACGGACACCGCTCCCAAAAGAGCGGGAATAATAGGCAAGTGTCAGTTGTTCTCGCGTTTGCCTCGCCTCTAGTTGTCAGCATGACTCCATCAGTCCGACATTAACGTTCCAATGTCTGCTCTACATTGGACCTATAATGCAGGAGTTCTGAGCACAGTGTTGATGCATGACCCTTGAGGGCTTCTGGTGTTGGGTATCAGCTACTAAGTGTAAGCGTTTAATTTTAAATTAGTATTAAACTTCATCGGAACAAGCATTAATATTTGGTTTGTATAAGGAGTCTGCTGATAGGATAAAATTAGTACTATGCTTTTTGTATATTAGGATCTCTTTCTCAAGCCTCTGTCTATAAAATATTTTGTTTGCATGGTGTACAAATGTTGCATTGGTTGGATTGTGCCCAATATTTTTTATTTATTATTCTTGGAAAAAATTTACTATCAGAATCGTTAATATCTATTAAAATTTCTATGTCAGGTAGTCCATGCGAAAGTAATCATTTACTGTTCAANTTGTACAAATATAAAATTATGTACTTAAATGACAGAGGTTTTACTCATATCAAAACAGCAAAGGCCCAAAAACATGGTGAATGTGGTTCACTATTTGAGTTTTAGGCCTAAAGTGGCTAATATAGGTGGCGATATGATCTTGATACTTTGATACCATTAGTTTTCTTTAGTCTCTTTCAGTCTAAAAGTCTCATAAGTTTGACTACTTCAGTTTCGATTTATTATCAAGACGAGAAGGTCGTATCACCGCCGCATTCGTTCTTAGTATTTAACTGTACCGATTCCAAAGTTACGCACGACCGCGTGGAAAGTCGTCAATTTATTACGCACATTGGTTAGAGTATTACGTAGTTGGTTCTTGCAGCGCGTTTTTCCTCCCTCGGCAGTGGAATTATCGTGGAAATTTCCCACGGAATACCGATTTTAGTACAGCATGCCTGCTTGATTCTGCAAACCATAGAACCACCATCTATGGACTCCTGCTTGTTATAACAGTGGAGGCACCAGTACCTCAACCCTATTAGGTACTTTTAAGTAACTTTATAAAACTAGTTTATACAGCAACAATTTTCAGTTGCTTGAAACTAGTTAGGGGTCGCTACAGCAACATATGACGTTTTCCACGCGATCGTAGCGTAACTTGTCTTCAACTTCAACAATTGCTTTACCAAGATGTTTAATTACATTCTCTCAACAGGAACAATCAAGCCCTGCCCAGCGGCGGGACAGGGCACAGCGGGGGGTCCCAGGGGAAGGACCCCCTGGCCCCCGCGCTGCCTGGCTCCCGTAACATGTACCAGCACCCGGCCGTCACAGGGTACAACCCGCAGGACTCGCGAGCTCAAGCCATGCCAGTCACTGTAAGTCGCAATGAGGGACAAAGCCGCGGCAACGCTTGACTAGGGTTGCCAGGTCCAAAAACAGTCCAGGTACAAACACAAAAGCCGGACTCTGTGATCATTTGGCCGGACATATAACCCTAAATGCAGGACATGTCACAGACCCCCTCTGTGGGGTTGCAATTAGTGTCATAGCTCATGAGTGAGTACTATCATCATCGGTTGCCCAACATCCAGATGCGTGCGCTTGATATCATCTGTGGCTCAATTTAACGCGCCTGGCGCGGCAGCCTCATAAAAAGCCTAAAAAAAGACAGGCCGGACAAGACAATATTTGGCAAGACCAGCTAAAGATCGATAAAAGCCAAACACCTGGCAACCCTATTTGTGACAGTCCTCATTTGTTTTTGCTGTTACTGTGAAGCCTCTCTACTGTTTTCATATTTGTAACCGAATGTAGCTCATAAGTTTCAATTGTTTTTTGAAGAATTATCCTAAGTTTTTATTTTTACGATTATGATTTTCGTGTGCCCCTTTTCTACTAAGCGAGGTTGAATAGAAACCCCTTGTCCATTATTACACATACGACTGAGGGGGTACATTCACTAGGTACCTACAGCTAACCTTAGCTTTGGAACTAAGAAACCATAATCACTGGCATTAACCTTTATTTACTTAAATAAATACATGCACGAATATATTTTTTACAGAGGCTTCATGTATTGTGCAAAATGTTACATCCATTTTTATTCATCCCTCATTGTGTGTGATCATTTTTAAACTGTGATTTTTGATTGGACTAATTTTAAAATTATGTTACAAGCAAACGAAAGAGGCATCAGAACTAGATGAAGTCCTGGAAGCATGCCTTTCTTTAGTAAGATTTCTATTTATTTATTTGTAATTTATCAGTTGATTTTGTGCAGTTTAAAGCATGTTCTAAATATGTTGAAGACCTGTTTTAGAACTAAAGTAACTTTTTTTGTTATTTATTATACAATGACAAAGACATCGATTAATGATAAATGAATGATAAATTATCTTGCTTGTTTTCTACCATTCTAATCAGGTCTCTTAAATATTAATTGTTGTGATAACTAAACATTAATTGTGTTGTGTGTGCGACCGATAGGGTATATACTTTGCAAAACGAGACGAGGTGCATAGAGCCATGAGCCATTGGTTATTTGGTTCCCAATGCAGAGTCCCGCCTCTAATTTGTCAAAGAAAGCAAATGGAGGAATAGAATAGAATAAATACAATAAAGCAGTTTTCAGCAGCTAGAAAAAATAGACTGATTTTTCCTGGGACAAACTTAAATTTACAACTGTTTTGCAAAGTATATTCCTTAGTTTGCTATCATCAATCATGACTTTCATGGCTGGGAAAAGACTTCTAAATAGTATGCTACTAGACAAGCTGTTCAGAATAAAAATTGCTTATAGAGCTGGCTTCTGCTTCTGAGGCTCGCTGACAATCGACTGATTAAAAATGACTGATAGAAACAAATGTAACAAATTTTGTTTGGAACAAGTTGTTTAGTATACTACTCAGGTGCGTTGTACAGAAACAAGCAACCAAACTAGATTGAGTCTAGTTTTGAGCTTTGTTTTGTAATACACACCTTAACTTGAAAGTTTTTGGGACTGGGCTTGCACTAGTGTTGCCGAATAGTCAATTATCAGTTTATTAAGCCAAAAATCTTACTAATTACATGCCTCTCGGGGAAATTACGATCTCAGAATTATCGATAAATTTTTTACAGTTACTTAAGACTAGCTTTCCGCCCGCGGCTTCGCCTACGTGGAATTTTGTCTGTCACAGAAAAACTTTACCGTGCGTCCCTGTTTCAAAAACCGGGATAAAAACTATCCTATGTCCTTTCCCGGGACTCAAACTATCTCTATGAGAAATTTCATCAAAATCGGTTCAGTGGTTTAGGCGTGAAAGAGAGACAGAGTTACTTTCGAATTTATAATATTAGTATAGATGTATCTGTAAGACATTTTGTTAAATCTGCACAATTGTTGGTTATCCCCAATAAAATAAAACAGAAAATTGTCTTGTTACCAATACATAGGTACTATTGTTTAGGCATAACAATTTCACTTACGAGAATATAATCCACAATAAAAATTGATAATCGATTAATGGCACTGGTAATGGAAAAAATTCGATTATCCATAACGCGGCAACACTACTGCACTCGCCGGGTAAAATGAGACAGAAGTACAACCGCAGGCGCGGCAGAACCCGATGTACGCGGGCGGCATGTACCACTACGGGCACGGCGCGGGCAGCGCGGCGCTGACGTCGATGCCTTCGCTCTCGCCTTCCACGCAAATGCCGCCTTTCCCTGTACACCCCGACGTTAAGTTCAAAAAGTAAGTCGTACGTCATTTATTTCAACTGAAAGTAGGCTTTTAAGTACAGCAGTAGGAGTGGCAGAGCCGATGTACGCGGGCGGCATGTACTACTACGGGCACGGCGCCGGCAGCGCGGCGCTGACGTCGATGCCGTCGCTCTCGCCCTCTACACAAATGCCGCCTTTCCCTGTACACCCCGACGTTAAGTTCAAAAAGTAAGTCGTACGTCATTTATTTCTGCAAGTAGGCTAGTAAGTACACCCGCAGGCGCGGTAAAACCCGATGTACGCGAGAGGCATGTACCATTACGGGCACGGCGCCGGCAGCGCGGCGCTGACCTCGATGCCTTCGCTGTCGTCCTCCACGCAAATGCCGCCTTTCCCTGTACACCCCGACGTCAAGTTCAAAAAGTAAGTCGTACGTCATTTATTTCTGCAAGTAGGCTAGTAAGTACACCCGCAGGCGCGGCAGAATCCAATGTACGCGGGCGGCATGTACCACTACGGGCACGGCGCGGGCAGCGCGGCGCTGACGTCGATGCCGTCGCTCTCGCCCTCTACACAAATGCCGCCTTTCCCTGTACACCCCGACGTCAAGTTCAAAAAGTAAGTCTTAAAAGTCACTTATTTTCTGGAAATAATCTTGTAAGTACACCTGCAGGCGTGTATACGCGGGTGGCATGTACCACTACGGGCACTGACCTCGATGCCATCGCTCTCGCCCTCCACGGAAATGCCGCCTTTCCCTGTACACCCCGACGTTAAGTTCAAAAAGTAAGTCGTACGTCATTTATTTCTGCAAGTAGGTTAGTAAGTACACCCGCAGGCGCGGTAGAACCTGATGTACACGGGCGGCATGTACCACTACGGGCACCTTCGCTCTCGCCCTCCACGCAAATGCCGCCTTTCCCTGTACACCCCGACGTCAAGTTCAAAAAGTAAGTTTCTTATTTAACCGCATTGGGGCATTCCTGAAAGTGCTGGCCAACAAAAATAATATGCTCCAACGTTCCGCTCCCTTTGGCCCAAAAACTGTTCTTTGCATTTCCAAACCCTCCCAGCGAACACGAACATTAAGCCTCCCCCAACCTGTTTGGCCAGTGTGAGGATTGTAAGCCAAATCCTCTATTAGCCTCTGGTAAATTGCGAGGGCTAGACTATGGGCCATGGGCCTCATAAGAAGGCTCAAGGTCACCTCAATAAGCGATAGAGTTTCCCTGCGTGATCGAATCAGAAATGAGGAGATCCGCAGGAGAACTGAAGTGACCGACATAGCCCGCAGAATCGCTAAAATCAAGTGGCAGTAGGCGGGGCACATAGCTCGCAGAGCTGATGTCCACTGGGGCAAAAAAGTTCTCGAGTGGTGACCACGTGCCGAAAGACGTAGTGTGGGCAGGCATCCCACTAGGTCAGTCTTTCCCAAAGTGGGCGATAACGCCCCCTTGTGGGCGCTGCAAGCTTAAAGGGGGGCGGTAAGAGACCCAGAAAAAAAATCGGGACGTTGTCTAGAGGCTTGGGAGGCGTCATTTACTAGGAGGACTCTTAGATACCAACTGAGCACTCGACACTTTACTACAAATGGGGGCGCTAAAAAGTATTTATTCTCAAAGTGGGCAGTAGACAAAATAAGTTTGGGAACCGCTGCACTAGGTGGACGAACTGGTAAAGATTGCGGGAGCAGGACCGGTCTTTGTGGAAATCCTTGGGAGAGGCCTTTGTCTTTTTCCTGCAGTGTAGACTAAATAACCTGGGTGCTAACAGCTAATAATTCCACCAGACTGCCGTTCTACGACGTGATGGCGGAGCTGATGAAGCCTTCCACCATGATGCCGATGCAGGCGGGCCGACTGCAGGAGGGCACGTACATCTTCCACCTGACGCCTCAGCAGGCCACCGAGATCGCATCGGGGAAGGACCTGGTCGGACCCAGCAACAAGCTAGACTTTGTCATACAGGTGAGAATAAAAATAAGGATTACTTTATTGCGGTAAATGTGAGCAAGTAAAGGTGGATTTATATTTGTCTGATATGTTATGTCGTGTCGTGATAGCTGACATGTTGCAATTGCATACTAATGCATGAAACCGACTCCGTTCTGATCAAACTTAGTGCCTTAAGCCGTATACAGAAAGAAAGCTGGAAACTTATAAGCGCTTACCAGCCTTGTCAGCGCTGGTCCGTTCTACACAAAGGAAGCAAGTTGAATGGCATTTTAAATGGCAGTGTCCAGCGCTGACCAGCGCGTGTTGAAACTTGTCGGCGCCGTTCAGTGCTTATCGGCGCGCGTTCATATATTTTCCTGCGCGGGTTACCAGCGCTGTCAAGCGCCGGTAAGCGCTTATAAGTTCCAACTTTCTCTCTGTATACGGCCTTACACTAGACAAGTATCATTATGCAAACATTACACAATAATTGTAATTTTTCTATGAAACTCGCAGTACATTTAAATAAATGTTTTGTTTCAGGCGCAACTGAGATTTTGTCTATTGGAGACATCATGCGAGCAAGAAGATTACTTCCCACCTAGTGTTAATGTTAAAGTAAACAACAAAATGTGTCCACTGCCAGTAAGTATCTTTCAAATACGATATTTTTCTCTTTGCACAAAGATAGTTAATTAATTCGAGTGATATTCAAATCAAAATGTCGCTTATTGCTATTCTAGTTTCATCCTCCTAAAGTCGCGAAATTATATTTTTTTATTTACAAACCTACTCTATGAAATTCATTAGTGTTTCAAATTGTCCCCAGAATCCGATACCAACAAACAAACCGACACCAGAGCCGAAGCGGCCACCGCGGCCTGTCAACATCTCGTCCCTTGTCAAGCTGTCACCTACAGTCGCCAACACCATCCACGTGACGTGGGCGGCGGACTTCACACGGGCGTATGTGGTCAGCGTGTTCATGGTGCGCAAGCTGACGTCAGCTGAGCTGCTGCAGAGGCTCAAGAACAAAGGCACCAAGAACCCGGACTACACGCGCTCGCTGAGTGAGTACACCTGTGCCTCATGACGTCACAGCTCATACCATCCAAGTGACGTGGGCAGCTGACGTCAGCTGAGCTGCTGCAGAGGCTCAAGAACAAAGGCACCAAGAACCCGGACTACACGCGCTCGCTGAGTGAGTACACCTGTGCCTCATGACGTCACAGCTCANCGGCGGACTTCACGCGGGCGTATGTCGTCAGCGTGTTCATGGTGCGCAAGCTGACGTCAGCTGAGCTGCTGCAGAGGCTTAAAAACAAAGGCACCAAGAACCCGGACTACACGCGCTCGCTGAGTGAGTATAGATCGTTTTATCCACGTAGACGCGACTCACCATTCTTCCGCTAATATTTGAGTGTTATCGGTACACGCTAAATCATCCATGAGTGCACACGCACACTACAATAATGACGCTCGGATTGCTCGGATCAAACTCTCCGCACCCCGCGCTTCCCTCGACCAAAAATTGGTGGTGCGCGTCTTTGTGGATGAAATGACCTATACACCTGTGTGCTTCTACCAGCGTTGCCAGACGTCCCGATTTTGGCGGGACGTCCCGATTTTTAAATCAAATTTAAATGTCCCGCGCGGGACAGGCTCTGTCCCGCTTTTCTTTTTTGTTAAAATACATTTTCTATGGCTACTTTTGCTATCTATTGCGTGACGTAACGTACGTAAACGTAATTTTAAGTCAAATAAAAGGATAAATATTTGAAAACCTTTGATTATATACGTTTTTTTACTATGTCCCGCTTCTGACGGAAGAATCCCGCTATTTTCACTCAAAAAGTACCAAAGTCCCGACTTGGCGAAAAAAAAAAACTGGCAACGCTGGCTTCTACAGAGGTGTGACAAAGCTCATACCATCCATGTGACATACTAAGATGACTATGTTATCTTACTTTTATGGTGCAGCAGATGACGTCAGCCGTTCAATTTCACGGTTTACAGCATCTAGCATATTTTACTCTGATGATAAAGAAGTATGTTATGTTTATTGCTTAATCAAATAACATAAAGGTGAAAGCAGAAAGGCGCTGGATGCAGGCCGCCACCAACCGGCCATTGTGGAAATCACTGGGGGAGGCCTATGTTTAGCAGTGGACGTCTTATGGCTGAAATGATGATGATGAAATGTGTCTAAACTTATCTCCTGTCACCGCAAGTGTAAGACGTGGTATTTTGCGTGCTACTGCGTTGTATTAACGGTACGCCGTACGCTTGCGACGCAATATTGCAAATATCCCTCTGACCATCATTACGCAGCCACAACTATAATCGAGCCTGTTTTTAATACGTACTAGCGGCCGCCCGCAACTTCGTACGCTTGCTTGTTTGTATCCTATGTATAAAATCTGTTCTTATTGAGCACCTATGTTCTAAAAGGAAACCCCATGCAAAATTTGAGACTCCCAGCACTTGTAGTTTCTTGATGAGTGAGTCAGTGACCTTTGGATTATATAGATATAGAATCGAGCTTTATGTATAATAATATTATAGATTACTGACATTACCAATCTCCTTCCAGTCAAAGAGAAGCTATCGGAGGACTACGACAGCGAGATAGCCACCACCTCGCTCCGCGTATCGCTGATGTGTCCGCTGGGCAAGATGCGGATGGCCTGTCCTTGCCGGCCGGCCAACTGTCCTCATCTTCAGTGCTTCGACGCGTCGCTGTTCCTGCAAATGAATGAGCGAAAGCCGACGTGGCTGTGCCCCGTTTGCGATAGGCCTGCGCCGTATGACTCGCTGGTGGTTGATGGGTAAGTGGCTGATTTATTTAGATATTATGTATATCCTATAAAAGTACTGGTCACACTGCCTGTTGTTGTCTAGGTAGTTTAGGATACCGCTGCCTTTGTTATGACTACTTTATACTGTTAAAATACTCTTTCGAGTTGCCACTTCTTTTATAATGTGAACAGATAAGTTGGTAGGGGTAAGTAGTAGCTAAGGAGTTCTCTGTCGATGTCCCTGAACTCATACTTGTCAGTAAACGTCATCCGTATGTCCACGTTCTATGTTACTGGAATGCCTCTTGCTTTACCCTTTCAAAACGCGAAAATTCTAAAATAATACTCCCCAAAGGACACCGGTTTTGAAAAAAATAATTTGCCAAAAGGATATCGCTGTACACTGGCCCTGCATAAACTACAACCCCAGAAGGGATGACATGGAGTTGTTCATAGAAAGTATATCAGTTCATATTTTTTTATAACAAAAATTGTAATTATGCAAGGCCACACTGTATGTAAGATGCCTCTAATAAATATACAAATAATCACGATGACGTGCAGCCCTTTGTTTGCCACTTGGGCTTAGTAATCCTTATTCTAGTTCTTTCAATGAGGGCTATCGTTTTTATACTTAACAGTTGGCACCCCTGGCGATTGACAGGACCTTACTCTACAGTGGCGCCATCTTGATGAGTGCAAATGCGATAGTCCTCCTACCACTTTAGCGCTCACCAGATGGTGCCACTGTCTTCGCTACTAGCAAGTGACAGGGCCTTACTCTACAGTGGCGCTAACTGGTGAGCGCTAAAACGATAGCCCTCATTGACTTCCTATCTTAATGTGTACCACAAACCCGCAGGTACTTCCAAGAGGTTCTGACGTCGTCGCGGCTGGCGAGCGAGTGCAACGAGATCCAACTGCACGCGGACGGCAGCTGGTCCGCGCACGCGCCGCCCGCACGCGCGCCCGCGCCGCTACAGCCCACGCCCGAGCCCGTCACGCTTATTGCCGACGACCTGGGTGAGTTGCCCACTGCTGGGCTTGCAGCTAGTGCCACGAGAGTCAGCTGTAAGCGAATGGGAGCTGGACCGCGCACGCGCCGCCCGCACGCGCGCCCGCGCCGCTTCAGCCCACGCCCGAGCCCGTCACGCTTATTGCCGACGACCTGGGTGAGTTTCCCACTGCTGGGCTGTAGCTAGTGTCACGAGAGTCAGCTGCACTCGGATGTGAGCTGGGATGCGCCTGAGCCCGTCACGCTCATCGCCGATGACCTGGGTGAGTGGCCCACTGCTGGACTGTTAGCTAACAGAACTATTCCTGAGCCAGGATCTACAGCCAGACCCAACCAGTGTTTGGCAGCTAGTGTGACGAGTCAGCTGTGTAAGCAGATGGGTGCTGTCTGAGCCCATCAAGCTTATCGCCGANGTACAAATGTGTATGATAACGTCACACAGAAGATGTTTACCTGGGTGAAATGGTTCCGAAGTGAAATGAGGACAATAAAAAATCTACTTTGTTCATTCAGGTGATATCACCCAGGTGAACTAAGTGGAATAAACCTAACGGTACGCTTGCGACGCAAAATTGCAAATATGCCTCTGACCATCATTATTCATTACACACACAGCCACAACTATAATCGAGCCTGTTTTTAATACGTACTAGCGGCCGCCCGCGACTTCGTACGCTTGTATCCCATTTTACCCCCTTAGTGGACTTTCGTAAAATCTGTTCTTATTGAGCATGTTCTAAAAAGAAACCCCATGCTGAGACTCCCAGCACTTGTAGCTTCTGAGATTTCGTGATGAGTGAGTCAGTGACCTTTCGCTTTTTTTTATAGATATAGATTACTGATGACATTACCAATCTCCTTCCAGTCAAAGAGAAGCTATCTGAGGACTACGACAGCGAGATAGCCACCACTTCGCTCCGCGTATCGCTGATGTGTCCGCTGGGCAAGATGCGGATGGCCTGTCCTTGCCGGCCGGCCAACTGTCCTCATCTTCAGTGCTTCGACGCGTCGCTGTTCCTGCAAATGAATGAGCGGAAACCGACGTGGCTGTGCCCCGTTTGCGATAGGCCTGCGCCGTATGACTCGCTGGTGGTTGATGGGTAAGTAATACGGCTGATTTATTTTAGATATTATTATGTCCTGTTGGTCTAATTTTTATCGATTTTGCAAGATA
Source organism: Ostrinia furnacalis (assembly GCF_004193835.3). Lineage (NCBI taxonomy): Eukaryota > Metazoa > Arthropoda > Insecta > Lepidoptera > Crambidae > Ostrinia > Ostrinia furnacalis. The sequence continues at coordinate 379,418 of NW_021135425.1, forward strand.
AGCCATTTGTTCTCCAAAATCATCGATAAGATTTTATCACGGCGCGCTTCTTGGTCAGCTGGCGACCTATAAAAAGCTTAAAAGCAGTCACGGTCTTCTGTCTTGGAGTTTCCGCGTAGCGTTCTTACGCCATCGTGATTGCACCTTTATACTCGTATGGTCGACAAACACTCGAAAGCAATTAGTCACATCGTTAACGCGCACAGCTAAATAATTAATTTGGTCAGTTATTGTCAATGTTCCTCTCGTAGGTTAGGTTATTCCATCATATTTGATGTCGCCCCACATCTACATGTTGTATAATACAGTAGAATCTCGATTATCCGGACTTCGATTATCCGGATATCCGATTATCCGAACTCATTCTTCACGGTTCTTATTACCGATTTAGGGTCTGGACCCATCAAAACGGCAAGGCGCCGCCACGTAACACGGTACAAACGTCGTCTTGGTTCATTGTTATAAGAAATGGATTCATCCAATGGTCTAAAATGATGTATTGAAAACTAGTTCTATTGTAAAAAGTTAATTATTGTTTGATTTTGCTTTGAAATTATCCGGATTTTCGATTATCCGGAACACCCCTGATTTTAATTGATCCGGATAATCGGGATTCTACTGTAGATAAATTTTTCTCCTAAAATAGAAGACCATCGGTAATATGTATGTATATCGCTATGACCGTAATGATTTCCAGCCGTGCCCCTTGAGCTTTATAATCTTTACAGCCTTCCTTACTGTCGTTATCTCATCTGCCTTCCTATCTTTATGTGTACCGCAAATCCGCAGGTACTTCCAAGAGGTTCTGACGTCGTCGCGGCTGGCGAGCGAGTGCAACGAGATCCAACTGCACGCGGACGGCAGCTGGTCCGCGCACGCGCCGCCCGCACGCGCGCCCGCGCCGCTGCAGCCCACTCCCGAGCCCGTCACGCTTATTGCCGACGACCTGGGTGAGTTGCCCACTGCTGGACTATTAGCTAACAGAACGACTCCTGAGCCAGGATCTACAGCTTGACCCAACCAGTGAAGGTCAAGTTTGGTAGCTAGTGTGACGAGTCAGCTGTACGCAGATGGGTGCTGACTGAGCCCATCAAGCTCATCGCCGACGACCTGGGTGCAGGTGCCTGGCTTGCAGCTAGTGTCACGAGAGCCAGCTGGATGGGAGCTGGGATGCGCACGCGCCGCCCGCACGCGCGCCCGCGCCTCTACAGCCCACGCCTGAGCCCGTCACTCTTATCGCCGACGACCTGGGTTAGTTGCCCACTGCTGGGCTGTAGCTAGTGTCACGAGAGTCAACTGCACCTGGATGGGAGCTGGGATGCGCCCGAGCCCGTCACGCTTATTGCCGACGAACTGGGTGAGTGGCCCACTGCTGGACTGGCAGCTAACGGGACTACTCCCACCGCTGCAACTCCTGAACCAGGATCTACAGCTTGACCCAACCAGTGAAGGTCAAGTTTGGTAGCTAGTGTGACGAGTCCGCTTGCCGTCACGCTCATCGCCGACGACCTGGGTGAGTTGCCCACTGCTGGGCTGTTAGCTAACGGGACTATTACCCACCGCTGCAACTCCTGTGTAGTTAGATCTACATCTTGACCGACAATAAAAACCCTGAAGGTCAAGATTGGTAGCTAGTGTGACGAGTCAGCTGTACGCGGATGGAAGCTGGGATCCGCCCGAGCCCGTTACGCTCATCGCCGACGACCTGGGTGAGTTGCCCACTGCTGGGCTTGCAGCTAGTGCCACGAGAGTCAGCTGCACGCGGACGGCAGCTGGTCCGCGCACGCGCCGCCCGCCCGCGCGCCCGCGCCTCTACAGCCCACGCCCGAGCCCGTCACGCTTATTGCCGACGACCTGGGTGAGTTGCCCACAGCTGGGCTGGTAGCTAGTGTCACGAGAACCAGCTGGATGGGAGCTGGGATGCGCACGCGCCGCCCGCGCCCTTACAGCCCACGCCCATCTACAGCTAGACCCAACCAGTGTTTGGCAGCTAGTGTGACGAGTCAGCTGTGTAAGCAGATGGGTGCTGTCTGAGCCCATCAAGCTTATCGCCGAAGACCTGGGTGAGTTGCCCACTGCTGGGCTTGCAGCTAGTGTCACGAGAGTCAGCTGCACGCGGACGGCAGCTGGTCCGCGCACGCGCCGCTGCAGCCCACGCCCGAGCCCGTCACTCTTATTGCCGACGACCTGGGTGAGTGGCCCACTGCTGGGCTGGCAGCTAGTGCCACGAGATATAGTGGGCTGTAGCTACGAGACTCCCACCTCTCGTTCCCACCACTGCAATTCCTGTGTAGCCAGGATCTACAGCTTAGCCGCCATAAAAACCCAACCAGTGAAGGTCAGTCAGCTGTACGCAGATGGGCGCTGTCTGAGCCCGTCATGCTCATCGCCGACGACCTGGGTGAGTTGCCCACTGCTGGGCTGCAGCTAGTGTCACGAGAGTCAGCTGCACTCGGATGTGAGCTGGGATGCGCCTGAGCCCGTCAAGCTCATCGCCGATGACCTGGGTGAGTGGCCCACTGCTGGACTGTTAGCTAACAGAACTATTCCTGAGCCAGGATCTACAGCTAGACCCAACCAGTGTTTGGCAGCTAGTGTGACGAGTCAGCTGTGTAAGCAGATGGGTGCTGTCTGAGCCCGTCACGCTCATCGCCGATGACCTGGGTGAGTGGGCTCATAGCTGGACTGTTAGCTAACGGAACTACTCCCACCGCTGCAACTCCCGAGCCAGGATCTACAGCTTGACCCACCCAATGAAGGTCAAGTTTGGTAGCTAGTGTGACGAGTCCGCTTGCCGTCACGCTCATCGCCGACGACCTGGGTGAGTGGCCTACTGCTGGACTGTAGCTAGTGCCACGAGATCCACCTGCACGCGGACGGCACTGCTGGGCTGTTAGCTAACGGGACTATTACCCACCGCTGCAACTCCTGTGTAGTTAGATCTACAGCTTGACCGACAATAAAAACCCAACCCATGAAGGTCAAGTTTGGTAGCTAGTGTGACGAGTCAGCTGTACGTGGATGGAAGCTGGGATGCGCCCGAGCCCGTCACGCTCATCGCCGATGACCTGGGTGAGTTGCCCACTGCTTGGCTTGCAGCTAGTGTCACGAGATCCAACTGCACGCGGACGGCAGCTGGTCCGCGCACGCGCCGCCCGCCCGCTCGCCCGCGCGTCTACAGCCCACGCCTGAGCCCGTCACGCTCATCGCCGACGACCTGGGTGAGTGGCCCACTGCTGGGCTTGCAGCTAGTGCCACGAGAGTCAGCTGCACGCGGATGGAAGCTGGGATCCGTCCGAGCTCGTCACGCTCATCGCCGACGACCTGGGTGAGTGGGCCCATAGCTGGACTATTAGCTAACGGGACTATCCCACTGCTGCAACTCCTGTGTAGCCAGGATCTAAAGCTTGACCGCCAATAAAAACCCAACCCGTGAAGGTCAAGTTTGGACTGGTAGCTGCTAGAGTCAGCTGCACGCGGACGGTCGCTGTTTGCGCCTGAGCCCGTCACGCTCATCGCCGACGACCTGGGTGAGTGGGCCCACTGCTGAGCTGCAGCTAGTGCAATGACCTACACTGGTTGGGTTTTTATTGGCGGTCAAGCTGTAGATCCTGGCTGCACAGAAGTTGCAGCGGTGGCGAGAGGTGGGATAGTTCCGTTTAGTGCAATGAGTTGTATACGTCTGATCAGCACCGTAGAGCTGATGAGCGCAGCCGCTACTGAGCTACATGCTTCTTTTCGCTAACGCACCCTGATCGCCACCGAAGCTCTGCCGCCACAACTTATAAGCATCTGATCGCCCCCAAAATACTTCGACTTGGAATACTAAGCTGCCGTATCCAATACGCGCACTGTAAAGCGATACCGATATTGAATCTAGCACGAATGTTACTTTGTCTTGACGGTTAATTAATTTCTGAAGGCCCTTAGGCACTCAAGCATTTGAACAACCTTAAAATCCGATGAGGATGAGCTGTTTACGAATCATCACACATAGAACACCTAATCAAGTCCTCACACTATTCCTTTCCTTTATCCTCACATTTATTTCTCCAACAGACGTAATACCAGTGGAAGGCGGTAGCAGCGGCGGTGCCAAGCGAGCAGCCGTCGGTGAGACTCGAGCGCCCAAAGCTACGGAGGCCGTGGTGGACCTCACGTCGGATTCGGAGGACGAGCTGCCTCTCAAGAGGAAAGTGCCGGCGCCTAAAGCCACGCCGCCGGTGCCCGAGACTGCCATCAAGACTGATGAGACGTTCTCTAACTCAGGTCAGTACTGACACATGATCATGGAAGACGTAGTAAATACTTTTAAATTGTAAATTATGTATGTGTGATTGTGATACTAAATAAAGTTTTTCTTTCTGTCAATTGATTACCAAGGAGAATATTCCCATCGCAGTGAGCTATTATACAGGGTGACAGGTAAAGCGATACATTCCTTGAAAGGGGTTAAAGTAGAGCTTATTTGCAGTCATTTAAGTCATATGACACCATGTCCGAAACTTGTTCATTTCCAAGTTATTCGAGATTTAAGTATTTTTTTAAAAATCTCCAGTTTTTATGTTAAAATGTACCCTTGCAATGAAGAATACGGAATAATGTTAACTTTTTTGTTGTATTCGTATAGCTAAATAATAAGATTGACATTTTAAATTAAAATTTGCAAGAAAGAATCATCATTACTCAAGTNTGGGTGAGTGGCCCACTGCTGGACTGTTAGCTAACAGAACTATTCCTGAGCCAGGATCTACAGCTAGACCCAACCAGTGTTTGGCAGCTAGTGTGACGAGTCAGCTGTAAGCAGATGGGTGCTGTCTGAGCCCGTCACGCTCATCGCCGACGACCTGGGTGAGTGGCCCACTGCTGGACTGTAGCTAGTGTCACAAGAGTCAACTGCACTCGAACGGGAGCTGAGATACGCCCGAGCCCGTCCCGCCCATTGCCAACGAGTTGCCCACTGCTGGGCTGTAGCTAGTGTCACGAGATCCAACTGCACGCGGACGGCAGCTGGTCCGCGCACGCGCCGCCCGCACGCGCGCCCGCGCCGCTACAGCCCACGCCCGAGCCCGTCACGCTTATTGCCGACGACCTGGGTGAGTTGCCCACTGCTGGGCTGGCAGCTAGTGCCACGAGAGTCAGCTGTAAGCGAATGGGAGCTGGACCGCGCACGCGCCGCGCGCCCGTGCCGCTACAGCCCACGTCTGAGCCCGTCACGCTTATTGCCGACGACCTGGGTGAGTTGCCCACTGCTGAACTATTAGCTAACAGAACTACTCCAGGATCTACAGCTAGACCCAACCAGTGTTTGGCAGCTAGTGTGACGAGTCAGCTGTACGCAGATGGGTGCTGTCTGAGCCCGTCAAGCTTACCGCCGACGACCTGGGTGAGTGGGCTCATAGCTAGACTGGTAGCTAACGTGACTATTCTAACCTCTCGTTCCCACCACTGCAACTCCTGTGTAGCCAGGTTCTACAGCTTGACCGCCATAAAAACCCAACCAATGAAGGTCAAGTTTGTCCCGGGGGAAAGTTAAACTGTCATTGGACCCGCAACGAAATTAATCAGAAGTGGCATGGGCTGGCAGCTAGTGTCACGAGAGTCAACTGCACGCGGATGGGAGCTGGGATGCGTCCGAGCTCGTCACGCTTATTGCCAACGACCTGGGTGAGTGTGCCCATACATAGCTGGGCTAACGGACTGAATACGTCTGAACGGCATCATAGCACTAGCGGCGCCCGCCCCGGGTGCCAAGCATCAGGGGGTGACACAAGTCGCGCAGATTAGTACTCACTGGCGCAAAATCCTGGGGGGTACCAGGGGGTGCCTTTGGACTTATGACGGGGGGATGGGGGGGTGATCGCCCCGGGTGCCAACCCATGCTACGCCTCCACTGCATCATAGAGCTGATGACTGCTGCTACTGAGCTACATACATCTTCTCTTCATCATCTTCGCTACGCCACTAATGTGCTGTCGCCACTGAGTTCCAAGCACTCTGATCGCTGTCAAGATACTTCGACTTCGCAATATTATATCAGATTAGCTGCCGTAACCGATCCCCGCTCTGTAAAGTGATTGCGAAATTGAATTTAACACAAATGTTACTTTGTCTTGACGGTTAATTGACAAGTTTCTGAAGGCTTAAGCTCTCAAGCATTTGAACAACCTTAAAACCCGATGAGGAAGAGCTGTTTACGAATCATCACACATAGAACACCTAATCAAGTCCTCACGCTATTTCTTTCCTCTATCCTCACATTTATTTCTCCCACAGACGTAATACCGGTGGAAGGCGGTAGCAGCGGCGGTGCCAAGCGAGCCGCCGTCGGCGAGACCCGAGCGCCCAAAGCTACGGAGGCCGTGGTGGACCTCACGTCGGATTCGGAGGACGAGCTGCCTCTCAAGAGGAAAGTGCCGGCGCCTAAAGCCACGCCGCCGGCGCCCGAGACTGCCATCAAGACTGATGAGACGTTCTCTAACTCAGGTCAGTACTGACACAAGATCAACAAATTTTATTTAATTATTAAATTGTAAATTATGTATGTGTGATTGTGATACTGAATAAACTTTTTTTTTTCTGTCAATTGATTACCAAGGAGAATACTCCCATCGCAGTGAGCTATTATTACAGACATAGCATATAACTGACTGAGTAGGAATTTATGGTAGTGGAGCAATGCAAGAGGGTTTGTTTATGCTACGTACAATCTATGTAATTTCTCTGGTACGTCAATGGTTACCCTTTCCGCGCTACTCCGCAGAATTCTACTCAGGTACTTACTTTTGACTTGATTTTTTAGTTTCACTTATCTGGTACTCGGTAAAGAAGATAATGATCTAAGGAATATGTCCACTTGTATTTTAACCCTAAGTGTTCAAAAAATTCATTGCTTTCGCCTTCGTGTGAATAAGTTTCAAATGAAGCCGGGATTACAGTGTGTGTTTTGGCCCTACACATTCAACAAAATCGTGTCAACATTCAACAAAATTGTGTACAGAAAATGTTGAATGTTGACATGTTTTTGTTGAGTTATTTAGGGCAAACCCAGCTTAATGTCACTAAGTCTTAAGCCCATGTGTATGTAATTTCCACCACTACAATAATTGTTACTTAGTACGCAATAAAGATTTGAATTTTAATTTCTATATAACCCTAAAAAGAATTAACATTTTACTTACTTCTCTAACTTACAATTTACCTTACAGAAGCAGTATCGTCCAGCGGCTACCGGTCGCCGACCGAGTCCGGCGGCGGCGGTTCCGGCGCGGTCATCTCGCTGGACAGCCCGTCGCCGCCAGCGCCCGCCTCGCCGCAACCCGCCGCCGACTCGCTGCCTGACCACCCGCATCTGTCCATCACGCCCGTTGACAGATGTAAGTCATCTTAATCCACAGTCATCTGTAAAGATTTCATTATTTTATTCTCCTACTTGGATAAGACGCAGCTTTTTGGCAAATTGTATATTTCCTGCCATCTTCAAGTCATTTTGTATCTCTCCATTCCATATTCAGTCATCTTTCATGATTTTAATGATCTGACTGTATTACATGTACAAGAAGGAACGCAACTTTTCGGCATGTCTGCTATCTTAAACCCATCTTTTATCCTGATTCTCATTTGAAACAAGAAGGGGTCGTTCAGCGAATTGAATATTTTCTGCCTTCACAAAGTCATTTCGTGATTTGTCGACGTGCATCAGCTGTTACACCTTCAGACTGCATCATCCACATCCATTGGCTCCATCCTGTTTTTGTTAGCTATATCTTCGTTGGGCGCTTAAGTTTCTTGCGTGTATCATTTCATCGTTAACAGGTTAGTATGGAAACCTACTCCCTATGTTCTCCTTGTTTAGCCAAGTCCCGGCGTCGAATGTCCCGGGACGGCTCGCCTGCCGCGCCCGCGTCGCCGCTGCCCAATGCCGACGCCCTGGCCGAACATCCTCACCTATCCATCACACCAGTCGACAGATGTAAGTCCTTAACTTCGAACTCCTCCTATATCATTGGTTCCCAAAGTGGGGGGAAGCGCAGACCTTTAAAGGGGGGCGCGGCACGGTGGGCTGATATTAGAGCTTCATAGACTTAGCGTCGCTCAAAATTCAAGTGCCGAATTTTGAAAAAATAAATATGCCAATGTGTTCCTTTACCAAAAAGGAATATTTTATGTTATGTAACGTTTCTTGATAAAGTTATTATTTAATAAGTTATTGACAATTTCCTTTTTTTTTGTATGGAGCTCAACATTTATTTTTATTTTATTCGTTATTCTTAAGGGGGTCCTGCACAGAATCCTTAAAATTTACATATTTTTAAATCACGAGTGCTCTGCGATTAGTGACTTAAATACATCAAAGGAACTTGTGTAGGGTAGCCCAATCCTTGATCTAGGTCGCCGCCTTTTCGAAATTTTGAATAAATACGTAAAAAATTGATAAACAACATTTAAAATGCAGACATATGGAAAATTTATTTCTTCGAGAACTTTGTTAATTTAATGTATGAAGCAATAATTTTTATATGGAAATGTTTAAATTAATATTTTGAAGGTCGCCCCCTTTTTCGTTTTTGGTATTNGAATATCTTGAGCTGCCCTCTGAATGCGCTCACCCTGGACTACGACAAACATTTTAAAACCAAAATCAGCTCAATCGGCCTAGCCGTTCTCGATTTTTAATCAGACTAACGAACATCAATTCATTTTTATTTATATAGATTGGAGAAATAAGGAGAATGTTAGTGACAAATATTATTCGTCTTGCAGAAGCAGTGTCGTCCAGCGGCTACCGGTCGCCGACCGAGTCCGGCGGCGGCGGTTCCGGCGCGGTCATCTCGCTGGACAGCCCGTCGCCGCCAGCGCCCGCCTCGCCGCAACCCGCCGCCGACTCGTTGCCCGACCACCCGCATCTGTCCATCACGCCCGTTGACAGATGTAAGTAATCGTAATCCAGTTGCCAGTTGATGCCTAGAGGAATAGAGCAACAAAGAACTGAGCGAGCGAGATGTCATTAGCAAGAACACTGTGTGATAATGAAGTCGGTTAAAAAGAGATGAAACTCAAAATTAAGGTTCTTCTCAGTCGGTACACTCTTGTCAGAGTGGTCGTGGTCATCATTTTGAATCACGATTCAGAGTGATGTTCCTCGTAATACGGCGCCATTCCTCGCGGACTGCAGCTTTCCGGGTTAAAATTAAGGTAAATGGTCGCAATCCCGTCAGTAATAATAATTTAAAAAAGAGATGCGTGATGCCGTCGCCGTCACGTCAAACAGAAGTTTTTTGCAACTATTTGAAAGTTCGGAGGTACTTATTGGCACTCTGAAAATTTAAACTCTTGAGATTTAACGTGTGTGGAATCGTGAATGTTTATGAGAAAAGTTGCTTCAGAAACTTTGTGACTGGTTCAATGATTGATTTATTGTACAAAACAGTAGAATAATCCTGACACTGACACATATGATATCCAGTGTCTTCCAAAATTGGTTTCATTTGACAGCTCGTGGTTGTTGCTCTATTCCGAAGGAATATTAACTTTATGGTTGCATCACAGTCATCCGCAATCATTTTCATGGTTTGATTGTCTTATTTGAACAAGAGGTATTCAGCTGTTCGGCACATTGCATATTTTCTGTTGAAATTGAGCCATTTTGTACCTATCCATCACGCCGGTTGACAGATATAAGTCATCTTAATCCACAGTCATCTGTAAAGATTTCATTATTTTATTCTCCTACTTGGATAAGACGCAGCTTTTTGGCAAATTAATTGTATATTTCCTGCCATCTTCAAATCATTTCGTATCTCTCCATTCCATATTCAGTCATCTTTCATGATTTTAATGATCTGACTGTAATACTGTATTACATGTACAAGAAGGAACGCAACTTTTCGGCATATCTGCTATCTTAAACCCATCTTTTATCCTGATTTTCATTTGAAACAAGAAGGGGTCGTTCAGCGAATTGAATATTTCCTGCCTTCACAAAGTCATTTCGTGATTTGTCGACGTGCATCAGCTGTTACACCTTCAGACTGCATCATCCACATCCATTGGCTCCATCCTGTTTTTGTTAGCTATATCTTCGTTGGGCGCTTAAGTTTCTTGCGTGTATCATTTCATCGTTAACAGGTTAGTATGGAAACCTACTCCCAATGTTCTCCTTGTTTAGCCAAGTCCCGGCGTCGAATGTCCCGGGACGGCTCGCCTGCCGCGCCCGCGTCTCCGCAGCCCAATGCCGACGCCCTGGCCGAACATCCTCACCTATCCATCACACCAGTCGACAGATGTAAGTCCTTAACTTCGAACTCCTCCTATATCATTGGTTCCCAAAGTGGGGGGAAGCGCAGACCTTTAAAAGGGAGGCGCGGGCCATCTGTGTACTAAGTATAAACCTGCGACCGCTGAGAGAATGCTTTCCAGACTGATCGATACGACCAACAAATAATCTGACTGGAATTTTTTGTATGGTTGAAAAAGGGGGCGCGTCTCATATAAGTTTGGGAACCAATGTCCTATCAGAGGAATTGATTAATTTCGTTGCGAGTCCAATGACTTTCCCCCAGTTTAACTTTCCCCCGGGACAAACTTGACCTTCACTGGTTGGGTTTTTATTGACGTTCAAGCTGTAGATCCTGGCTACACAGGAGTTGCAGTTGTGGGAACGAGAGGTGGGAATAGTCCCGAAAAAAGATGTAAGTCATCTTTTAATCCAGTTCTATCGCAATTGATTTTGATAATCTTATCAATATTTGATAATCTCGAGAAGCTGCGATCTCGCAGCTTCTCGAGATTATGAATATTTCCTGCAATTGCAAAGTGTCTTCGCGCTTTGGTAGATATGATCTCATATAATGGTCCCAACACTTCTAACTGCGAGTCTGCCGTTCTGCCCACGGATTATTCGTAAATTTGATGTCTAACATAATGTTGACACAAATATGTCTCATCGACATGATATCAGGTCTGTATGGAAAGAAGCCTCGCTTCCTTCAAATAACCCAATCAGTCGCAGTTCAACAAGTCTTATCGATCTAGCTGGCATAATACTTACTTGTAAACAGAGTATGTGATTTTGATAATAAAATCAAACCACTTCTTGGCCGTCAATCATTGTGACACACACCATGCGGAGTCTTCGTCAATGTCGGATAACAAAACGGCTAGTTTACTACCACATAATTTTAATTATTGAAACAATGAAACGAAATGTCTTCATTTAAGTTTGAACAATACTTGGCGCTTATTATTCGGTCAGCTGCTAAAAGCGCGCCAAAACGTATGAGACATAACGTTGGGTACTACCCGTACCCAATAGCGTAGGAGTACTTATGAGAACAACAACATGCGTCTAAAGGTATGTTAAAGATCTTGTATTTGTTGTAGGCACAAACAACACAGAGCGCGACGAGGGCGAAGCGGCGCCGGCGCACTGGGCACCCTATGCAGAATCGGACCGGGAGACTCACGACTCATATCGAAGGTAAACAATAACAAATTATTATTTACACTCAATATAGCATACTAGCTTTCCGCCCGCGGCTTCGCCCGCGTGGAATTTTGTCTGTCACAGAAAAACTTTATCGCGCGCGTCCCTGTTTCAAAAACCGGGATAAAAACTATCCTATGTTCTTTCCCGGGACTCAAACTATCTCTATGCCAAATTTCATCAAAATCGGTTGCGAGGTTTAAGCGGGAAAGCGTAACAGACAGACAGACAGACAGAGTTACTTTCGCATTTATAATATTAGTTGGGATTCTTCTACATTGATATCTAACTAACTAACCTTAGCTGCTTATAGTATCAGTCATTAGATGCAACTTTATATCGTACCTTTTGTAGAAACAAGGGCACAATTTGATGTTTTAAAAATTTTACTTAATGAGTCATTTTCAAATATTATTATTTTTCACTCAGTATGCTCTAGCTCTGCTAATATTGATTTCAAATTCTTTATTATTAGGTCTAGTGACTGGTACTGTGTCTCAGTTAAGAGCTAGACTTATTGTATGAAGTAGAGGCTTTTCAAGAAAGAATGCCCTATATGTTCTAAACATACTAGAAGTGGTGGAAGAAACTCAGTATTCGTAATATGTAGTTCCATTCCATGGCACAACTAGACAGTTTTTAAGAAGGAATAAAGATTATAAAATCGAGCCTCAAAGCGCGATATTATGTTCTGCACGGGACGAGCTCTGTTTTTTCTTAGTTAACACTATTTCTTTGTCACATTGGTGCAGGTACTGACTGAGGGACAAGAGTGGCCGCCCTTCGTACGCTTGCGGCCATTCGTCCGACGAGGAGCAGACCTACCCAGAGGTTCCTCTGCTGCCGCAGTAAGCGTACGACCCGCGTCATCAACCCTAAGTTTATACTTTTAAGGTTGCATTTCCCACATCGTCGCGCGAAACTTAAAGTACCTAGTATTTGCCGCGCGGTGATATCACAACAGATAACGGTGCAGCCGAGTCCGTGAAATCTGTGATTTATTCAGTGGTGGTATACCTTTTGCATATGGATCTTTCAAGTAACACCCAATGTGGCTCACAGCGAACACTATTCGCCTAAGTGTCACTGACTATTTCCATTTGTTATAAGATTGTAACCCCGAAATTTCCATATGCATGATAATGTTACGCCGCTGCGCAAATGGGATATATGTGTTATATTATGTGTATTGTGTAATAATGAAATTGAGATATGAGAGTGCAAAATTAACTGCAAGTGAAGTGAGCAAAAGTCACACACGTGGAAAGACAACATTCAATTAGTTTATGGTGTAGTTGAAATTTATTGTGAAGAATGATATGACTAAGTTTTCTACTTTTTAATAAATTGTCTAAACCGCCGTTATAACTTGTGCTTATAATGGAGTCAAATAATGCATATTCCTTTGGTGAGTATGAGCTTTGCTTTTTTTCAGTGATTCGTGTTAAATATGTTAAAAACAAGGACACGAAAGTCGTAAACCAAATTAATGATAAGCTATATGTTATATTTTCAATAGTCCAATTTAGAGCTGGAACTTAATATCTCACTCTAGTAGAGCGCATGGAAGGGATAGCAAGGACCCTTGAGGTCGGATATTGCTAACTTCTTGTACAAACTGAACTTATAGTTACTGAAAAATAGACTTTAAGTTTTGGTTTTACTTCCAAGATTATTCTAATTTATTTATTGTAAGGTGTAGCATATAATTTGTGTAATGTAATTTGATCTATGTGAGTTGGGAGCCCTCACTGACAAGTTCACTCCTCCCGAAATATATGTTGCGTTAAGATATTATGATAAGAAGAATAGAATAATAATAAATGTAAATATGCTCTATCTGCGTTTTATTTATTTAAAGCAAAACATACAATTTTTGTTCCAAAACACCAACTTTACATAATCATTAATCATGTTTAATTGAAGTAAACTCAAATCACTCATCCATCACCGTCATAACTTTCAGCATAATTCGTATATTATAATTTATATTAATTAGGCACATTTATTTTATGTTTCAGTTACACAATTAATCATGATACAAAAAAATGAACAGTCTATCAATGCATTTTTACATAAAAATGCTACTAAAACAACAAGAACTTCCTGAGAGTTGAGAAATGATCTTCGCATACTAAAAAATACAAATGACAAAGGGGTACGTTANTGACAAAGGGTTGCTCTTGTAGGTCATCATCATCATCATTTCAGCCATAGGACGTCCACTGCTGAACATAGGCCTCCCCTAATGCTTTCCACGTTGATCGATTGGTAGCGGCCTGCATCCAGCGCTTCCCTGCTGCTCTTGTAGGTATGGAGCTAATTTTGCCAAACTATGAAGCTACTGAAATTAAGTTAAATTCCGTCGCTGGAATTGTAAAACTAAGGTTTTATTGTTTTTTGTTTCATAGATAGTTGATAAAGTACTTTTTATTCTGGAAATTACACGTTTCTAAGATTTTTTTTACACTTCAATACTTTTTTTTAACAACATCGTAGCCGATTTACAAGAGCCAACTTTGTTTTGGTGTGATGTACTGATGTGTATTCATTTCGTGACTAATTTACCCGGATCTCTGGAATGTCCGGCTTATGGCAACCCTGAGCGGGCAAGGTCTAGACCAGTGGTTCCTAAACTTATTTAGTCTACTGCCCACTTTGAGAATAAATTATTTTTAGCGCCCCCCATTTTTGTAGTCAAGAGTCGAGCTCAGTTGATGTCTAAGAGTCATCCTCGTAGATGACGCCTCCCAAGCCTCTACACAACGTCCCGATTTTTTTTCTGGGTCTCTTATCGCCCCCCTTTAAGCCTGCAGCGCCCACAAGGGGGCGTTATCGCCCACTTTGGGAAAGACTGGTCTAGACGGAGGGCGATCCCGATACAATTTGGCGCCTCGGGCGATCCTACCATACACCGGCCCAGACGCCTATATTGGCATGGAAGACTGATAACTAGGGGTTTGACCTGTTACGATAGAGAAACCTGTTTAAAAAAGATTTATAGAAATTAAGTAAACAAACATTATTTCTGAGGCTGCCTTTTACGCGGTTAGTGAAAAAAGGTTGACTGGAAGAGAATTCTATATGGCGTTAAGTTCGCCTTTTATATTTATTTATTTATTTATTGGTAAAGTGTGTAATAAAGTTTTTAAACAACATGGTAGCAAGCGAGCAATGTTTAGTACTGATATTATCTGTGGTACTGCAGTTCGGTATGCGTTTCATAATGGGTAGGTAGGGCCCAAAAGATAAGGAGACATGTAAAGTGCCCCATAAGGGCTAACTTTTCTTTTTTTATCATTTTCTATAATAATTTTGACGTTCATAAGTGCCACTTGTGGTCTAAACTGAATAAATACTTTTGATTTTGATTTAATATGAAACTTATAAGTTTTCATGTAATATCCATTTTCAGCACTTTCCTTATAGCACGTAATCACAGAATAAGTAATAGTACCAAGGTCATAAGTAATAGTATCAAAGTCAAAAATTAAGTAAGATGCTTATTCTTAAAGTAGGTATTCACTCATATTTGTACTCGTCCCTGCGCCCGAAATAGCTTGGAGCGTGGGAGGAGCCCTTGTCCGAAGCGCGATTGTTTATACTCGATAAAACAAAAAACAGACCTATGAAAATTGGTGCTTTCACAACTTCAATAAAAGTCAATTGATGTGTGAAAGATGAATCAAGTTGTCATTAAGTCCTGAAAATCCTGAGCACCACCACCAACAAGACTCGTTTGAACACAGTAGCTCAAGCTAAAATCCATCAAGCTGTAGAGGCTAAGGCTAAGAAATACATAATAGTTATGTACTTGTAGGTATGCGCTCGAAAAACATTTCCCTTTTGGCGCAGTCGGGTAAAATAAAAATAGATAAGCTAGGCTTAGGGTTGCCAGGCGTCCGGCTTTAGCCGGACATGTTTGGCTTTTTAGGGGCTTGTCCGGCCAAATATTGTCTTGTCCGGCCAGTCCGGCTTTTGTTAGGCTTTATATGTGGCTGCCGCGCCAGTCGAAACTCGAGCCACAGAATAATGTTAATTCAAAGATGATAGTACCCACTCATGAGCTATGACGCTTATTGCACCCCTCCCCCCCGACATGGTACGTTAACTATTAAAAAGGTATGTCCGGCTTTTAGGGTAAAATGTCCGGCCAAATGAAGCACAGAGTCCGGCTTTTGTGTTTTTGGACCTGGCAACCCTAGCTAGGCTACTCATATGTTTCAAATTAACCCGTTAACCATCGAAATTCGGTTCGATTAATAAATCAAACCCAAGACCTCCCCGGGGGACCCCGGGTCCAATTCTCTAACCACAAAGTCAAAACTACGGAAGCGTTAATTGCCAGTAACAGTATCTATACAGTGTGTCCGGGCTTGTAGTGATCAAACTTTAAGGGCAAAATCTAGGGACAATTTTATCGATAAAAATACTTCAAATTTGGGGCCTGACCCATTTCTCGAAAAATTACATCGATTTAAGNAACTGGAAGAGAATTCTATATGGCGTTAAGTTCGCCTTTTATATTTATTTATTTATTGGTAAAGTGTGTAATAAAGTTTTTAAACAAAATGGTAGCAAGCGAGCAATGTTTAATACTGCAGTTCGGTAAGCGTTTCATAATATGAAACTTATAAGTTTTCATGTAATATCCATTTTCAGCACTTTCCTTATAGCACGTAATCACAGAATAAGTAGGTAATAGTACCAAGGTCATAAGTAATAGTATCAAAGTCAAAAATTAAGTAAGATACTTATTCTTAAAGTATTCACTCATATTTGTAGGTACTCGTCCCTGCGCCCGAAATAGCTTGAAGCGTGGGAGGAGCCCATGTCCGAAGCGCGATTGTTTATACTCGATAAAACAAAAAACAGACCTATGAAAATTGGTGCTTTCACAACTTCAATAAAAGTCAATTGATGTGTGAAAGATGAAACAAGTTGTCATAAAGTCCTGACTTGAAAATCCTGAGCACCACCACCAACAAGACTCGTTTGAACAAAGCAGCTCAAGCTAAAATCCATCAAACTGTAGAGGCTAAGGCTAAGAAATACATAATAGGTAGTTACTTGTAGGTACCTATGCGCTCGAAAAAAATTTTCCTTTTGGCGCAGTCAGGTAAAATAAAAATATATAAGCTAGGTACTCATATGTTTCGAATTAACCCGTTAACCATCGAAATTCGGTTCGATTAATAAATCAAACCCAAGACCTCCCCGGGGGACCCCGAGTCCAATTCTCTAACCACAAAACTACGGAAGCGTTAATTGCCAATAACAGTATGTACCTATTTAGAAAACATTAAGTTAGATAAACAGCAGCAAAACATTATTACTAATGTAACCTCGAACATGACACTAATACATTATAACTAGACAGAAATGTTATCATTAAGCAGATCTTGATTTAGATAAGCAGGTTTAAGAACCGAATTATCTCCAAAAAAACTGAATAACATTATTATAGTTCTGGCATAGAGGCCGTGAAGCGTGGAGTAAGTATAGCGAGCGAAACGGCAACGACCTCCGGCTCAACGCTTAATTGTTGGATAATTATTTTGATGAATGAGCGACCGCGGTCTTGCCGATGGCCGCCACAAGTGCTACAACAGTCATTATCTATTCACTCTGGATCAATCCAAGATAGGCAGTGTCTGTAGCAACGATTGTATTGTACCCTCTGTACACGAGCCCTTCGCATTTTATGCCTCCCGCTTCGTAAAGTTTTCCATCCCGCTCGCGCGCCTCCCGCTGCGTAGTCACGTCTCGCTCCCTCCTCGACCGGGGGACACGTAGCGTTCCTCGCGCCGAGTTCCGCGGTCGTCCGCCGACTCGAATCGGCGCTGACGTGACGTGTGTTACGTTGACGCTAGTATTCTACTGTGGAATCACCAGTGTTATTTGTTTATACTTTGTACATGGATTGAACTGCACCACCCCGAGGATTGAATATTGACAGTGTTGTGTACTGTACGTGTGTGTGAGCCTGGCATGGAATACTGTTGTGAAACGGGTCGGCCGTGTTCGTTCTTGTGCTGAATGGTGATTAAAAGTAATTTGCTTTTACGGTGTTGAGGGTCGGCCGGTGCGTATCGATCGCGTATTGAGGCACAAAGCCGGCGGATTGTTGTGCAGCTGAGCCGGTACAGCTTGAGGTGAGTGTAGACTGTAGTCGATAGAAATTGCCGAAGTCTCGGAGTAACGTCCGCGCGAGGATGCAGCGGGCGCGGGGAGAGGACGCCATAGAATAACGAACGTGCAAGAAGGTTTACAACACAATCAACAAAGGGAGCGGTTAGTTATGCATGCTACTGTTTGAATCCAGATTATGAGACATGTAGAGCAAAATGACGATTTGTAAGAACTATTTATTAGTCCAAACAAATAAAGAAATTTTGACTTTGACTTTGACTTTAGAAGTAAAGAGACGAAAGTTCCTATGAACATTTTCATTCATCAAAGTGTCTTGCTATAAAGGTAAGGTAGGTATGTGATAGTTATGTAGTTTATTTATTACCTAAGAACATAAACTTATTCTTAACTCATAACTTAATGGAAGTTTAAAACAGCCAGCCGGGTGCCTTAAACGTAAAATTATAACTTTAGATATTTTTTGTAGGCTACCTAATCTCGGCTACCTGCCCGCTCTAAATATAATTAATTCTATGGACCGCTTTATCTCGAACAAAAACCTGCTGCAATAAATTACTCATTCAAGTTCAATCAAATTCTGTTCAGCAAAAAACTATCAATTAATAAGAATCAAAACATGATTACGAATTTACGATTTTAATGGCTGAGTATAGACGAAGAACGTCAAACTATACATTTTATTGCAAATTCGCCCCTATTGCAACAAGTCATAAGGTTCCACCTACAGTGTTTACCTTGACGTGCTGTCGTCTGCACAGCGCCGGCACATCAGACTACACATTTTTGTTGCAAATTCGACTCTATTGCATCTGCATAAGGTCCAGTATTAAGCTTGACGTGCCGTTTCTACCTATCGAATCTGCAGACCGAAGCGGAAGTCTCCGAACGCAGCGGCGGATAAGCGCAGGACGTCAATTTCCTCACCCTTAACTTGATAAAAAAACTAAGGCTGAGTTGCACCACCTAACTTTAACCGTAACTGTAACGACAACCGGTGTTTTTTTTATGGAGTTTGGCAGATTTTTGGCGTTTGTTAAAGTTTTTTTCATTAATTAGGGCGTTAGAAGCGCGGCAGCGGCGTTTTTATAATGTGAAGGCATGCATCCGCTGTCACATATTAGTAATTTCATGAAATTTTCAGCAGTGCGTTTGTCGCGCTCGCTGCTAATTAAATGTGAAAGCGCTCAACGTAAGATGGTAAAACCCAGCCTAATAGTCACCGCCACCCCCGAAGTTTCTGTCACCCTACGAGTTACGAGGCTCCGGTTACCGTGGTCGATTTCACTTTTCAAACAATCAAATGACATGTAAGTTTGATAGGCAGGGGGAACTTAATATGGGTGTTGAGTACGAAGATAGATTAGATAGGTAGATCTAGTACCTAGTATATTGTTACTTTTATCTATCAATTCATTGCTATAATGTATAGGGGTCATGTAGGTAACCAAGCCTCGTTCGTTTCAAATTTTTAATTTGTTAGTATTCGAACTAGGCAATTTTTTTCCGGTTATTTTATTAGCTTTGCATGGCTGTGCGGTGCCAACTAAACAACAAAACGCTATAAAATCGATAAAAACAGCAAAGATCTGCGTAAAAGGAAAGAAAACAAAAAGGAAACGCCTTTTAAATCAAACTCACTAATGACTGTTTTTTAATCGCCTTGAGAAAATGTAATGATACCTAAATTAACCGCCTCTGTGGTCTAGTGGTTAGACCACCTGCTTCAGACGCAGAGGTCCCGGGTTCGATTCCCAGTGGGGGCAGATTTTTCTGTTCGGTTTGGTTGGTGGTAGGGCTTGTTCTAAGTCCGCCTGGCTAGCTACCACCATCTTACCTAAGTCTGTCGCCATAACAACAATGTTAACAGCAGTGTTGTGTTCCGGCAGTTAGAGGTAAGATAGCCAGTTCCTCCGTGGTTGAGGATTCCGGGTGAAGCTCGCTTCCACCTTCGCACAGTGTGTTATGGGACTGTATAAACGGACATTCTCATTGATTTGATGAAACGTATAGAGCTCAGTTATACAAACATGATAGTAAAACTCCCGTTTGAAAATTCCACGTAGTTTTCGCGGTATAAAAATTCAAAGTTACCTATTTTTTTACTTCAAAATTATGCAAAAATATTCTCACTCGTTAACTAATAACATTTAATTCAGAATTGTTACAATACTTCATAGAGCTCTTAAAACTACACGTAATAAGCGTATTAAGTGCTTCGTAAACGCATTCAGTTAATTAGGAAAAATGATTTTAGTGATTTTTGTTTTTATTTTTTTTCTCAATTATACCTTAATATATGCAAACATTTTTAATTGCAAGATATAGTCTGATATTTAATCTAATAGTAACAATAAAATCAGTTTTAAACTCCGTGATATATTTGAGGAAAAACATATAACGTCTTAATAAATTTTTTACGAGTCTAGGGTCGACAATTTTGGAAGGAATAATTCATGTCTAAAAAGTTTCCAATCCCGCCTGTTATGTGCATAGTGTTGAAGGTTCTAAAAAGTCACATTCACATTGTTTTTAACCGACTTCAAAAAAAGGAGGAGGTTCTCAAGTCGAGTCTTTTTTCTTTTTTAACACTCTTATATTAACTTAAGTTGTATGTAAGT